>NC_067154.1:62004853-62304853 GCF_903995435.1 Acomys russatus | reverse complement strand
AAAGTTCATTGTTAATTTTTTAAAGAGGTATTAGCAATTTTTTAAAGAGGTAAAAAGCTTTTGTTCTCTGGAGCCCACATAAACGTGGAGAGAGAAATCGGCTGTGTAGAGCACTGCACAGCACAGGCAGTCCTCACACAAACACACCGTCAATACACACAATTACAACACAGTCCCAAATGTTTTAAGTGGCTAAAACCAAAGTCATAGCTACTGTCAGAAGAAAAAGAGTAGCTGTCTATACATGACCAGAAATAGATCTCAAGTCTCCCCAAAAGTCCCCCCCAAAAGAGACAGGTGTAACAGGATGAATTTGAGAGGAAGTGGGGGGGGACATGGAGGGGCTAGAGGAAAGAGAAGGGGGTTAAAGGCATAAAAATTTATTTTATTTCCACGTACAAGGGAAGAAACAGAAGATGACTATATGGGAACACTGGAAAGAATGATGCCTGTTTAAAACAGTAGTAAGTAACATTATCTCCACGACAGCGGAGTGAGGATCAAATGCCCTAATTTCCTCACCCAGCCAGGTGCGACAGGGAAACAAACCGACTGACATCAGACTTGGGTAAATCAAAGTGCCTGCTGTGGGGCTGGTCCTAACAAAAGCGTGGACATCCACACAGCTCCCGGCCGCAGAGACAATGTTAATTGCTGAACACTGGAAACACGAAAGAAAGAGAAGACCACAGGGGCGAGAAAAATGAACACATCGAAACAGACTAAATTTAAATCCAAATATATCAAAACAAGTTCAGCTATACGGAGCTGGGCCTGAGGTTCACTTGAGCTGGGAGCACAAGACCATCCTGCTAAAAAAAAAAAAAAAAAAAAAAAAAAGTGTGGTGCAAATACACAATAGTTCATGATGTTGTCTAGGCACAGACAAGAAGACAGAACTGGACTTTCAAATTACATACTGCTTACAGAGATGTTTGTGAAGTGTATTCAGAGAGATCAAGAGTGAAAAAATAGAGATATACTGTGCAAAAAGAGATGCTGAGTTCACAAAAGAGACCCACCATAAGCCCCCAAAACCATAAGGACTAATTAAGACCAAGTACAGAAAGTGTCTCTCTTGGGACTGGAGAGATGGCTCGGCAGTTAAGAGCGCTGGCTGTTCTTCCAAAAGACCTGGTTCAATTCCCAGCACCCACATGGCAGCTCACAACTGCCTCTAACTCCAGTTCTAGGAGATCCCAACGCTCTTACCCAGAAGTACATGGAGGCAAAAAACCAAGGCACATAAAATAAAAGTAGATAAATCATTAAAAAAAAGTATCCCTCTTGCAATCACTGAAATATTAAGAAAGGTCCAGTTCCATGAGGGAAGTTAGGCATGAACATGAGGCGAGCACGCTGCAGCAGAGGGTGCACTAAGAGTGGAATAGAAACAGAGAAAAGTGTGTAGGCGCCCTGCTGATATATGAAGGGCCATTAGAGAAACAACAGCATTCATGCCCCACTCAACTTCTGCCCAGAGAAACTCAACTGCCTACACACACACACACACACACACACACACACACACACACACACACACACACACACACACACGAGCATCCCCACCAAAAGCCTAACAGAAGCAACAGGGGTTCTGTTTTCAGGCACAGTGTAATTTACTCTATTGGTTTCTGGTTTTGTTTTTGTTTTTTTAAAGATATATTCATTTATTATTATGTATACAGTGTTCTGCTTGCATACATCCGCAGGCCAGAAGAGGGCCCAGATCTCACCATGGATGGCTGTGAGCCACCATGTGGTTGCTGGGAATTGAACTCAGCATGGAAAGACCAGACAGTGCTCTCAACCTCCGAGCCATCTCTCCAGGCCCAGACTCCATTGTTAAAGGTGGCACTCCACAGTCCACCCTGATGTCATGGAACCACAATATATTTCCTGCTTTTGCAGAGCGAATACGTTTTAAAATGGTGCACCGAATTCATGTCCATCCAGAGCCTGTGAATAGGACCTTATCTGGAAAGTCTTAACAGATGTAATCAAGTGGAGGTCAGGCTACACTAGAATGACCCCCAAATCTGATGGCTGCCATCCTTTGAGAAAGAAGGAACTATGTTTATTTTGTTGTTGTTGTTTCACTAACCCTCGTGTGGAGGAGGGCTGACTCTCAATAGACCGCAGTGAGGGAGCTACTCTGCCACACACAAAACCCCGACCCAGAAGGAACTCTCACAGGGAGATACTGAAGGAGAAAGCCAGATGACGGCTGAGGCAGAGACTAGAGCTATTCTGTCACAAAGCAAAGAACAACAGGTTAGCTGACAACCGCCCTCCACCAGTTCTCCGCTCAGCTCCAAGGTGGAGCACCCTGCCGATCTCGGACTCTGGTCCAGGTTACAATTTCACTAAATGAGTAAAACAGGAAGCAAATTACATGTCTACAGAAGGCAAAATATAAACTGTCATTTTCTTCAGAGCAGCATCACATGAGGAATCATGAAATTTCCTGTTTGAACTGCACAAACACAGAATAATAAATACTATATGACCCTATCAACAAAAGTTAAAGATAAAATAACAACTGGTAGACTAGGGTGGCAAAATGAGACTGTGTGAAAGATTCCACCAGAACAGGAGGCACTCCAGAGGTGGAGGGGATGGGATGACAGACAGACAGAGGAGGCTCTGCAGCACAAGCGCCAGCTGATGCTTCACAATTTGTATAGTTCTGTCTACTTTTTACACACACACACACACACACACACACACACACACACACACATGTAAAATCTATATATATGTAACTCCCTATATATGTATATATGTGTGTACTCCCTACATTTAACTATATATGTATGTGTATATTTACGTGTGTGTGTGTGTGTGTGTGCGCGTGTGCATGTGTGTATATACATACACATCACAATTTCAGTAAAGGAGGGTGAAGGGAAGAAGGAAGAAAACAAAGCCACCTGTTACAGCACTGGTGACCGAGATCTTAGCTGAAGCTCAGGATGTCACAAGTCAGGACGGCCACTGGATTTTTCCTAACTCCCTGGGAACTTGGGTGTCACTGCAGTTTTAGGAGTCACTCCCAAAAGTTCACATTAGGTCCCCTCACTCTACCCGTTTGGATGACTTGGTAAGCACTTATCTCTCTCTGTTTAAAGTATCAGGGCTTCTCCTAACCAGCACTAAATCCTGACGAACAGTTCACTCTAAAAGGGCTGAGAAAACCAAAGGAGACTTCCCACACGAAGTACTAGGCATTAAGTATAATAACAGCACAGTAGGCTAAACACTGGCCTTCCCGTTGGCAGGCTGTGGGGCTGGGCACAGGGCTCAGCAATTACGAGCTCTCCAAGAAGACTCAGGTTTGAGTTTCAGCACCCCTCATGGCAGCTCACAACTGTCTGTAACTCGAGTCCCAGCGGATCTCACTCCCTCTTCCAGCCTCTAAGGGCACTGCACACGTGTGGTGCACATACATACATGCAGGCAAAACACCAGTCCACATAAAAAATCAAATAAACATTTCATTTTAAATGTTTGATTTTATCTATTTCTTTTATATTTGTTAAATAAATAAATTAGTTGGGTGCTTAATTCTCCCTAGCAGGTATCTCAGCAAAAATGTAAAAAGCAAATGCTTAAGTTTATGGTGCTAATTTTTTAATTCTATTATAAAACAAAACAAGATAAATGAGTGAGGAGGGGCACAGAGGCATGGAGAGGAATAAAAACAGATGTTGTTACCTGGAGTCTTGTATTCATTTCCAAGAAGTAAAAATTCTTCTGGGAGTCCACAAGAAATTCCACAGTTCCAGCCGAGGAATACCGCACAGCTTTAGCCAAAGCCACGGCCTGCTCTCCCATTGCTCGGCGCGTCTCGGGATCCAGAAAGATGCTACAGACAGACAGAGCGCTCAGCAGTGAAGCCCCAGTGACCTTCATGGGCTTACACACATCCATCTGTGCCAACTTAGGAACTGGTCATGTTTCATAATGCACACAGTGTCAAGTGCTTCACAAAGCCGGCCGCAAGCTTTCATGGGATATTCACTTCGTTTCTAAAACACACAACTAAGTCTCACCTAGTAAAACTGAGCTGAGAGTTGCTTCCAGCTAAAGGAGAAATAACCTAATGGAGACTGACATGCACAATCCTCAGTCTTCATAGATTCTGTATGGGTAAACCTGCCTACTTGCAAGAACTAAAGTGCCCTTAAAAATGCATATTTGTAGCACACATGAACAAAACGAGAAGAAAACTGCCAAAAGCCGAGGAGGAGGATGCTCTGACCTCCTATGCTAGGGCTTGTACTTAACCACTGCCATCTCCAAGGAGAGAGAGAAAAAGGGAGACTCACTGCGTGACAGACTCTTGACTTTATGCTTAAGTGTTATCTGGGCCCCTAAGAGCGTAACGACTGTGAGAAGTCTTGTGGAGAGAGCCTACATGTGAGGAAAGCCTAGCCGGTAACGCACTGCAGGCTTGCATGACAGCTAAATAAGGCTCTTCAACTGGAACATAGAGAGAGCAAGGCTCTACACTGATGGGGTGCATAAATCATCGTTACATGCTATGTGAAAACAGTACGGCCTGAGGCTCAAAGGAGCCCAAACCTGGTAGTCCCCACAGAGAGACGGCTCAGCACGTGGTAACTCAGGGCTCACATGCCTCTGTAGAGCAGAGCTGCTTTAGCAAGCCTCTACGGCCACAGGCAGGTCAGACCAGAGTGTTTCCAGCAAAGCTTGTTTATATGGAAGGGGTGTGTGCATCTGTGTGCATGCATGCGCATGTACCAAATAATTCATATTTTCAGATTCTGGTTCTATATATGAAACGCTCTGGAAGACAAACATTAACTACTATTTGTAGGTTGATGCCATCCTCCCATAAGAGCCACCACATTGGGATGGAACACTAAAACTACGTGCTCTTCTTCGTACAGCATGGCTCCTGGGAAGAGTTGCTCCTGCGTCACCTATGCTGCACACCACTCGGCACCAGGCTCACTGTGCTTTTTTTTTTTTTTTTTTCTGGTCTAGGGAACTTATGGCTGTTTAAGTAAATTTGAAGCCAGGGACTTTTCCTCAGAAGAAACTCTCATCTGTTTCTGCTTGTAACTTTTTTTTTCCCCTTTAAGCACAAGAAGAACTCCTTAAGAGCCTGTCAGTTTTAATTAGCAGTCAGTCAGAATTCCAACCTTCTCTGACTTCTCGTAAATGTAAGTATAAAGATGACTTTTATCCAAATAAGGTTCAGACTCTGGACTTGGCTGGTTTTTGGGTTTGGTGGTGGTGGTGGTATTTGTTATTGTTGTTGTTTGGGAGGGTGGTTTTTTTGTTTTGTTTTGTTTTTAAAGATGCTTTTAATCTGCTGTCCCATCCCTAGTTTTAGGCCAAAACCTTGGCCACTTTCCATCCTGTCTCATTCCTTAAGTTGTGGCTGAGCTGCAAGCGGCCCTGTGGTGCCTTTTAACACGAGTATTATATTTCAGCTCCATATAAATTGATAGTTAGAGTAAAGCCAGAACAGTCATTTGGATTGCCACAGGGACAGAGCCTACCTGACCAGTAAATGGGAAATGCACTTTCTATTCCTTCTTTAGGTGACATTGGGATTACTCGGCAGCTTCAGGTATTTAGATTTTTTTTATTATAAATATAGTTCTGCAGTGTGCTAATAAAATCTGAAAGAAAAAAACCACCTAATAAAGCTAGTGCAGCCAACGTAAGGAAAGTCTGCAAGTGTGGAGGCTCCAAGCAGGCAAATAGACTCAACTTTGTCTTTCTGGTCGTATCCTCTCCTGTACCATAAACCTGTTGACTAGCGCCCCAGTTGTAATGTGCTCCATTGGTAAAGCAGTCACAGGACACAGTGATGCCGACAAGCCTGCAGCACTGAACGGCAGACAGCAGAGTCAAAGGATTAAGGCGCCATGTTTTCAGACCACCAGACTGTCCCACATTTTAAACTGAGGTATCTAACATAAGAATTAATTTTACCCCGTGATTAAAAAGTTACCCATAGTCATATATATTCTTTTTAGAGACTACACACATATTGTATTAACACATGTTGACTTTGCAGATTAAAGTACTATTGGATATATGTTTTAGTGTTTGGCATTCAAAACAACTATATACACTCAACTGGGTTTGGGGTTTGTTTTTTAGCTTGGGGGAGTTGCCTGATGTTGATTTTTGGGACAAGGTCTTGCGATATACCCTTTGGCAAGCCTAATACTCACCATGTAGCACAGGCTAGTCTTCAATTCATGGGGATCTTCCTGGCTCAGGCTCTGAGACACTAAGATGCCTGTTGCCAACTGGAAATTTTTCTTCTTCTTTTTTTTCCTTTGAGACAACAGTCTCACTGTGTAGCTCTGGCTGGCCTAGAACTCCCTATGTAGACCAGGCTGACCTCAAATCCCTACTGAATACAGTACTGCCACTGTATTCAATATTAACTAGAGATTTTTTTTTTTTTTAAGAACAAAGAGAAATCCAAGGTAAATACCAACGCAGCATCAACTGAGAGAGAAGCTCAGAGAGCAGCCTCGTGAAACCCACAGAAGAAGCGCATCAACTCTGGGCATCCAAAGAGCGTAGGCAAGCTCTGCACAACCCCACGGCCTAAACAAGCCATAGCTGTCTATCTAGCAATCTCCTAATTAAAACCTACTTCTTCTTCAAGTGTTTTCTCACTTTTATGCACTGGAGTACTGAGAGAAATCAAGTAACAGATTCTTAATCATTAATATAGAAAAAAAAACATTAAGTGAAAATTTAAATCTAGATTTAATCTAAATTTAATCTGGATTTAATCCCAGGAGCTGCCTGGGAGACACTCACCTCGGCGCCTCCTCCACCACCTTCTGGTTTCGCCTCTGGATGGAGCACTCCCTTTCATTGAGCCACAGAGCGTTGCCATGTTTGTCACCTAAAACCTGAGAGTGGGAACACATGAGAAACTCCCAGTGAGGGAGACCAGTCCCTGCCTTCCACAGAACTTCTCTTGGTTTTTGGTATCCAGACCCCAGGCTCCCACGACACACATCAGGCTGATATTAACAGAAGGAAAGTATATTTACAGTTCTAGAATACAATAAAATAGTAACAAAATACTGGGGGGAAAGACTCCCATAACGCACTCCCAGCACATAGATGGTCACGTGATGGTTATATGGGTATCATTTAGTAATGTCTGAAAGGTCATAAGCCACCGTGAAAGTGGGGAAATGTCAGTGCCGCTGGGGTCACACCTTTCGGTCACCAGTGGAGCAGTAACACCAAATCATTACACAAACTGATCTGTTGTTCTTTTCAAATGTTTGTCAAGAAGGAGAAGTTTATGGATTTTATCCAGTATATGGTTATTTGTATATGGATAACATTACTGTGGCTAATTTTGTTAGAGGAAACTAGAAAAAGATGGCCAGGAGCTGGTCCATAGCACAGCGTGGTGCTCTCTGTTTATGATTAGCAGAAGTAAACTGGAGGGAACATGGCCATCTGCTGAAGCTGGACCAGTCAAGCTGCTGGAACATCCCTGAGCACGTATCTCAGCCTCACCCATCTCTGGCTCACCCATCTCAGGCTCACCTACCTCAGGCTCACCCACCTCAGGCTCACCCATCTCAGCCTCACCCATCTCAGGCTTATCCATCTCAGGCTCACCCACCTCAGCCTCACCCATCTCAGGCTCATCCATCTCATGCTCACCCACCTCAGGCTGACCCACCTCAGACTCAGCCATCTCAGGCTCACACGTCTCAGGCTCACACATCTCAGGCCCACATACCTCAGTCTCACACTTCTCAAGCTCACAAACTTGTTCCAGAAGCTCTAAGAGTCACGAGTTCCAGCACCGAGCAGCTGGCCAGCCTCATGGCAAGGTGTTCTGATCCTCAGGCTCTCCGTGTGTTACAGAGAGCTGACTGAAAGGTTGTACTAATGTTTTATATGACTGGTGAGAAAATCATACAGCAGGCATAGTTAGATATAAAATAAATAGCGAATATATGACTGGAATGTTTTAGGAATAAAGCCTTTCTAAACTCAAAAATGATTTTAACTAATAAATGAAAATTTTAGAATCCTCAGATGCTAAAAGATTGGCATATTACTTCTAAGACTGCAAGGTAGCTAGCTGTATGAGGCACATCTAAAAATATTTTAACTCCTCAAAATAACTCTCAACCTCTTTTTTTAAACTCTACTTGGCAAGGAAGTAAAAGTGCATTTAATCTCTAAGAAATAAGGCCAAAATAACAATGAATCTCAAAAAGCACTTCCGTATGTGCTCTAAAAAGTATAGGGAGATTTGACACGCAAGTGGTGCAAAGGCATACATGCTGGCAAAACACCCATAACTATAAAGTCAAAACGGAAAGCTTGGGGAATTTATCAAACATTAAAAAAATAGTGATGACATACTCAGAAATGTGACTAACCCTACTTATGCGGGAGAGACGGTCCTCACCCCTGTGAGCTGTGGAAACTTTGAGATCGCTCTTTAGCTACAAAAGCTGAACAGGAAGTGGCCGTGCCACTAGCTCCTCAAGAGGCTTTCATGACCAGGCATGTTCTTTAGGGTTCCTGAACCCAGCTAGGGGCATGCCAGTGGTCCTCTAGCTGGACACTGCTGGTGTACACCTCAGAAAGGGATGGGACGCAGAATGGAGCAGCGCATGTAAAAATTAGCAGGGGACTCAAACGCACAGATGTGCTTCGCAGACTGGGGTAGTAGACGTTTAAGAAATGATGGGTAACATCATCTAAACACAGAACTTGAGGGACCAGGAGAAAGAGTAAAATGGAGTTGACTTTTATGAACTACGCTTGTTACACACATTGTCCTCTGAGCCAAAGTCCTGCTGGCAAAGCATCACCACGGCTGTGCTTGTTTGCTGTTGATGGCCTTTCGTAGATGGAGAGGCTGGACAGGGTCACCTGACACTCCAGCCATTTGTATATAATTCTGCCCTAATTACACATGGCTCTTGGTCCTGAGAGGGCTCAGCGTATACAAGGTGGGAAAGGCAAAAAAAAGGGGGCCCCATGTGTCATCCATGCAGACCTTCCAACGTGGTTGCCTCAGGGTTACCCCCACTCCTGCCCTAGCCTCTCACACGCTCTGTAAGGGAGCCTACTAAACCCACTGGTTCCCAGGGGCACTCTGGCATGTCACTGGGCCTTTATGAGGGGAGGGTGGACAGGTGCTGCTTAAACCCTACCAGACAGAAAATTATAATATAATAAGCTCATGAAAACTGGAAAGTGAATAGTTTTTAAAGACATGGGGGAAACATCTGGGTTACCCATTTAAGCTAGTAGGGGACAGATCTACTTATGTTTAAAAACATAACCCAGACGGTCGGTCAAAGGTAATTAAACTAAAAGACTAATGTAGATGTGTAACTGCCTAAGTAACATTTTCTGAATATTAATGAAAGACAAAGGCTTGGCTGCTGGAACAGTGGAGAACTGAGGCCTCAGCTCTGCCCCTGAGGGCATGTCGGGAGCAGGCATGTAGGTGGGCCCCTCGCAGTGGGAGCAGTGTGTCCCACCTCTGCACTCCGAGATGGTGTCTCAGTCAGCACAAGATCTAAACACACACAATTGTAAAAGGGCTCAGCAGTGACACCTGGTTTAAGACCAATGCGCAAAATTCACCTCATGTGTTACATGAGCAACAATGAATAAATGGTTGATCAAACCTTTGAAGAGGCTCGCATGTCACAACATCAAAATGATCAGATGTCCAGGGGAAAAGACGAAGGATGCATAAAACCTTTAGACTTAAAACCACAGAACACTTCTGCAGGGGACTAAGGAAGACTTACATAAACTATGAGGTATTTTAGGTTCATAGACTGACTAGAAATGTCAATCTAGAACCAATACAACCTAAATCCCGACAGTCCAAATCCCAAAAGTTGGGGTGTAAGTATGTGTGTTCTGGAGGAATCAGACTAATGGGTAAAATCTAGAATTTACATTGAGATTTAAGAAATTCAAAAAGCCTAAGCCTGAGCTACCTGAAGGAAAAATTAACTTAGAACATTAACAGTACCATATTCTGAGATTTCTCCCCACGCCCTACCCCCCACCCGCCCCGTGTGTGTGTGAGAGAGAGAGAGTGTGTGTGTGTGTGTGTGTGTGTGTGTGTTACATGTGTGCATGTGTACATGTACATGTGTTTGCAGGTAAGCACACAAGCATGTGTGAAGAGTTCCCACCTCTGGTATCTGAGAGGTGGAAGGTTAACACGAGTTGTCTTCTTCTATTTATTTTGAGATATTTTAAGATAAAGGCTCTGGCTGAGCCTACAGCTCAGCCACTCTGTCTGGCTGGCCACTGGGCCCGAGGGCTCCTTCTGCCTCCCCAGCACTGGGGTTACAGACACACACCACCATGCTTGCTCTTTTATGTGGAGTCTGGGGAACTGAATTCAGGCTTGCATACCAAGTATTTCCCCAACTGAGCCATCTCTCAGCCCCCAGATATCTTATAAAACAAATGTAATTAAGACAATGAGCTAATATCACTTAATTACAACAAATGGTTGTCACAGTATATGGTATCACTTATTAGAGAAAATTAGACAGCCAAATGGGAAAGCACCTACTCTCATCCTGGTACCAAACAAAACATCCATCCAAGCACCATCCTAGACCAACACATCATACCTAAAACAACAGACCCCAGTGCTCTGGAGGCAACGGGACTGTCTATGTAAAGCTAGCCTGGGCCACATAGAAAAGCCCTGTTAAGTGTGAGCAGGACTGTAGTGGAATGTTTTTGGTATCTTTAAAGACTCAGTTATGCTATGTGAATATGGTTTTGTTTTAATCCCAGGTGTGGGATACTGGGATGATTTTGATCGTCCACAGCAGCAAACTATCTGCCTCCTGCGGCCTCTGAGAGGGGCTGTTTGCCAGCCGCAGACAGTTTAATTGTGAGGACTCTGGAGGCTGGGCAGCAGGAGGGGTGGAGCAGGTGGTGGTGGAGGGGGTCTCCAAGAAGTAAGAATGTTGCTGCTCCCTGCTGCTGCTGGCTGCTGTTGATGCAGGGTGAGAAATCGGAGATGTCCTGAGATGAAGGTTGGACTTGCCCCAAGGAGCCCAACGACCCTAACCAGCAGGAAGGAGCTAACGGGAACTCCACACCCTCTCCCCACTAACCTTCTTTCTCCCCCACCTAGTATTGGGTGCTGGAAGGTATTAGGAGGGATGGGGGTGGATAAAGGACATAGAGAAGTAAGAACCCGAAATAACATAGTTAAAAGGTAGTGCCAACCCAGGACATCTGGGTTACGGACTCTGACGCTCAAAGACAGTGATAGACACAGGGAAAACAGAAAAGAGACGAGACGAAAGGGAAGGGTCCTTTTCTTATATGTTAGTATTATTATTATCATAGCGTAAATACAATATATAATATATAAATATTATATTAATAAGTAGTGTGTATATATGTGTGTATTATATATGTATATATATATATATATATTTTAAATGCCTCCAAGGACCCAGTCTGGGAAGAGGTCACCCACCTTAGACTGCTGTGTTTTGGGGTTGGGTTTCTATTTCATTTCCAGCCTAACCCAAACCATTCCAGCATCTTAACACAGCCATAGTCTTGACTTGAACAGTACCAACCTGGATTTCTATATGACGAGGGTTATCGATAAATTTTTCTATGAGCAGTCTATCGTCACCAAAGCTAGAAGCAGCTTCCTGGGATGAAAATCTGAACCCATCCCTGTAGAGCAAAAGGACCAATTAGACCAGCAAATGAAAGGTAGTCTTCCACAGAGAAAACAGTATTGGCTTCAGCTTAATGCAGAACAAACCGGGAACAGACCCACCGGACGTACAGAGAGCGAACTGACCTGAGCAGCAACTTCCACTTACAGGTCCATCACCTTGGGCCAGTTATCTAATGCCCTGGTCACAGATTTTCCGTGGAAACAAGAGAACGCTCTTTGTTTCACAAACCAGCTGTTGAGCACACTAGCGACGCTAGAGACACAGACCTGTTGTTGCTTTTCCCGAGGGCCCGGGCTTAATGCTCACCACCCACAGGGCAGCTTACAACTCCAGTTCCAAGGCACCTGACACCCTCTTCTGGCGCCCACAGGCACTGCCTGAATGTGGTGCACAGACATGAACCAGGCAAAATATCCATACGCATAAAGTAAAAACACATGAAGTCTTGCTAATACGCTAGCGAACTAGTATTGAAAAGCACACATATATTTATTTGGCTTAGATGTTACAAGAGACTAACAGAGGTGGAAAGGGGCTGGTAATTCCACAGTGGTGGGAACTACAGGGACGGCAACTGTGCAGGAAGATGCTTCCTAGGACCAGCATGCACTTCAGACACAGGCCTGGGAGGCAGCTGATCCCCACACACCACATTATTAGTGTTGCACCTTCTTTAATATGGCTTAAAATACTTACAGGACAAGTTCTGAGGGGGAAAAGTATAGATGTAAGTATTGCTCTCTATTTTATTCCCAGACTAAGCTAAACCATTATTATACCATTTTTACTAGATAGATATAAAGTGGTGTCACTTGGCCAGTTTACTAACTCCCAAACTTAACTCAAGCTCAGCTGGGTGTGGTGGTGCACACCTTTAATCCCAGCACACGAGAGGCAGGGGCAGACGGATCTCTGTGAGTTCATGGTAAGCTTGGCCTACATAGTGAGTTCTGGGCAGAACAACATAGTTACACACTAATCTCAAAAAATAAAAGTAAAATAAATTAATTACCTTAATTAAACTGAAACTTAGGATTCAGTGAGATGGCTCATCCAGTTAGGGCTCCTGCCATCAAGGTCACTGACCTGAGCTTGGCCCCTCACATCCACAGGGCAGATTCCCACAAGCTGACCTCACACATGCACCATGACATATGCACATCTTATGCACACACACACATGTGCACACCCTTACGCACACACAGAAAACAAGTAAATAAAAGTTGAAATGTAAATAATTTCAAAGGAAAAAAAATACCTCAAACTTACCTAAAAGTAACTGAAAAATTTTTGTCCATTCACTGATATATTTGGAATATAAAATGTAATTACCTTTTCTTTTAACCAACTCTGCCTTCGTATTACATATTTGTATTGAGCAAAAAACATTAAAATGGGTCTCTTCTAATCCTTTTTGTGTACAAACAGTGCATCTGGCAATGTTAAGCATAGTTATCTGTGTTGAAGACCAGGTTCGACACCACGGGGTAAGCAGAGGCGGGACAACTGGGGGCCACTGCTGCTTGTAGCTGGTGCCTGATCTCCCAGCAGACTCTCTCTGAGGGTCGGAAGCTTGATTGTCTAGGCTGGAACTGCCTTTAACTGATGCGGCTGTTAATGATAGAACCAGCAACTGGAAAGAAGGGAAAGAGGAGAAAAGAGACCATGCACCACACACACACACACACACACACACACACACACACACACACGCGCAAACATACTAGATGGATGAAGCAAGACAAACTCCAATGAACAAGTTCCAACAGATTTCAACAACTTCACACATACACAGACAGACAGACAGACGTATACACATGGGTGGATGGAGCAAAGCTTCAATGAGCAAGCTCCAACCATTTCTCATATATACATATACACATCTGGTGAATGGAGCAAAACTCCAACAATTTAATTTTTTCCCCACAGCTTATATATCCCAGAAAAAAATCTTAAAGTGGTAGAAAAATCACAGTGTGGTAAGATTCCATTTTCCTTTAAGTGAAGGATTACAATGAGCATACATAAGAAAAACATGTTCCCCAATACCCTCACATGATCAAATGTATTAGGTAGGTATTAGGAGTGAGAAACCAATGTAAAAAACAAATTATTCCCAAGAACCCACATACATTTGTAACTAAGCAACTTGTTATTAACAAAGTGTAAGCAAGCAAGGTAACTTTTTCAGCCAGTTTCTCTTTCCTGCAGCCTTGCAATTTGCGTCTACAAAGAAAAAAAATCAATTATCTTAAAAAATAATCTTACAAAAATCTTAAAAGAATCACAAATCTAAACTTTTATAGTAAAAAAAAATCAGTCATTTCTACTTTAAATCTTCAAGGTACACATCTACTCATTAACAATTTTTATTAAATCAGGAAGCCAAGGGGAAAAAGTGGGTCCACGAAATTAACCAGCATCCCAGCCAGCTTCCGTGAGAAAGTCACATCAGCCAGCGCTAATTGGGGTGTTGTTCTTGTTGCTCCATAACCTGAAAAAGTCCCCAGCTTGACTATTAAGATGTGCCTCTCTGACCTTGAAATTGCTCAAGATTTTCTACATCAGAGCCACTGACACAAACATCCTAACTTAACTTTCTAAAACTATTTAAATCAGGTCAAGAATTCTGTAAAATCATGAATTCATCTAAACAATATTAATTTATGAGAGTTCATCTTCATATTGATCTGCAGGGAAACTGGCCAAACGAGTGGGCTGCCACCCAGGGAGCAATCACACCAGGCTGTAGGCAGTGAGAGTCTCCCCATGCCCAGACACACCAGGGCAGACACATGAGGAATGCAGCAATGACAAACACAGTGACAGCAAGAAGCCATCCAGGAGATGAAGGCCCTGGCGCTGTGCCTCTTTCTCCGAGGTCCACCCACCATACTTGAGTAAAGCAGTGGGCGGCCTCCAGGAAGCCCAGCTACCCACTGCAGCTCCTCCTGCATGGTGCCCTTCACACCTGGCACGTACAGTAGTAAAGGGAACTGGAAGACATATTTCAAAACTTGACGGGGGAACTCTATCTCTGTTCCCTCAGGAAAAAAAAGGGTCTTAGGTTTTCCTAGTCTTCCATTGTATCTCTGACTTAGGGGATGATGTTCAGACTTGGCTAGACTGCAAACTTCAAAGAACCTAGAAGCACGCAAACCACTGTGTTCAGTACCATAAGCCAAAGTTTTATTAACTGGGATAGATATTATAATTCATAAAGAGAATAACATAGCGCCTTACAGTTTGCCTCTACCCCAATAACTAAAATCTTTCATTTTATTTTTTTAAGCCAAGAACATCAAAAGTGAAACATCAAAGTCATCAAAATAAAGCAGAAAGTTTGAAAACACCACAGGTATATTTTGGGGCTAAGGGGAAGTTGTGTTAAGAACATCCTCTGGGGCAGGTGGATCGCTGTGAGCTCGAGGCCACAAAGTGAGTCCAGGTCAGCCAAGGCTAACACAGAGAGACCCTGTCGCAAACAAACAAACAAAAGAGCATCCTCCGGGCTGTGGCCCGGGGCAGAGCAAAACGCTTGGCACCTGCAGACTTCTAGGTTCTACACTCAGCAGCAAAGCCAAACCAAACACACACTGCTTGCTATGTTCATTTATACCTGAATTCAAGCAAGGCACCTGATACGTGGTTTTGAACTTCTGACATCTAGAATAAAATAGAAGCTATCTAATGTATGATATCGTTAGTGAAGATGTAGGCAAGGTTTCATTTGGCCATATAGTCCACTTAAGTTTGTACATGGAAAACAAGGTCTGTTGTGAAACATCTGAGCTCCACATTTAACAATTTTCATGATTCTTACCTCAATTTGTTACACAATAACATCAGGATGCCACATCAACAGATACAGTGACATCTGAACGGTAAATTCTAAATTCAAATTCATAGATCAAAGGCATGAAAAGCCAGTGCTAAGACACTGCGCAGTAATACTACAGCCCACAAAAGAATATGTTCCTCGGCCAAAGTCACTTGCAGAAATGTCTGATGGGAAATCTGAGATCCTAAGTGTAATTCTTTTTTTAAATTAAGTTGCCTAGAATGGTGGCATAAGTCTTTAATTCCAGCATTCTAGAGGCAGAGGCAGGGGCAGGGGCAGCCTGGTCTCCATAGCATGTTCTAGGCCAGCCAGGGCTACCCAGCGAGACCCTGTCTTTAAAACAGTGCGGGACTCCCAGGGAAATGGCTACAGAAGTATCATACAAAGGGAAAGACAATGAGACAAAGATCAGGTTCTGAAATAACAGCTCTCTCAGCAGTGGCTCAGTTGTCAGCAGCATTATTTTTTTTTTAATCTTTTTTTATTTTAATTTTACTAATTTATTCAGATTACTCAATTATCATCCCGTCATTTGTATCCTCCCATTCCTCCCTCCCTCCCGCTTTCACCCTCCCCTAGGTCTGGGACCGAGGGGGACCTCCTCCCCCACCATATGGTCATAGGCTATCAAGTCTCATCTTGGTAGCCTGCTTATTCTTTCTCTGAGTGCCACCCGGCCTCCCCAACGAAGGGGAGGTCATCAAATATGGGGCAGCCCACACTCTCCACATAACTGTGGAGAATGTCCTGTGCATTGGGTAGATCAGAGTAGGGGTTCGATGTTTACTGCTTGTGTTGTCCTTGGTTAGTGCAGTAGTTTGAGCAGACCCCCCTGGGCCCTGATCCACCCATCATGATGTTCTTCTTGTAGGTTTCTAGGACCCTCTGGACCCTTCTATTTTCCCATCTCCTATATTTCTCTTACCTAGAGTCTCAGTAGGATGTCCTCACATCTACCCCAACCTCCTGGTAAGTGAAGACTTTTGTGGGACATGCCTTTTGGGATAGTGCCCAATTATAAGTGAGTATATACCATGTGAGTCTTTCTGCTTCTGGGTTAAATTATGATCATTTCTAGTCCCATCCATTTGTCCACAAATTTCAGGATTTCCTTGTTTTTAATAACTGAGTAGTATTCCATAGTGTAAATACACTTTGCCGCCTTGCTTAAGCCTTTGTAGGTGAGGCAGCACAGGAACTTGTCAAAACAAAATTGCAAGTTCTATAAAATGCATGGTGCACACACTGCAGCCCCAACGCTCAGAAAGCCACAGCAGGAGAATCATTTGAGCCCAAGAGTCTAGTGTCTCCTGAGCAAGACTTTTTCTTATTTAAAAAAAATATATATATATACAGAGAGAGAGAGAGAGAGAGAGTGATTGGACTGGGAATGTCGGTCAGGGTTAGTGTGTGTCCCTACTGCGGGAAGTACACTGAGTGTGATCCCTACTGCTGAAAACAAGAAATGCACAATAAACTTGTAAAGAACTAGGACCGCGTACATGAAAGACAGACATCGGAATACCCCTCAAAATGCTTACACTATAACACGCGTGGTTCACTGTTAAATAATAGATCCAAGAGCTGGAGGCAGCACAGAAGCTGAGAGCGCTTACTGCTCTTTCAGAAGACGTGGGCTTGGCCCCCAGCTCTCCCATAGGCAGCACACAAGCATCGGTAGCTCCAGGGATCTGACGCACTTTAGCCTCTGCACGCTCCCGCACGCACGTGGTACCGCACAAACTCACACGGACTCGCACGCATGCACACAGGTTTTGAAAATGAACACTAGGCAGCAGCGGCTCCAAGGAATCTGATCTCTCGCGACCCAGCGACACCCACGTCATCACAATGGAGGAAGAAGACACGCGTGATGTTTAGTGATGGGCATTCCACAGATACGACCTTTGCTTTAGCTTGTTACACTGCAGGAAACCCTACATTCAAGGCCGGCGGCCATGAAATAGTGATGTGCCTGCTCCATCCTCCATACTCACTCCCTTGAATTTACCGTCAATGAGTCTCTCTCTGGAGCCATAAGCCAAAATAAACTTTTTCTTTGATAAGCCATTTTTGGCCAAGGCGTTTTGTCACAGCCACAGGAAGTTACTAACATGAAGGTGGTTTCATAGACCATCGCCGAAGCGTCCACACTGCCCTCCTGTAGGGTCTTACAGAGACCACATCTCCAGGGGTTTCACCTCCTCGCTTACGTTAGAACCTAACCACTGAGGCTTGGCGTCTGCTAAGCAGAATTGCTCTCTGAGTAGAGAGCACAGGAGGGCACCGCTAACCATACAGTAACACATACAGCTCGGCCCCCCATCTCCATAAGTGACAAAAGTCCTCCTGTAGCCAAGTATATAATTCCTTTTTATCCTCCCTCCCTCCCTCCCTCCCTCTCTCTTTCTCCCTCCCTCCCTACCGTCCCCCGCCCCTCTCCCTTATTTCTAAACAGGGCCTCTCGTGGAACTGGAGCTTACTAATTTGGCTAGACTGGCAGGCCCGAAAGCACCAGGGAGTCTTCTGCCTCAGTCACTCCAGCTGTAGGATTACCAACCTGAACTACTATTGTGCCTGTTTTGTTGCTACCGTTTTGGTTTTCTGAGTTTCTGTTCTATTTTATTTTTAAGCATCGGTGCTGGGGATCTCAACTCAGACCCTCAGGCGTTGGTGACAAGCACAGCAGTGATGGAGCCGTCTCTCCAGCCTCTCCTTTGTTTTAGATTTGGCTGCGTTGGGCAGCCTCTTTTTCTAACTGCTATTCATATCACCGTACATTAGATTTCTGAAAAATTATTTACCTCAATAAGAATGATAAGAAGAAAGTTGCCCAAGAAAGACAATACCCTGGTGAAAAAGTCTGGGGGCAAAGGCCAAAGGTTCCGAGGCTAAGTTTAGGAGAAGCTCAGTCCCTGCCTGACAGTGCTGGTTACAACAAGGGAGTTCTCCATCAGCCCCACCTGCCCCACTGTGATCTGGGAGCCGCTGGGGCTTGTGGGTCTCCAGGAGCTCCTTAGCAAAGGACTTATCAAACTGTGCCCAAAGTACAATGTCCACTTCCTCGGACAGCAAATTCTCTGGGTGGAGATGCTCCGGCTGCTGGGGGGCGGTGGGGGGGGGGGGCGGGGTGTGCATGAAGAGAGTCAACCAAGGGCATGGTGGGAAAAATGAAAGCTTTATTAAATAACATAAGTATTCTAAACTTATAACAGAATGTATTATATTCAAAAAATACAGGAATTTCTAACTCAAAAGGAAAATGGTATCCTACATACTAAAAATTATCAAATTACATATAAGGATTAAATAAGACTGGTTCAGTTCCTTAGATGGCAATGTAAATTATATGGCCAGATGTGTATAATTTTTACATAGAAAACAGAACAACTGTAATATCTTAAACACACACACACACACACACACACACACACACACACACACACTAACAACAAAACCTTTCACCAACGCAAAATAAAAATTTGTTTTAAAAAGCCTTTCTGTGGTAGGGAAAACATCCTCAAAATACACAGAAGACAGATTTCTGCATCAATTTCTGTATCAACTCTCTCCCATCCAAGAAGTCAAGATTCTACGGTCAGTGTAATTACTCCACTATTCATTGGATATCTGTTTACCTGTCAGTTTAATAAAAGTCTGGTAACTGCAATGTTCATCAAAAGTGCATTTCAGGCAGCCTCTCACCTGGTTTCTCCGTCATCCCAAGCGATGCGCATGCCCTTCCCACCGCCACCTGCGGAGGCCTTGATCATCACAGGGTAGCCTAACAGCGGGGAAGAACGAGACAGATGCTCAGACTTTGATCGTGTGGGCGCATGAACATGACAGCTGACCACATATTCTGCAACGCAGGACAATCATTTATTTAAAAGTTCCTTTCTTCAGAGTTAGGCATACCACCAGTGTGATGGCCATACATAGCTAACGGATGAGCATTTAAAGAATAGAACGTTGTGTCAGTAAATACACCTCCCAAGTAACAAAACAAAAGCTTAAAGGATTACTTGACAGATGATTCTAAAATAAAAATTAGAAATAAAATATGAACCAGCCAATGATTAAAGTAGCAGATTACATAGCATGCACACACGTGCACACACATTTGTGATCTGAAAACTACCACCGACATGCATTAAATTTATTTCTCTTTCATTTACAGGTTCCTTGGGTATTTTCATATGAAAGGTCACATTGAATGCCTGCAGCTTTTATCAGCAAAACTGGCAGGATATATTAACAGAGAAAAAAATCAAGCATGGCTCTTTCCCAACGAGCCAGATATCACTGCTAGCAACTGAGAAGCCACGACATTTCTCTATACAGTCCACAGGTTGTCCCCCAAAGAAAGGCCATTGTCAGTGACAGTTTTATGAGAAGAGATAAGGTTATTCTACAACCCTTGCATTATGTGTGCAAGAAAAATAAGTCTCAGCCAGGCATAGTGGCATACGCCTTTAATCCCAGAACTCAGGAGGCAGATACAGGATCTACGTGGGTTCAAGTTCAGCCAGGTCTACATAGTGAGTCAAGGAAAACCAGAGCTACATAGTCAGATCCTGTCTCAAAAAAAAAAAAAAAAAAAAAAAAAAAAAAAAAAAAAAAATATATATATATATATATATATATATATATATATATATATATATATGTATGTGTAAATGTATATATGCACTTCCCTCCCTGTGACCCTGTAACAGCATTCAAGCCAAGCTGTAGGAACGTTACATGGAAAAGGAAGAAAGCAATCAAATATCACAGACCTTTGACCCTGACACATAAAATACCACCATTGGTTTATTTGAGACAGCAATTGCTTCCTCAATATTTCATAACTAAGTCTATTAAATATATTTTTGCTATGCTTTTATGGGCAGCATTTTGAAAACAGAACAAGCACAGTGAGAAGAAAAATAAATGTGTTGTTCCTACTTTGAGGCCTTATAATCCAAGAAGAGAAAAGCAAAGGACCCAAATTATTCCATCCTTGGAATTCAAAAAAGAAACAATGTGGCAGAGAGGGTCAGTTCAGTGACATGACAAAACACAATCAGCCTTTGAACATTTCAGGTATGAGCTGTGGAGACAGAACATAGGTGAGGGGACAAATGAGTGAAGCCCACTCAGTGGACGCGAGTAGCCAGTGGAGAAGATTTTGCGTGTTTGCATGCCAGACCCCGCCTAGGGTCGTGCACAGTGTCTGTTCTCACAGGCGGCAAACGTCAAGGCCAGCATCCGTCTCATCCAGTGCTGCAGCCACCATGAGTGTCCATGAAGAAATCATACTGAAATCAGTAAAATGTGCGCTCGTGTGTGTGTGTGTGTCTAATCTGGAGAAGTGAAGAAGTATGATATAAAACTCAAAACTTGCGTGTCTGCAAAAACCCTATCCACAGCAACTTGCAGCCTTTGTATAGACAAATGATCCATCACCCTCGCACCCCCATCAAAGACCAGATTATCAGTTCCATCCATGCTTATTCATCCTTGCAACAGAAAAGCAAGAGGGCGGGGGGGGGGGGGCAGGTAATTCTCCTTCGTTCTCCAGGAAATCTGCATTCTTCTCAGCCATATACTAGGAACCCTCAACTATGCGGTCATTTGTGATCTTTATCCAAAAGATCTCTCTTGTTAGACCTATGAACACCTGCGACCTAGAAAGGCAAGAGTCCCTGTTAAAAAACGTAAAAAGCTGAATATGAAAAGGCTGACAAAGAAGCAGCTTCCCTTGTGAAGGGCCTGGATTCCGCTCCCAGCAGGCACATCAGAACACTCACAGCATCTGTAACTCCAGTGCCGGGGAGTGCAGAGCCCTCTCCTCGCCTTCGAGAGCTCTTCACACACTCACAAATGCACATGCATACATTTTTTAAAAAATGAATTCATTCTGAAAAGAAAATGATGGAAGTTGGTGATGCTGACTCGGGGCTACACTCTGAAGTAGTGCAAAGGTCTTGCACTCGGTCTGTGCTGTTAGACCCGCCATTACAGCCCAGGTGGCACCATCCCATGAGAAGACAAAAGCCTCCCACACAGATGATAACACCATGGAACAGCCTAGCTGCCCTCCCACCACCGTGTCCAGCCACTCTAGGTGAAGTCATGCAATGCCTAAAACTGGACGGGGAAAGAAAAATAAGGACTTGGTAAAAGTCACGATTACTGGAAAAGTTAGGAATTAGCAACAAGAATGATGGTCCTTGACAACTCTTAGTTACCTAGTCAACATATGCAGTTTCCATGAACAACCTCTTCACTAAAGCCCTGACTCCTGGGTTGGCTTTTCTCTGTGATGCATTTGTTTAATTGTATATTCTTCAGTTGACATGTGTTTAAAACAGAACCACCTTCCTTATCTCAACAAATACAAAGTATTTGAGGCTTTATACAAGGAGGCAATCTCCTTTCTAATACTAAGAGATCATTTGTAATGTTATATGTTTTAAAAATAAACAGAGGCATACATGCTACACACACACACACACACACACACTGACACTCTTCTGCATTTGTTTGTTTTCTGAGTCAGGATCAGACTATGAAACCAAGCTGGTTTAGAACTCCCTGAACAGCCCGGGCCACCTCAGCCTACGCATCACCCTGCTCTAGGATCATACGAATGTCACCATGTCCAGTGAAAAGCCAGGTTAGGTTCAGGCCTTGGTGCTGCTCCAGTTTCCAGGTGAGGACCTGTGCAGCCCTCTTGCTGAATACACCCAGGACTGAGCATATGTTCTATAGCCACACGGAGCCTCCCCAACACTCCAACTGCAGCAGGGTCTCTTCTCATTTCCCTTCTGTGCAATCATGGGCAAATGAATACTTCCAAAAAGAAGTCTATAGAGTGTCTACTCACGAGCCATGTGCACTCAGGTACCGTGCACTCTTGTGTCGCGATAACAGGGAATGATGTCCCTCAGAGTGGCCAGCTTTAATCTTTCCTTGAAATGGCTTCTCTAAATGAATTAAAATTTCAAGTGAATTTAAATGCTAGGAGTTGAGCCTGGGCAAACTCAGCGAAGTTGGATGGGCCCTAACAGAAGGCGGTGTGGAACTCTGTACAGAGAAGGAAGTCAGCTGACAGTACTTTGAGATTACTTCACTGCTCTGTGGTGAATGCCACAGCAGCTGGAACCCTGGCTGATTGTAAGGTCTTTGTAGGAGGCCAAGTGGCAGACGGCTGGGGTTTGGAGACGGCCTGTCACAAAAGAGAAGGGCAAAGACTTCGGTTTGTTCTACAGCTGGAGTCGCCTCATGTTGGATGCCAGAGATAAGGAAGGCTCTGGAAGTTTGGAGGCTTTCTCACTTAGTTATGAGTGCTAACAACAGAAAGGACCATCTTTCTTCTTAACTGATAATATGATGTTTACCTGCATGAGATGTGATAAACAGCCAGACTCTCCAGCGAAGGCCAACCAGTGCTGGTGCTGGCGATGGGGGAAGTAACAACCAGGTAAATTAAAAGCAAATAAGATACCTAAATGATAAGTTACTTATGAATCCTTTTAACGTTACATTGATTTTTTTTTTTTTTTTTTTTTAGATTTCATTTCTTGAACAACATTTTCATGGAAATAACAACTACTGGAGAAGGGAAAGTAAAAAGAAGACGAAAACAAACTATTCCTTGGGAAATGTCCGGTTCCAAATTTAGTGATGATCAGCAAGTAATCTCACCAAGTGAAATAAGACTGATGGGCAGGAAAGTTATCTTTTTAAAACAGTTAGGAAAAATCTACAAAGGCCTTTGTTTCCTAAATAAAAGTTCAAAGAGAAAAGAAAAGAAAAGATACTGCAGGGAGCCGGGCTCTCTGGATGGACAGAAGGGAGCCTGATAATGAACAATGGGCTTAGAAGGGAAAACAAAAGCCGTAAGAAAACCGATCAAACAGGAAGGAGATCCCCTGGTGAAAGTCTTGTGTTAGAACTACAGAAAAATCAGTGTTATACACTGCATTTGGCAAACTGGTTTTTGTTCGTTTAATGTAAAATAGGTAAGCTGCCCTTTCTTCGGAAAAGAGTTGGTTTACTTTTGTTCGGGGGTGGGGGCTGTCCTCTGTGACATTTTTGAAGACTGCAACTTGGTTGTTGCAATACTTGATCTTGACTGTCAACTTGACAGGGCTTCGGAGCAGCTTAGGAAGGCACCTTCAGGACCGCCTATGAAGGAGAAGACTTGCACTCGGAGTGAGGGCACGTTCCAGTGGGCAGCCTAGAGGTGCAGGAAGACAGCAACACACTGCTCGCTTGAGCCTGTTCCTGCTAATGATGTCCCCTCCAGTGACACCAGGTTTCAGCTTGAGTGCCCAGCCACTCTCCGGGGAGCTCCAGGCCTTCAGGACCAGATCTGGACCGCTGAGGCAGCCATAGCACATTGTGCTCTGCCTCTCCAACATCGACAGCCATTGCGGGACTACATGAATCCCTTTTATGACCATAACTTGAACTTCTGGGTAAAAAGGCTATCTAGAGACTGCCTCTCTGTGAGCCCATAGAGGCCAGAGTCAGGATAAGACAAGGGAGATTTTATCTCAGTAGAACCACAGAGAAAGAGTACTTGAAATCCACGAAGGAAATGATGAGATACCAGGCAAAAAGCAATAAGACATTATATGATGCAGAGAAGAAAAGAAACCCCATGTCAGCTGCACAACTCACCGGCACACAAGTGGGAAACATGCCATTTTGAAAAGTATACTAAGAATTGAGACTTTAGAGAAAGTGGTATGTTCAGCCGGGCGTGGTGGCACACACCTTTGGTCCCAGCACTCAGGAGGCAGAGGCAGGTGGATTTCTGTGAGTTCAAGGCCAGCCTGGTCTACAAATCAAGTTCCACGACAGCCAGGGGTTAAAAGTTTTCCTTTATAAGAGTTGCCATGGTCATGGTGTCTCTTCACAACAATAAAACCCTAAGACACAAGTTTTTGTTTTGTTTTTAAATTTTAATTTATTATAATATATTCAGATTACATCCTGATGTTATCTCCTCACTTGTATTTTCCTGTTCCTACCCTCCTTCCCTCCTTCCCTCCTTCCCTTCCTCTTCAGTCAGCAACACTGAAGAAAAATACAGCAGGGAAACTGATTTTTTTTTTTTTAATAAAAACACAAGAAACGTTGGAAATGAAAATTTAAATGAATGTTTTTTTTAAGAGGGCAGTGAACACTATTACCAATAAACTAAACTAAGCAGAAGGAAAATACTAGGGGTAGAAGGTAAGACTGACAAACTGCTAAATTCAAACATCAATAAGTAAAACAAAAATAAATGAGTATATCATCATGGTCCAAGAACTCTGAGCTATGATCAGGAGAACAAACTAAACATTCACAGGATAAAGGGATGGGCTAAGACAAACACTAAAGGCATGAAATGACAGGAAAAATAGACATTCAGCTGGCCACAGTAGAAGATGACTCTTAACTCAGCACTAGAGAGGCAAAAGTAGGCCGAACTTTGGGAGTTCAAGGCCACCCTGGTCTACATGGTGAGTGACAGGCCAACCAGAGCTACACAGTGTGACTCTGCTGACATTTAAATGCAATTCCCACTTAGTGCTCCCAATGGACACACCAGAGAAGAACCTTTCTACAACATATCACACACAAGACAGCAAAAGATACAACAAGGAAACAATATTTAAAAACTTTGAGGGGCAAGTGTCAGCTCACCTTTAAAAGCAAGAACAAAAAATAGCGTTGGCTCTTTCGGCACTAACCCTCAGTGCCCAGAAAGGATGGGGCTATAAACATTAGGGCCTGAAAGTAAATACTGCCGGCCAAGGTTGCTATTATCCAGCCATGCTATCTTTAAAGCCCAACAGAGAGTTAGGACATTTCAAGACAAGCATAGACTGAAGCGGTTCAAGACCACCAAGCCAGTGCTACAGAAGACGCTTAAAATACTCCCCAAAAGGAAAGAAGAAAAAGCTTCAACCACAAGAGAACAGGACAGAATAAGCCTCTTGAGAGTAGGAATCTAAGCAAAGCAGAACCATACAAAATACGTTACCCAACCAGGCAACCAGCAAAGCCCTGTACTAGGAAGAGAACATGGCGACCAAAGAATCCACTCAAACAACAAAATCACAGGAATTGAGACTCCCAATAACACTTTAAATAGAAAAGGCCTCACAGCACCATTAAAAAGACGGCCTGGCCAACTGGATAACTGGTTCCAGCTTTCTGTTGTTTCCAAAAAACACACTTTACAGCTAACGACTCCCCCAAATCACAGAGTCAAAGAATGGAAAGAATTCTATCACTGATGCGCAGAAACCAAAATGTGGTGGTACAGCTATTCTGATACCTGATAAGGTAGACTTCCAACCAAAATTAGTCTGAAATGATAAGGAAGGTCCCTACATACTACTAAAGGGACCTACAACTGGGAACATATATGCACCAAGCGTGCACTCCCAATTTCACAAGCAAGTGCTACTGAACATAAAGCTTGTACTTTGGCAATAGTAGTGGCTGACTCCAATACTCTCATCTCTAGGTCATTAAAATTAAAAATCAATAAAGAAACCTCAGGTTTAAACCACATCACAGGCCCAATGAACCAAACAGAGATAGATAGACGATTCCGTCCAATAGAAACAGAACATGTATTATTCTCAGTAGCCCACGGAATCTTCTCCAAAATAGATCACATTCTCAGCAACAAATCAAGTCTTAGCAAACGCAAATGAATCATCTCTTCCGTCCTATAGGATCAGTGTGCTAAAGCTAGAGACCAGTAATGAGAAAGTCTACACGAACTGCACATACACGTGAACACTGAGCCCTTGAACTGCTGAAGAAATCAGGAAAAAAAAAAAAACATTCAAGTTTCTAGAAGCAAATGAAAACATAACTTAGCAGAACCTTTGGGATCTAACGAAAGTCCTAGAAATCTCTGAGTTTGCGGCTGAGAGTTTACATTAAAATTTTTAGGAAAAAAAAAAAAAAAAACAAAACTCAAATAACCTAATGGCACAATTCAAGGATGGGAAAAGCAAGAATCCAAAGCCAAGAGCGGTAGAAGTCAAGAAATAACTACGGTCAGGGTGGAAATTAATGGAATGGAGACGAACAGATACATAGAACTAATTGAATGGAGTTGGTATTTGAAAAAATAAACAAGATTAACAAATTCATAGCCAAATGAATCAAAGAAAGAGAAGACCCATTAGCTAGAAATTAACATGGTGAGACCCTGCCCACCCCGCTGCCACCCTGCCTGTCTTTCTCTCCCCAACAAGAGCACAGAGAATCATTACACAGTACTTTTTAAAACTTATATTCCAAAAGCCTGGGAAATTTAAAAGAGACAAATTTCAAACATATATGACCTATGCAAGTAACTTTAAAAGATCCATAACAACCCAGGAAATTAAAATGGTGATTTAAAATTTTTTTAATTAACATTTCTCCCAGCAAAGCCCAGGAACAGATGGGTTCCCTGCCAAGCCTACCAAACCCTCAGCAAACTAAACCAAACTAACCAAAACTAGACAAGGAAGCATACTTGCGCGCACCAAAAAAAAAAAAGAGAGAAAGCAAAGTAAACTAAAGAATCGTTTTACAGTGAACACAGAGGCGAATTTTCTCAATAAAATTCTTGCAGAGCAAATTCAAGAGCAGGTTAAGATTATACATCAGGACCAATTTGGTTTCATTGCAAGAATTCACGGTTGGTTCCGTATACACAAATGAGTAATGTCATAGGCCAACTATGCATTAGCTACATTGGCTACTATTCCCTTAAAATAGAACTGTGAGTTTTTCCAAATAGAAAAATCATTTTTAAAAATATCAGAGTAAATAGAGTATATTTTTTGTCTTTCTTCAGTTGGCCTTAATGTACAGAAATAAATAATTATATGTTGATAAGATTTATATTTTTAATAAAAGATATTTTTATTAACATAGTTATAAATATGTACAGTTAGTATATTAAATGCTATTTTAATATTAAATATAATCTTTAGCTTATCTATTTGTTAACAATGAATATTAATAATAACATGCTAAGTATATTTAGTTTAAATAAGAATTAATCAATACTGTATATCTGAAAATATAATAAAAATGTTATAAAGTACAATAAACCAATCTAGAATACTACTAATTTGGCAGAGAGAACTGGGTAGACATCACCAAAAAGTGGCTTAGTTGGCCTGTCTCCCTCTGCCTGGGCAAATAAAAGCTGGTAGATCTAATTTGGCTCAGGGATCAGAAACCGGTGCACTGGGGGGGATGGATTAGAGCGGGCATCCACAGGCTGCAAGTGTCCAAACACAACCCAGTGTGTTTCCACATTGCTGCCTGAATGCTGTGCAGCAGAGTGACAGAAAGAGGAAAAGGAAGAGGGAGGCATGCAAGAGCGAACAAGGAAAACAGAGGAGATGAAAGGTCGAAACAAAAGAGACAGGAGCGAAGGCAAGGCAGAACTTGAGCAGTTACACTAAGGTGCGTGTTGGAAGGCACAGGAAACCTGAGTGCCCAGCTGATGATGGCAAGAAAGAAAAGCAGCCACTGAAGCCCGATTCCCCCTCACAGACCGGCGGCTCTGCAACCACACCACTGCCCTCTCACAGACCGGCCACTTTGCACCCACGCCAGCCTCACAGACCGGCCGCTCTGCACCCACGCCAGCCTCACAGACCGGCCACTTTGCACCCACGCCACCCTCACAGACCAGCCGCTCTGCACCCACGCCACCCTCTCACAGACCAGCCACTTTGCACCCACGCCAGCCTCACAGACCGGCCGCTCTGCACCCACGCCAGCCTGCTTCAGCAGAGGCGTCTTTGGGCGTTTGCTCTGCGTATGCTGTTTGTGCACTAGAGACTGCACCAAGAGCCTTGTGCTTGCTAAAGGAACGTGCCTCAGAGCTTATCCCAGGCGCCAAACCTGACCCTTTCTTAAAACTGTTCATTGGTTCTTTGTGAGTTTCACCTCATGCACCCCAGTCCCACTCACCTCCCCATACCCTGATATCTGCCCACTGCCCTTGCAAATCCCCCCAAAATATTAAAAACACATAAACAAACAGAAAAATAAACAAAGCACTGAAAACATCTTGTCCCTGAAGCTGACTGTGTCACAGTGTGTCCCACAGTACACACCTTTGCCCACACATCTTCAATTGCAAATGTTCCTTGCAATGAGTCATTGGTCTGGTTCAAGGCCTCTGGCTCCTGTGACACCATTAGTACTGGATCCTCACCGGGTCTTCTTCCAGTTGTCCTGTGTCATGGAGAGCCTGCAGCTTTGGATCAGCAGGATCGGCCGCCCTCTTACATGTCCCAACCATTGGCAGATGATACAGATTTTGGGGTGGGCCACCTCAAAGCCCTGGATCTGGGGGGCGGCTGAGACGGTCAGCTCGCCCTTATCCACACCACTGGGCGAGCTCTCCAGCACTGCCCCAGATCGGCCACCCAGACCACACGAGGCTGCGATCGGTACACACACACGATCAATCAATCAAAATGTAATCTTAACTTCTTTTTAAACAAAGAAATACTTCCTTCAGAAAAGCCCACACTATGGTGGGCAAAGGATGGTGCATGAACATAAATTTAGGAGAAGCACAGGGTAAGAACTGCTGTGAGACACACTCCAACTCGATGCTTTTTCCTTTGAGTAATTCTTTATAAGTTGATTTTCATTCTTTTTAATAGTTACTTAAGAGAAGTGACCTTACATCCAGGGCCCTAGTGGGGGTCAGACTGGTATAGAATGAGCCAGGAAACCGCACTCCGGGTTTTGAACTCTTGAGTGATATGAAGCCACACAGAAGTAGATGTCTAAGTCGGCAGTACGTGTAGAGTGTGTTCACATTATTACATGCAAATATTTCATTGTAATAAAATGCTACACAAATAGTGAATTTAGTTTCTGACTTATATGTTCAAATAGTTAGTGAGACACGTATAGCATATGAAATTTACTTTAAACGACAACAAAAATAAGATGGGGGGGCAGGTGGGATGGCTTATTTGTAGGTAACAGCGCTTACCCTCCAAACCTGATGACTTGAGTTCAATATGAGGAGCCCACAGTGTGTGGAAAAGAGCTGCCTCCCAAAAGTTATCTTCTGATGTCTACGTGTGTGTGGGTGCATGTACACACACACTATATGTGTGTGTGTGTGTGTGTATATATATATATATATATATATATATATTTTTTTTTTTTTTTTAAATAAGATGGGTCAGCATATGACAGACAAGTAAGAAAATCTAGCCAAATGCTGACAGTGCAATCCTGCTGTTGAGCACATGCTCATGTACTGCAAGGTTCTTCCAAAAGTTCTCAGTGATTGCAGTGCCACAGTAAGGTGCTGGGGAAAGCTCCAGATGGAGTCTATTCAGGTGCGAGCAGAAGACAGGGTGACCGAGCACCACTGCTGGGCACATTCTGGAAAAGGCGTGATACTTAAGCCAAGACATGAAAGACTCTGATGAGTTACCTAGGCCAGGTTGTAAGCCTCCAGATTCCTCCATCTCTCCCTCCAAAACAGTAAGGGATCCTACGGCCCTGAAAGCTTGGGCAGCCAAGAAAGCCAAAATGACTGAGGTACAGTGTGCTGGGGACTGCGTGAAGCTCGCTGACCACTGCAGCCTTCCACTGGGGTCAAAGACAACTAGAGGTCAACAGCCCAGTGTCACTGAACTCTGAGGTCAAAGAAAAAGAGACAAACAGGAGTGTGACTGAGGGAGGCGAGGCGAGGTAGGCAAGGTGGTCCACAGACAAATTCATGGAACCACCTCTCACCCTGTCAATCACCAGAGGTTGTCTCACTCTTTAATTCCATATATAACAAGTTTAAGAACCTGTGATATTTCACACAACCACAGTCACTTAAATTTTAGTGCTCATCTGCCATCACATTAAAGTAGCCAAACTATCAAGAAAACCATGGTCTTTGAACCAAATAAATTTAACTTTAAATCAATAGAAATTGACACTGAGCAAATGACCAATCTATTTTCTAGGTTTTTTATAAATGGAAATGTAAATAACCAAGCCCAAGCACTGGTATTAGACAGAGCACTTCCAACAATGAATAATATATACATATGAAAATATCCTCTAAAAATTTTAAAGTCTGAATTGTAATTATAAGAAAAACTTTAATAATAAAAAATAAATAGCATTTCCAATGTAGAAGACATATGGAAAAAAAGTTCCAAAATAGAAGCTACAGTTATGTAAAAGAACAAAACACACACACACACACACACACACACACACACACACACACACACGTGTCCAATAATTACATGCCAGCTGTGGCAGCATAGATAGATGCGCCCAGAACAGAAATACAAACTTAAGAGAGGGTGAGTACATAAAACTTTTATTTTTACCACATAGCACATACAAAAAAAGAGGTAAAAGGCAGCACTCTATGAGCACAGGGTGAGCAGCTCAGTGGGAGGGTGCAGGCCTTGCAATGTGAGGCTTACACCTTAATTCCCAGCAACACAGAAGAAAGAAAACAAAAATAATCTATGAGCACAAATCACACGAGAAAAGCCAGAAACCGACAAAACAGGTTTAAATATATGTTTATAATTCTGTTACTCATAAGTGGGAATATACTTCCCCATGGACTCGTTTACTTTAACTCTTAAGTAAACTTAGAATGGCTGTCCAAATCATGATATAGATGTGAAATACCTCAACAATATTAGAAAAAAAAATGGATGCATCACCAAAGGGCTTGCACGTGTGTGCAAACACACTAAAGTAGCACCAAAAGGCTCACATGTGTGTGTGCACACAAATTGATGTATCACCAAAGGGCTCACACACATGTGCGCGCACGCACACGCGCACAGTCTTGAGGACCGTGTAATTGACTCTGGAAGGCAGCCCTTGGAGAGCAGGGCCTCACAGGAGGTTTCTGTGTGATCTAGAAGGGTCCTCTGGAATTCTTACAGCCATATAAAACCTCTTTGCTGTGTTTCATGTCACTTCCTGTTTTATGGCTTCTCTTCCATGTACTCAGGACACTAGCAAGCTTCCGTTTAACAGCCGCAGTCGCAAACACGTACCTCCCAGCTGAGCAAGGGAAGAGGGCGGGCTCGTCCAGGACCCGTCAAGTGTGAAGGAGAGAGACTTGCGTGGAACCAGGCACCCTCAGAAGGAAGGTGAGGCCATGTGATTACAACTAACTGACTGGCTGGGAAGCCACAGGGCATGGACAAAGATGAAGAGGAGCGAAGGCCGAGAAAGCATCCGCGGCACGGCCATGAGAGGAAGTGCTCGGGCGTGGACACCACATGCTCGCAGCAGGCACAGGCATGTAACCCTGGGTGTACTATAAGCCTTGTTTGTTTTCCAAGATCCCTTCAAATATTAAAACAGTGTTATATACTATTACTACAAAATAATATTATCAGAGATGGTTGGAGAGGTGGGAATATCCAAGCTATAAGCAAAAGAAGCCATTTGGAGTTTAAAATAATGAATAAAATTAAACTACTTTAGGACAGTCAGAAGCCAGTAGAATGCTTCTTGGGGAGTGAGGGATACAATGATTTAACCCACAAACATTATGGAACCTACCAGGTCTTATTGTGAAATTAGGACTGAAAAGCTTCTAAATGGGCTGCAACCTTGAAGAGCCAATCAAGAGCAACGTTGTGGACAGATAAAATGTTATTGTACATGTACTGGTCTTAAACCCAGGGAAGTTTTCCAAAACAAATAAACAACAAAGAAAAATCAATAATGAGCAAAAACCAAAATAATTTAGCTATATGCAACAGACACGACAAGCCCAAAGCCTACCATCACAGAACAATCTGTGCTTAGGCAGCTACAGCCCAGGAAGAACTCTGTGCTAGCTTGTCCCATCCGCAGGAATATATTAGCGCCCGTGGTCACTTTGGACCAACATTTCTACACATCACGACTATATAAACGCCGCCAAATCAAATGTTCTCACGCCATAAACAAAAAGTACAAACTACGTTGAGAAAACAGGGGTACAAAATATTAGTATATGGGTTGCTGGGGGGCGGGAATCTGAGCTGGCAAGCACAAGATGCTTAAGACGCTATGAGCAGGCCTCTGGCTACTAAGCAGCTCCGGGCGCCCCTTGTCTGTCTGCAGTTTTCCATCAGGTGCACACAAGTACTGATCTGACTCAAAACTACAGTCTTCAAGACTTTCCGTCCTTTTCCTACTTTCTCCACCAGCAGACACTGCAAACACAACTGTGCTTATGAGCAAGAGGAATGTACTTGAAATTTAATGTAAACACCCTTCAAATGCTCCTCGGCTTTCTTTGCACTCCAGTCGGTGTAACGTGTCCAGGTCTCGCCTCTCCTGTTCTACTGTGTCGTTCCTAGCAAAGTTATTAAGTTGATATTTAACATTTTAGGAAAAGGTGGGAACTTGAACATGCTCGTCAAGAGCGGCCTCATCGGAACCATGTGTGTTACGTCCTTCACGCTGTAACGGACGGCATCCACAAACAGACATTGTGTCCGATCCTCAGGGCTCTTTGAACAATTACTTGTTTTAATTAGCTAGTGATCTCATCTTATGAAAGAACTAGAACTAAGATCAAATGACCCTGAAAATCCTACTTTAATAATAGGATATGGTAATTCAATTGATAAATTCTTCCAGATCCACAAGTAATCAGAGACTGAAAACTATTAAAATATTATTTGCTCTATGGGAATTACTTATTACACGTTTGCTCAGCCGTATCTGCTGAAAGACACAGAAACGCTACCAAAGTTAATTTAGGGACTTACCAATTTCCCTTGCAATTCTGACAGCTTCATCTGCGTCCTGTAAAGGCAGGAAATGAGAGTCCGCATTAGCCCCCGAGGCATTGCACAACGTCTTCAGGGCAGCCGTATATCGTACCACTGTCTGCTCTGATTCATTTCATGTTCAGTTTTACAACCTTCTAACCCTTTCCATTCAGAGAAATGTAAAATTAATGCCATAAGTGGAATGTAAATTCTCCTTCGTCGTTATTATATTAAGAAACTCAAAGCGGTTTGCACTGAGCTGGCAGGAAACATGGCCAGAATTGCCAGTGATTCGGTGCAGTTGCTGGAATTTAATGGTAGAATTTAGAAGTTTACAATCAATACTGAATCGTAAATCAGATCATTAAAGCTTGTCTACAGCCGGCTTGTCTCTTTACACACTGTGTTCTCCTAGATTCTGTCAGCAGGGGGAGTTGACTGTCTATTGTTTGGGAGGCGGTTCATCAATTTTCTAGAAACAAGTAAATTTCCAGTGTCTGTAGGAATTACCAATTTTTTTTTTTAAACTTTATGATTTTCATTATCTTTTCTTATTTTTCAACCCATTTCTTTAGGTACATATTTTATCTTTTCAGTTATACTAGGTACATAAATAAAAGTTCAATGAACCTGTGAGGAGAAAGGGATCTGACTCAAAGAGCAAGGTAAGGAAGGGCTCCTTGCTGAAGTCGAAGGCCAGTGTTTACTGACTCACAGATGCGTCCCTGCCACTCGTCAGCAGTGCCATTTTAAAACCTCCTCAGCCTGAGCCATTCATCGGCCATGAGCTCTCACCTGACGTCTGCTCTATGTACACACTTTCCTTGTAAGGATAAAGAGAATTCTGAATTTCAACACATTACTTACTCAATTCATTACTTAACTCTAATCCAGCGACACAATATGAGAAATCAGCCATTTTCTAAAACCACCAGTTGATATGTATGCAGGGATTTTTACACAATTTCAAAACATTCAAGTGAAGCTTGACATTTTTTAAGCTTTTAAAGTACTAGATTTAAATTTAATGAAGTGTAGTCACAACAGAACCCTCCCCCAACCGGGACTGTTTGAAATAACTGGCTCCTTTATGTCCAGTTTTAAAAAAAAAAAAAAAAAAGAAAGAAAGAAAGAAAGAAAAGAAAAGAAAGGAAAAGAAAAAAGAAAATCTTCCTTAAAAGTCTTCAATACCCAACCACATCCCTGACTGAATAAGGAGACTGGCAGGGGAAGTTGTCAGAAAAATTTAATTTCCTTTCATTAGCCAGTCTGCTCCACAAATAGGTGCTTGTTAAGTTCAAAGGAACCCTGAAAGCGACATCAGTTTTAAGTCTTTTTTTACTCCAAGCAGTCACATCTGCTAATGAGATTTTCCAAATAACAATTGTTTTCAAGTCGGAGATAAAGCTCTACCTCCCCCAAAACCAAAGTTTACTATTTTACTACACCTTGTTGTTTTCACCAACCCTACATTCTCCAAATTTTTATCTTAAAAGGATAAAATAAAATAAAAGTCTATGAAAGGGATCATCTAAGAATGCCCATGGTTTCCACACACGGCGTTGGAAGGCTCTTTGTTCCAGCGGTGACAGTTATTGGGGAATACTTGCCTTTAATAGCCTCTGTCAGGAAGTGTTAAACCTGCCAAATCGAACAATTAGTGGCTCTTGGACAAAATACAGGAAGAGTAAAGACTGATGAGGACGGGCTTATAACCAGCTAGAAAGAAACTTTTAACATTTCAGTCAGTGTGCAAAGCTGTGTTTGCCAAGGATGGTCTCAGAGAAACTAAACTGTAAGCTAAAAGCTTGGAGCCCAGGGAAAGCCAACAATACCCAGAATCCACTTCTCCTAGTTTGTCATGTACTTATTTTATATATGTACATGATACATATATGCAAAACTTCTCAAAATTCCTTATCTGCCACAGAACAATCTTAGCTTTTAACACTAACCTTACACTTAAGGTTTTCTACCATGAAAATCAATTTCTATGACATGAACTTTCAGATAAAATCAAATTGCCCTAAAAATTATTTTTCATTTGTCATTCATTGAGCCAAAAAACAGCACCGAGGACCTCTTATGTATTAGATATTATAAGACACTATTACTGTTTTCAAAAATAAACACACTCACACTCAGCAAATTTAGTTTTACTATAGGATACATAAAGTTATGTTGGAAAACATAAAAACTCTAAACAGCCCCTAAGTCAATGGCATTAACATATGACACCGTGGAACCTTCTTTGTTTGTTTTTTGAGGGTTTCTCTGTGTAGCCTTGGCTGCCCTGGACTCACATTGTAGACCAGGCTGGTCTCGAACTCACAGGGATCCACCTGCCTCTGCCTTTCTAGTGCTGGGATTAAAGGCGTGTGCCACCACCGCCTGGCCATGGAACCTTCTTACAGGGTAATGGATAGAGTAAAAAAAAACATTTAATAAAGCTTTGAACAGTCCATTGATCATTCAGGAAAAAACATAATTTTAAGTCCAGTGAAAACAAATCTAAATATAAATACATCCAACCTCAGCCACCACCCCCGGCCCCTGACCCCTGACCCCTGACCCCCAGCAGTGGATCCCACTGAAGTGTGCACAGGTACAAGGTTAAGCAGCACTTCATGCTGTGGCCGAAACAAACCACACCCTCTGTGCAAATAGCTGCAGGCGTTTATCAAACTTGGAGAGCCTGCCTCTCTTCATTCACGGATTTAACATAGAAAGTTATCCTATGGGTACCTCCCTCACATGTATGAACAAAATCGTAAAAAACTTTATTATTTTTCAATTGTGATGTTTTGAGAGGGAAAGCAATTTAATGCACCTTCAACAGAGGACTGGTATGCGAATGGTACAATGGTTGAAATGACATGCTAATAGCTGTTTATAAGAATATGGCCCATGTGTTCTAGAACTTCCTGGCAGCAGTGCGTGGAGCCCGGCCCATGAAGAGAAACAGAAAGTCAAGCAGACAAGCAGGCCGGCTGAGAACCGACACGAACAGTTCGTGGAAACAGGCAGAAAGGATGAGGGGAAACTTGTTTTAGATTATCCAAAACATATAAAGAACTCAAGAAACTAGACATCAGTAAGTCAAACAATCTGATTTAAAAGTGAGGTACAGATAAAAACAGGTAATTCTCAATAGAGGAACCTCAAATGGCTAGGAAACACTTAAAGAAATGTTTAACATCCTTATCCCCTGGGGAGTTCACATCACAGCCACTTGGAGATTCTATCTCGCATTTATCAGAATAGCTAAGACCAACATCACATGTGACGCACATGCTGGTGAGGATGTGGAGCACTCCTCCATCGCTGGTGAGGATGTGGAGCACTCCTCCATCGCTGGTGAGGATGTGGAGCACTCCTCCATCGCTGGTGGGAGTGTGGAGCACTCCTCCATCGCTGGTGAGGATGTGGAGCACTCCTCCATCGCTGGTGAGGATGTGGAGCACTCCTCCATCGCTGGTGAGGATGTGGAGCACTCCTCCATCGCTGGTGGGAGTGTGGAGCACTCCTCCATCGCTGGTGAGGATGTGGAGCACTCCTCCATCGCTGGTGGGAGTGTGGAGCACTCCTCCATCGCTGGTGGAGGATGTGGAGCACTCCTCCATCGCTGGTGGGAGTGTGGAGCACTCCTCCATCGCTGGTGAGGATGTGGAGCACTCCTCCATCGCTGGTGGGAGTGTGGAGCACTCCTCCATCGCTGGTGAGGATGTGGAGCACTCCTCCATCGCTAGTGGGAGTGTGGAGCACTCCTCCATCGCTGGTGAGGATGTGGAGCACTCCTCCATCGCTGGTGGGAGTGTGGAGCACTCCTCCATCGCTGGTGAGGATGTGGAGCACTCCTCCATCGCTGGTGAGGATGTGGAGCACTCCTCCATCGCTGGTGGGAGTGTGGAGCACTCCTCCATCGCTGGTGAGGATGTAGAGCACTCCTCCATCGTTGGTGACGATGTAGAGCACTCCTCCATCGCTGGTGGGAGTGCAAACTTGTACAACCACTATGGAAATCAATATGGCAGCTCCTCGGAAAATTAAGAATGGACTTACCTCAGAACCCAGTCATACCATTCTTAAGCATATAAGCAAAGGACCTTCCATCTACCACAACGACACTTGCTCACCTATGTTCAGAGCATCTTTATCCATAATAGCCAGAAACTGGAGACAAACTAGATGTCCCTCAACCAAAGAATGGATAAAGAAAATGTGACATGTTTATACAACGAAATATTACTCAACAGTTTTTTTTTTTTAATGACATCATGAAATTTGCAGGCAAATGGATAGAACTAGGGAAAAAAAATCATCCTGAGTGAGGTAACCCAGACCCAGAAAAACAAACATGGTGTGTACTCGTATAGGTGGACTATTAGCTGCTAAGGAAATAATAATTATCCTGCGAGAGGCCAAGTAAGAAGGAGGGCTCCAAGGACACATGGATCTCTCTGGGAAGGGGGAACAGAACAGATCCCGGGGGTACACTGGGGGTGGGTGGGAAGAGGACTTGGAAGGATGGGAGGGTGGGGGTTAGGGAGCAAGTACAGGGAGAGGTGACTGGAACGGGAGGGCATGCGGGGGGCGGGGGGGGGGGGGCAATGCGGTAACCTGGTACTCTGGAAAACCCCTGGAATCGAGGATTCCTAGTAATGTGTGGAGGAATGCTGAGTGGATGTAACTTCTATCAATAAAGCATTGTTTAGCCAATCAGCGGGGCAGAAGGATCGGAAGTGGAAGGCGGAGCTTCCTGAAGAGGAGGAGGTTTGGCAGTTGGTCTGGGGAGGAAGCCGAAGCGAAGGAGGGAGCATCATAGTAGCAAATGCTTGGGGTATTGTATTAGTTATCAGTTTAGAGTAGTTTGTTTATCATAGTTTAGGAATAGATTTGTATTAGAATGGTTTCTGCCCAGCGTAGAGATAGCAGCTTTAAAGTACACTTCAGACTCTGTGTCATTATTAAGCATCTTAGGTGAACAGATATAATTTTTACTCTAACAGTAATGGAGGATACAGAGCCTGAACTATCCGCCTTCTGTACACAGGCAAGGCTCCTAGTGGCACTAAACCTTCAACCAACAACCTGACCTGCCAGCAAGATGGGGGGATGGGGAGTGGAGATGGAGGGGGAGAGCAGCATGGAACTTGTGGGAGTAGCCAACCAACAGGCTGGTCTAAATTTGAGGCCTTCACCGCAGGAGGGAGCCCATGCCTGACACTGCCTGAATGACCAGGAAACAAAGGCTGGTAGCCAGGACTTAGGGTAAAACCAAACACAAATCAATGAAATAATTCCTAAGGGTGTTTTCTGTACTCATCGATTGGTGCCTAGTCCAGTCTTTATCAGAGAGGCTGCCTCCAGTGGCCGATGGGAGCTGAGGCATAGACCCACAGCTAAACATTAGGTGGAGAGAGCCCAGGCTGGAGGTCTATAAGCATAAGGTTACTGTGTAATTCAGATACTGATTTATGTAAACCCATGCCTCCCAGAATCTGGTTGCAATCCTTGTTCTGAGAATCTCCTGTTTCAATGCTCTGCAATTGTCCCCCGATATGCCAATAAAGCAGCTTACGGCCAATTGCTGAGCAGGACAGAGAATAGGGCTGGACTTCCTGCCAGCCAGAGGAGGAGGAGTTAGAGGAGGAAGCAGGGGAGTAAGCCATGGGCAGAGGGCTAGGAGAGACAAGGAGAGAGAGGTGAACAGGGAATGCAATAAAGTACATAAATCTCTGAGATTTACACTGGGAGGAAGCCAGACTAGCCTAGAGGGCTAAGAATAATTACTGCTCAGTTGTTGTACTGTGACGCTTGTTAAACAAATAATATAATACTCTCAATCATTTGCGCGAGAGCCGGGTTAAGAGAGGAGTGGAGAAACAAACACAACTTTTATAAAAATGATTTTAACAAAGGTCTCCATTGGGTCCATCCCTTGGAGATTGGAGAACCCTGAAGAGGAGAACTTGTGGGAGCCAAAGGGGTTGTGGAGACCAGGAGAGCAAGGGCCTTGGAATCAATTAAGCAGGGCCATAGGGTCTCACGGAGACTGAAGACGCAATCACGGAGCCTGCACGGGTCTGTGCTAGGTCCTCTGCATGTTACGGTTGTTGGCTTGGTGGTTTTGTGGGACACCTAACAGTGGGGGTGGGGATGTCTCTGACTCTTTTGTCTGCTCATGAGACCACTTTCCTCCTCCTGGGTTCCCTCACCCAGCCTTGACATGAGGGTTTGTGCCTGGACTTATAATAACTGGGCTGTGTTTGGTTGGTATCCCTGGGAGGCCTGCTGTTTGGGGGGGGGGGGAGAGATGGGAGAGGTGGATCTGGGGGAGAAGGGAGGTGAGTGAACTAGATAGAGTGGAGGGAGGGGAAGCTGTGGTAGGGATGTATTGTATGAGAGACAAAGTTAAGAACATAATGCTTACGTGTAGCCAACCCATACCGTCCTGTGCTTTAAACCCTCTCAAGTTACTTAAAATGCCCAACACGGTACAGATGCTAGCCAGAGGTGTTACACAGTGTAATTTAATAAGTGAGGACAAAAAGCCTATGTACGCTCAGTACAGTCAGGAACAACTGTTCCCTAAGAATTTTCTCATCCAGCACTAGCCCAAGGGCCATGTCCCATGAAAGTCTTCACTTACCAGCAAAGTGGGATAGATGTGAGAACATCCTATTGGGACTCTAAGTGAGAGAAGTATGGGAGAATGGGGAAATAGAAGGATCCAGAGGGTCCTAGAAACCTACAAGAAGAACATTTTGATGGGCGGATCTGGGCCCAGGGGCCCTGCTAAAACTATGGCTCCAGCCAAGGACAATACGTGCAACAAACTTCAAACCCCTACCCAGATCTAGCCAATGGACAGGACATTCTCCACAGTTGAGTGGAGAGTGGGGACTGACTTTCACACGAACTCTGGTGCCCCATATTTGACCACGTCCCCCTGATGGGGAGGCCCGGTGGCACTCAGAGGAAGGATAGCAGGCTACCAAGAAGAGACTTGATACCCTAGGATCATATACAGGGGGAGGAGGTCCCCCTCAGTCACAGACATAGGGGAGGGGAGTAAGGGGAAATCAGGAGGAAGGGAGGAATGGGAGGATATAAGAGATGGGATAACAATTGAGATGTAATATGAATTAATTAATTTTTTTAAAAATTTAAAAAGAATTTTCTCATCCAGGTAACTAGCTCTGTGGATGCTGAACAATGAATACTTGGGTCTGACTGTACTTCCAAAGCCTTGGAATATTCAGTGTACTCTTCTGTGATTATAAAACACCACAGTAAGTGTAATTGAAACAAAGCTATAAACAAAACAGCAAGGAAGAAAATAGTAACATTTAATATCTTTGTTTCTAATTGCTAGGACAGAGCTGGTTTCCAGTTTCTTGTTCTACATGATTTTCTTCATACTGGCTCTCTTTCTGCCGGAGCAAGAACATAGCTTTTATTATGTTTTTCATTTATTTATTGACTCTGTGGATGGGATACACACATGTGGAGCTCAGAAGACAACTTTTAGAAGGTAGTTCTCTCCTTCACCATTGGGCCCTGGGAGTCAGGCTTGGTGTCAGGTGCTTTTATCATGCACTCAACCCAAGAACAATTTTTTTTTAATTTTATTTATTCACTTTATATCCCGGACATAGCCCCCTCCCTCCTCTCCTCCCAGTTTCACCCTCCTCCCCCCATCCTCCCCTCCCCCCCATTCCTCAGAATCAAGTGGCATCAGGACTGCGTTCATTCTCTTCCTCTGTGGCCTGGCAAGACAGTCGCACCAGGAGGAAGTGATCAAAAAGCAGGCAACAGAGTCCATGTCACAGATAGCCCTCACCCCCTTACTAGCGGACCCACGTGGAGCCTAAGCTTTCCATTGGCTACATCTATGTGGAGGACCTAGGTCCTGTCCACGCAAAGTCCTTGGTTGGTGCCTCAGACTCCACAGGCCCCTCTGGGCCCTGGTTAGTTGGCTCTGTTGGTCTTCATGTGGAGCTCCTGTCACCTCCAGGTCCTTCTATCCTCTGCCCCCAACACACACACTTTCCCACTAGACTCCCTGTGCATCATCCTGTCAGCAAGCATAGAAAAGCTCTCTTTCAGAGTGAGAGGGCCTCACTCAGGGTGACCTTGAAGTGATCCTCCCACCCCAGTTCTGGAGTGCTGGGGTTACAACGAGTACAATAAAGATTCTGAGACATTAAATTCAAAAACCATGTTGTTGGTGATGCAACTATCATCATCAGTGACATCATACATCCAATGACGTCACATTACAGCCCTACTGACCCAGCCTCTGCTGTCTCTCTCAATGGCTCTGCTTCACCCCAGCACTGTATATTATGCCCTAGCATTTCCTGCCTTAAAAAAAATGGAAGAGGATTCCAATTTCAGTATCAACCTTAAGTTTTAACTCTATGCTAATACCCTTGACACTTAGCAAACAAAAGTGACATTCATTCATTCATTCACTTGAGACAGGACTGACCTCGAACCCACTTGTAGCCCAGGATGGCCTTCGGCTCCTGATCCTCCTAAGTGCTGGGATTACAGCTGTCATAACCACATCTAGCTTCACTCAGCCCTGGGTAAAGGCTTAAGGCATATTAGGGTTAGGCAAGCATTCCATGCACAGAGCCACATTCTCCACTCCCCAAAATGACTTTTCTTCTTACAGGACGGTGTCATGTTAACCATTTGCATGACATAGGCTGGAGCCTGCACAGCACTGGTAGCCATACATGTCACCGCCCTCACCAGCTCTCTTACTATAGCCTATCACGGTGTGCTAGAGTTGTCCCCACCTCTCTGTCCCATGATCCTCCAGGACCATGCTTCTACTGACAGCCTTGAGTCCACCATCACACTCTCTTGTGCCTAACCCACTGCCTCTCACCTGCTTCTTAGATATCACTAATAAAAAATAACACCCAAAACCTGGGTTCAGTGCCCTTCTTATATGGGTCTGCGTTCAGAGATGAGTATCACTGAGACGGGCTAAACTGTCTGAATGGTTTTTATTCTCCTGTGGGAACTTTAAGCTCTTTGAAGTCAGGGTGAGCGGCAAGTAGACATCGCTTAATTCCTTTTCCTTACTCCTAGAGTCGGCTACCTTGTACAAGCGTCTCATGTTATAAGCTTTGCTCTGCTCTCCATCTCCTGGGAGCACGTTAATTAGGTGATGTCTTAGTTACTTTTCTATTTCTGTGGCTAAACACCATGAAAGAGTTTAATTTAGTGCTCACGGTTCCAGAGGGCAGTAGAGACCGTGACCACCGTGGTGGTGAGCATGGCAGCAGGCCACAGGCATTGCACTGGAGCAGTCGCTGGAGCATACATCTGATCCACCAGCAACAGGCAGATAAAAGAACTAACGGAGAATAGCAGCCCTAGTGACACATCTTCTCCAACATGGCCGCACATCCTAACCCTTCCCAAACAGTTCCACCAATGGAGGACCAAGCCTTCAACTACAGGAGCCGAGAGGGATCATTTTCCTTCAAACCACCACATAACTGGTGAATAAAACTAAACTTGTTAAAGGCAAATATACGGTATCCAGATGACTACTTGAAAATTACATTTTAAACATTCATCTCTCAGTAATGAAAAGGATAGCTCAAGAACAAGAGTAAGGAAGGAAGGAGGGAGGGAGGGAAGGAGGGAAGGAAGAAAGGACAAATGGAAAGAGGGGAGGATTGTTCTATAAGTTGTTTGCTTGGTAATATGTTAATTGTCGAGAACAACATAAACCTGTCATGATACTTCATAAATGGATAAAGATATTTTGACCATATTTATCCTCCACTGCTGATAATTATCTCACTTCATTGGCCCCTCCCTAATTCCTAACAGTCTCTTGTCTTTCTGTCTTTCTATCTTTCTTTCTGTCTTTCTTTCTGTCTGTCTGTCTTTCTTTCTTTCTTTCTCCTTCTTTTGAGATAGAGTCTCACGGATAGTAGGATGGCCTCAAACTCAGTATGTAGACAAGGGTGACCTTGATCTTCTGACCCTCCTCTCTCCATCTCCCGAATGCTGATTGGCAGGCCTGTGCAGTGCTGAGGACTCAACACAAGATTTTTTGCACAATGGGCAAGCAATCTACCAACCCCGTTTTATTTTCAAGCATCGCCCGGTTCCACTTTCATGGACCTCTTTCCCGTATCCCACATACAGGAGAAATATTTGTCATTCTGATTCTGGCTTATTTCACTAAACATTATCATGTCCAGTTCCATACAGTTTCCTGCTCTTGTGGCTGTTTGATTCCTTTAAACATGTTTTTGTTTTAATCCCTGGTGCTGCTCCAGTGTATCCCAGCTGAAAAGGAGGCTGTGCTGCGTTTGCTGTTGCTGGCTGAATATCCCGGTGATGGAGATTGGTGGTGTTGCCCCAAAGCACCCAAGGACCCTAAACAGCAGGGAGTAGCTAAGAAAAACTTCCCCCCCTCTCCCCACTAACTTTCTTTCTCTCCTACCTGGTGTTGTGGTGTCGGAAGGGATTGGGGTGGAGGGGGGGGGGGGAGAGAGAGAGAGAGAGAGAGAGAGAGAGAAACCAAACTAAAAATACATTTGAAAGCACACCTACATCCTACAAATGACATAATTCATCCTTAATGACTGAAAAGTGCTCCGCTGTGTCATGGATACACCACATGTTCTTTATCTGCGGCGCAGCTGTTATAACAGGAGTGAACAGGTCTCCTATTGTACGGAGACTTTGATTTCTTCTGTTAAATAGCTAGGGATGGCACAGCCGAGTCCTTTAGTCATTCTATTTACAGCTTCTTGAGGAAACTTCATACGAATCTCCATAGTGGAACATAAGCTTACATTCCTATCAACAGCACACAGGAGTTATAGCTATCCTATACATCAGAATACATATACAGAATTATATGCACATTTGAAAAAAATCAAATTTAAAGGTCATAAAAGACCCAGAACGGGCTAGCAAGCCACTCCAAAAGTTAAGCATCACTTTTTTCTGTAAAAGAACCTATAGAATATAAACAAAAAAAAACTAATGGAAAAATAATTATTCAGTATCATATAGAAGAACTGGTGTGTGTGGGAACTGCAGGAGACAATTCTCTTAACACAGAATCACAAACCTCCTTCCCCTCTGCCCTTCAGCTCACAAGAAGAGCCCGACAATTAACAGAGACATGCGTACAGTTTTGCGGCTTAGATGCAGTATCAACCCTAGCCCTGCCAATGTCACACAAGTGTTCCCTCTAACTGTAAACCACCTGTGTGACAGGTGGCGCCTCTCGCTAGGAGACCCTACACGTATTAACTCCCACAAGAGAACATTTACTGTCGAGCGGACTTATCAGACAAATGCTCCCAGAACCCTCTTCCTTGAATCCCTGCGGACACTGATATTCAGTGGGAAGCCAGGGTTAGCCTGGACTCTGGCTCATCGGTGCTGCTGTGATTAAATAAGATTCAAATTGAAGATCTCAACAGGCCAGATTCATTGTCTAGAAACAAACAAGAGCAAAAAACAAAAACAAAAAAAAGCAAAAAAACAAAAAGACAAAAAACAACAACAACAGAAACCCTTCTCTATCCACCTCTACACCCACAAAGCAAAGAGAGGACAGTGTATATCCACTGAAGGGCTAATAGTGAAAACACTCTGCTCTGTGCTTGGCCACGGTGCGGCCAGGCAGTAGGGCAAGGTGTGGTTTTCCTGGAGGTTCAGATAAACAGCAGTCTGCTGCCAAGACCATGTGAGGTGGCCTGAGCCTGCAGTCCCACCATTCCAGAGACCGAGCAACAGGATCAAGAGCCTGGAGCCTAGGATTCATAGGAAAGCCTCCCACACTGGGGTAGAATACACAGTTAAAGAAATAAAACTTACTGCCAAACTCGTTTGGGGAAGTTCCTTGTACTTTGTGACTAAAAGCCTCAACATTTTTGCTGGATCTTAGACGGCAATTAACCCACACCTGCCTTCAGCCCTAAGAGCCTTAGACACTGTCCAAGGCTTACGGCTACGTGGGCTTGATATGGCCAATGTGCCTGGTACTTTCTATCAAGCTACTCAGAGCTGCAGAAGCTGGGCTGCAGCTGATAGAGGATGCCAAGAGAGACACACGCAGGGGATCTGACTGTGCTCTTCCTCTCTCCCTCTTTCTCTGTCTCTTGAGAAGGCCTCACTGTATAACCATGGCTGGCCTGGAATTTGCTACGTAGACCAAGCTGGCTTTAAACTCACAGAGATTTGCCTGCTTCTGCCTCCCTGGTACGAGGATTAAAGGCATCCACCATGTAAGTTTTTCCCAATAACAATTCACACTACTATCCTATCCACTCACTAAATGCAGTAAATCAATGTCTTCTCCCTGCTCATAGTTTATAGCGTTGATAGCAGCCTGACTTGAAATGCTCTGTTTTTCTCATATATATAAATAATAATTATGCTTTGCCACAAAATGCTTGACTGAGGAGACAAACCATAAAGATTTAAGTGAACGTTTCTCACCTTCACTACTCCATCAAAACCAGGGATTGTGTTGACCTTTGCCCTCTTGGCCAACAGTTTGCTCTCTATCTTGTCACCCATGGCTTGGATAGCGTGAGTATCAGGCCCAATGAAAGTGACGTCTTCTGCTGCCTGAGGAGAAAACAGGTTGGGACTTAAAACAAAAGTGCATGATACAAAATCACAATTTTTCTCAGACAAAAGCTCATATTTAACTATTATTTCTGTAGCCAAAGTTAAAACAAGCATGTGCGCCGATATATCAGAATGTAGATTGTCACATTGCCTTACAGCACAATAGATCACAGATAAATAGAGCAAAGCTCGGCCGCCAAGAGCAAAGTGGTGGAGAACACCACTTGTGTAAACACTATTCTTTGAAAACACAATTGACATGACACTGTACTTACCTGTAACACGCTCTCATTAAATAAACAATACATCCCCTCCCAGACTGCCTCGTAAACCCCTGTATCCTCTTGTCTTCCACACAGTGCAGCAACAAAACACAAACATCCACGTTTATTAAACACCAGCTGTGTGCCCACCTTTGAGCTAAATGCTGTGACCACACAGACCCCAGCAAACTCAAGGAACAGTGACAGATACCTGATGCGTCAAGAAAATGTGGGAATTTAACAGGCACAAATATGGTTTTAGTTAAAAGTAAGCTTGGGAGCTGGAGAGATGGTTCGGCAGCTAAGAACACTTGCGACTCTGGTGGTAAACCTGGCTTTGGATCCCAGCACCACATGGCAGCTCACAGATACCTGTAACCTCAGTTTCAGGGGGTCTAACACCCTCTTCTGGCCTCTGTCGGCACTAGGTATGCAAATAGTACCAAAGCCAAAATAATGATCTAATTTTTCCCTCACATCTACCTGCTTGTGTTGACATCGTTATAGTTTTATTTTAAGTGCTAATGGAGGAACTGATTAGAGACATGACAAAGAATTAGATACTTAGTGCCACCAAAGCCCAGACTAGAAAAGTAAGATGAGGTCATAGGGTCAAGAAATGGAGTTAATGACAACGTAGGTGTGTGTGCTGGGCACCCTGGGGAAGGCATCTGACTTAATTCTCTCAGGGCCTTACCTGAGGATGTGTAGACGGTACATCGTATATTGCATTGCTACTTATACAGAACTCTCACTTGGGAAAAAAACTTTCATAACCAGAGTAGCTATATAGTGTGTAGCTTGGCGTGCCCTCCAAAAATGCCGCAGGAAGATTTAAACCTCCCAGAAGAGGAGGTGGGACTGTAAGCGGTCAGTGATGAAAGGGTGATGTGGAAAGACACATATCCAGGAGACTGGAAGCCAGCTCGCGCCGTACAGTAGGAGGCAAGCCAGTACTCATGTCCAGGAGGCAAACACGGAAGCCGTAAGACAAGGAAAACTGGCTGCAAATTGCTCAAACGCATCAGACATCAGAGGAAACTAGAAATGAAGGTGGGCGTGACGGTGCCCACCTGTCAAGCCAACACTTGGGAGACAGAGGCAGGAGGAGGACAAATTCAAGGTTAGCCTGGGCTACACAGTGAGACCTTCTCACAGAAATAAAAATAACACAAATGAAATAAATTATTGAGAGATGATATATTGAAAAAACAAATATCTTGAAACTTGAGATGATAGAAGCAGATAGAAGAAAGGAAAATTCAGTTTCGGTCCATTTGGGGATTGGCCATGGGCAAGTAAGTGGCCTGCCAATTCTGGCTGAAGTAAACCAAGTGATGAAAGGAGCGACACTCCCTTCCCTCTGCTCCTGCGGTTTACTCCTGTTGTGCCAACTGTAAAAGAGAGACTGACTGAAGAAAAGCCTCTATGCTGCATACAATACAAGGCTGTCTTCATAAGGAAATGATAGCCAAAGGAACAGCTAACAAGGGCCCTAAATCTGCTGTGCAGAAACCCTACCACTAAAGTATACACACCGCAGCATGCAAGAAGCTCTCAGGGTTTTTACAGAGGTTTGCTGAGGGTCTGATAAAACACTGTCAGCTGTGCAAGCGGCAGGGCAGGGTATGAGCATGACGTCATAACTAACTGGGAGAAATGTAATGAAGCCTGTCTGCCTTGTCCCTCCGCCCCTAGCACTTCTCCTGCAAAGATCTTCTGACCTACTCAAGAAGAGCTAAAAAAAAAAAAAAAAAAAAAAAAAAAAAACCTCTATGGTTTTATGACTTGCTTCATCGGGGGGAGGTGGAAGGAGGCCAGAGAGAACTTCTGTTTCTGCTGGTGGCTTAAATTCCTCCCATTTCTAATATCAAAAATGTCTTATTTGGGTATAACATGGCCTAAAACCCATCAACAACTATGTAAGGCACTACACTGAGCAGTCCGCTATCCCAAAGCTGTGATACAAAGAGAACACTAGGATAGTAAGAGGGCTAGGTCCACAGGGTGCCGACAACACAGGCACCCAGGACCTACAGCCACTCATGCTAGGAACTGTAGAATCCAATGTAAGGAATCTCTTTGGCCACAGTAGATGTTCATAAAATACAATTCCATCCACATTTTTACATACTTTCAGTAGAACCTTCTTTGATGGGAGAAAGATCTTACACAAAGCTACAAAAATGTAAAACACATGAAAAATACGTCTGGTCTGTATAGGAAGAGTGGCAGCCTCTACTTGCCAGTAACCCGTGCCTTGCGCAGCATGAAGAAGCCACAGGCAACAGGCCGACAATTGGCGTGCTTCTGCATGCACCGAGCTGGAACTCACTGGGCAGGATGCAAAGCCAAGAGGCAGCAGCAAGCACGCTTTGCCCAACAACTGTCTTTTCATTTTACCTGCTAAGCTGCATGATTTTATCATCAATGCTGCTTTAAAAGCGCTGTGCCAGGCAGATGCAATCAAGCAATCAGAGTGCCCACACAAAGGGCTTAGGAGACGATAATGCAAGTGAGAACATCCAAATACACTGCGATTACAGAGCAAGGCTGGTGATGAACAGCAGCCAGGCGACCTGGACCCCTGACCAACCCGACGCTCTGCACGTGTTCTAATTTAAAGAAAATGACTTCCTCCAAAATGCAGAATTATCCCCAAAATGCTCACATCAAGCATTTACTTAGTGACTATTCTTTATGCCATGTGACAGGAAAGAGAAACGGTCAGTAAACACACCAGGTTGGTTCTCCTCAGACAAAGGCTTGAGTGAGGGGACTTTCTTTTCATCAACATATTTAGGATGCTCTCCAGGTCAGAAGCCATGTGTGATTGAAGAAAATCTCAGACCCCTGGCTCCCACACTGCTACAATCAAAAACAGATAGATAGGTGATGGCAGATAGATAGGTAGATAGATATATAGAGAGATGATAGATAATAGATGGATGGATAGATTGATTGATAGATAGGTAGATGATAAAAGGGTGAGAGTGTTGGCAGAAGATTGATGGTGAGGGTACATTGTTCCAAAGTCCCAGATTTCTGACCGGAGTGAATGGTGAGATTTTTAAACTTGAGAACAAACTTTATCCATTAGTAACCTTTGAATATGGTGCTATTAACTCTATCTCTTCTTATCCATGGTGAACACAAGAGACAGATATCTTGGTCTTTTGAGACAGGGTTTGTCTGTGTAGCCTTGGCTGCCCTGGACTCGCTTTGTAGACCAGGCTGGACTTGAACTCACAGTGGTAGCCTGCCTTTGCTTCCCTGAGTGCTGGGATTAAAGGCGTGTGCCAGCTAAGATTTACTTTTTAAAATCTACTTTTTAGGTCCTTTTAAGTTTGCCAAGAATGGTAAATAACTGAATGCAGATAAATGTCATTTAATGATCACAAGAGCTGGGATTCTCATCATCATTGGAAATTAATGGTGATTCACAGAAAAAAAAAACATGAAAAATCCAAAATTGTTGCTGCAAGATTCTGCTCATTTCCTAAATTCTATGATTCTTATGTTTCTGATAAAGTTTGACATGAGAATGGAGCCAAGAGGTGAAGTTTAAGGATCATGTTAAGAAAATAATAAGTTTAATTTATAGCAGATTTTATTTTAGGAATGAGAACAGAGGAGAGACATTCAGTGGGCAAAAGTGCTTGTTGGGTAAACATTAGACCAGAGTTCAAATGCCCAGGACATAGGTAAAACACCAGGCATGCTCACACAAGCACCTACAACCCAACGCTGTGGGAGGCAGACAACAGCAGGTCCCCTGGGTCACTAGCTAACTTAGGTAAGCAAACCAGCAAATCCAGGTAAATTGAGGGGCCATGTCCAAGGGTATACAGCAGAAACTGACAGACCTGGGTACCTGATACCTTCCTCCTCCAGCCTCCCCACAGGTGCACACACAGAGAATGGATAAACACTTGTAAAAGTTTAAAACAATAAATACTTTCTACTTCAGGTTAGCAAATTGCTCATCTATGAATTTACATTTTCTCCAAATGCACACATTTTAGGAGCTCCAGAACTGATAATTAGAGAATCATAAAGTCACACAAGAGACAAAGGACAATTTAAAAAAATTGCTAAACTACCCAAAGAACCCAAATTCTAGGTTTTAAGGCTATTATCTGTTTAAGGAAGGAAGGAAGGAAGGAAGGAAATGGGGGACGGTTCCTGGTAGAAAAGGCCGTTCCCAGCACCAGCACGGGAAGCTAGCACATGAGACACGCTGAGTCAGCAAGAGCATTTTCATAAATTGATACAAGCATGTGAGGGCGCACACAAAGGGCACTGGCCTGTGGGACATAAGGCTGCTGGCTCATTCTGAAACATTACAAAAGAAGAAAGAGATTACGAGGTTAATCCATGTTTTCCAGACCTCAGAATAAAACCTGCTGTTGTCCACTCTAGTTTTAAACCTCTTGGGCATGTATCACTGACTCCTTTAAATAGTGTAGTTCTTCAAAAATCAACATAAAAGGAAATTAATCTCACACAGGATGGTAAGGCAAATAAAAAATGTCAATGTTAAAAAAAAGAAACCTAAAATGCTTTTATAAAGAAAGCTAAAGAAACTGGACAGATGGCTTCGCTGGTACAATGCTTGTCACACAACCATTACGACCTACATTCAGATCTCCAGTACCCATGTGAGAGATGTCCAAGGCAGTGAGCAGCTGTAAGCCCGGCAACTGGGGTGGTAGAGGCAGGAAGGCCCTCACCAGCCAGCCAGGCTGACTCAGTGGGCTCCAAGTTCACCGACAGATCCTGACTCAAAAATCAATGAATGAGTGAGTGAATGAGTGAGGTAGGTTGGCCTTTCCATGCCCAGGCCGAAGAGAAAGCCTCCTCTGTGTGCTTTCTAGATATGTGTAACTGTCGCACCTCATCAAAGAGGCTTCTTTCTGCAGCACACAGAGGCGACTACAGAACCACAACTGGTCAGAGTGCAGAAAATGAGTGACAGTGGGGTCTCCAACCCCAAAGTGACATCTGTGACACAACTGCTCTGCCCAAAGCCCAGTGAACATGGTGGAGGGGGCAACAGAAAGATTTTCAGGGCCAGGTTATGAGAACAACCCCTGTGAGATGGTGTCTGCCAGACATCACGAGGAGGTTGCACCCACACACTCTCAGTTATATGGCTGCCTGAGAAACACCTGTGCAAGGTCACACCAGCCAACATGCCAACATGGACAGAGGGGAAACTGACATGGTCCTCCCGCTAGGTGAAGAGCTACAGGCTGTTTCTGGCTGTTAAGGTGGCAAGAATCACCCCTGATAGCTTGCTTAGCCTAAGTGCCGGCCTTAAATCCAGGTACATATAGGAACATTAGTTGGACCTGGTAGGTGGGGGAGCAGCTGCGAATAAAACAATAATAATTATAGCCCAGGAGCTCGTGAACTTGAGAGGGAGGTGTTGGGGACAGGTAGCTGGAGGAGTTGGAAAAGAGATGTGGGAATTACGTGAACACAGTGCGCTCATGTAGGAACAGCTCTGAAACACTACATCTTAACAAGGATGGGTCAGCTGGGTGAGCTGGCGCACACCCAGGAGGCTGAAGCAGGCAGATCTCTGTGAGTTCAAGACCAGCCTGCTCTACACAGTGAATTTCAGGACTGCCAGAGCTACATAAAGAAAAGCCTGTCTCAAAATTAAGCAAAACAGATAGATAGATAGATAGATAGATAGATAGATAGATAGATAGATAGCGAGGTGTACTCCTGCACGTTCCAGAGATGTCTGCATTGTCTCCTCTGCATTGCCAGCCTGACCCTTAGGCACAGTGACCAGGGCTGCTGGGAACTGAGTTCACCCCGTTACACACCTGGCCACCAGAGCTGCCTTCAACTCCAGCGATTGGCTGTCGATATCACCTTTGATTTCATTAACCTCAAGTAAAAGGTCTAAACATTGTTACACACATGGCATGGTCCACACCAGCCAAGGCGGAGAACAGGGACCATGGCATTGGTGAGACTGGGGCCCAGACAACAGGAAAGGGGCAGGGTTCGGTGCTGAGCACGCTGTGGAGTCACAGCAGTGGGGAAGGCCGGACGGAGGCTACCTGAAGAATAGAGCTGAAGGAGCTGTCACCTCTGCTCTTCTGCCAATGCCCTCATATTTGTGATGGGCATGAACCGTGAAAAGTGTGACAGCTCACTCAAGATGGTCAACAACTCCCATTCGTCATAAACTGCTTAGCCTCACTGGGCAAGGTCATCCACGACAGCTTCAATGGAGGAGATCGTGACTGTAGTCCATGCTTTTACCTTTACCCAGAAGACTGACCTCTGTGTGAAACCTGCAGCAGGACAGCCATGGGGCTGCAAAGAACATCACACCCCACTGGTTACTGCCAAGGCTGTAGGCATGCCATCCCAGGGTAGACAGGAAGCTGGTTCGCATGGTCTTTCATGTTCCTGCCCCCAAATGTAGACCTGAGATAGCACCAAAAGAACACTACTAGATAACCAAGGACATACAATAGTGAACATAGAACCCCTAGTCTGATCTACCCAATGGACAGCACATTCTCCACAGTTGTGTGGAGAGCGGGGACTGACTCTCACATGAACTCTGGTGCCCCATATTTGGCTACCTCCCGTTGGTGGGGAGGCCTGGTGGCACTCGAGGAAAGAATAAGCAGGCTACCAAGATAAGACTTGATAGCCTGTTACCACATAGTGAGGGAGGAGGTTCCCCTCGGTCTTAGACCTAGGGGAGGGGAATAGAGTGAAAGTGGGAGGGAGGGAGGAATGGGAGGATACAAGTGATGGGATAACAATTGAGTTGTGATCTGAATAAATTAATAAATTTAAAATAAAATTTAAAAAAAAAAAGAACACTACTAGATGCCATAACATTAGGAAGATGGTGATGGTACAGGCATCGGAGAGGCTGCCAAAGGGCATCCTGGACCATGCTAAGGATCAAGTTGTCTCCTAGGATTTCAACAGTGATACGCATTCCTCCACCTTTGATGCTGCGGTTGGCACTGATGTCACCAACTACTTTGTCAAGCTCGTCTCCTGGAATGACAAAGCAGTTGGCTACAGCAACACGGTGGTGGACTTCATGCTTGCATGGCCTCCAAGGAGGAGGAAACCCTGAAACCTACCCCAGAAAGAACGTGAGCAGAAGCAGGCAGTAGGTCTGCACCACTCAGCCCCCACATTGCAGTTTCTGTCCCAGACCTCTAGAATAGGAGGAGCTTGGGGACCCGACTTTCTCACATACCATCGATAAAGTTTGCTGTATTATAACAATAACAACAGCAACAATAATAATAATAATGTGGAGAGCAAGTGAGGAAGACACACACACACACACACACACACACACACGAGCTTTTAGTCAGAGCACCCACTCGCTGTACGAGTGCAGAACTCTAAGATGAGCTGCCATTATTGTATTTTCTGGAATGACAAAAACAGTGCACTCACCAGCTCTGCTGCAAGCAGGGAACAGGCTCCAAGATGCTACACGGCATCCGCAGAGTAACAGAGCAGTGGACAGCGGAGACCCTGTCACCCTGCCCTCACCTCCCTGTTACTGCTCCCACTCTCTTCTCATGAGGCGAGTTCTACCGTACTGTATGCTGGGTGCTAGGAGCTGTGAGTCACTAAGCTCTGGTCACAGCACGTTACCGCGGCCTGCAGAGAGCTTTCTTATTGGGACATAAACAGTTGACGTCTCCAGTAAGGTCACTTCTGGCACTTCTCCGCGGTGTTGCTCAGTCTTTGGGGAGATGGTTTAGTTTGGTCTGGTTTGGTTTGGTTAGACCCTAGATCATCTAGACTTGAGATATGGACCAGGCTGGCCCTCAAAGGGCTGTGCGCAATCTTCTAACCTCTGCTACGTAGCCCACCACACTGTGACGTGGGTTTTGTTCCTATTTGGTTGTTGTTTCTGTTTCTCAACTGAAAAGCAAATGAATAATTCAGCTTCATACCAGGAAGGAATTTTAGTCACGTTGCTGTCTGGAACCCAAGGGCTGTTGGGAGAGAGAGAGAGAGAGAGAGAGAGAGGAGGTTCTGCCTCTCAGCAGTGCCCTGGCAACGTCCTCCCTCTTGCTTAAACGCTTGGCTTTGTTTCTTTGCAATGACTATTTGAAAGATGACACAGAGCTCAGGCCAAGAACTTTTACCAGAAGAGATTTCAACAGGCCGGGACAGAACAGCGTGGATCCCAGGAGCAGGTGGAGGCCTGTGCCACTCTTTAACGGAGCAGTTCTAGGTTCATGACTAGAGCGATTGACAATGCATCCCAATGAACTCTCCCACCACTAATAAGAATAAAATTTAGGGGCTGGAGAGATGGCTCAGAGGTTAAGAGCCCTGGCTGTTCTTCCAGAGGTCCTGAGTTCAATTCCCAGCAGCCACATGGTGCCTCACAACCATCCGTAATGAGATCTGCTGCCCTCTTTGCCGTGCAGGCACACATGCAGGCAGAACATTGTATAAGTAATAAATAAATGCATAATTTTAAATGAAATTCTGGTATGTTGCAGCAAGGCTAAGGTTCCATTTTAAAATTCTAAATCAAAATAGAAGCCAAGAGTCTCCGACGTTGTTCAGGATGCTCCCTAACTGTGGGTCCCACTGGCACCTCGCAGCATCCTTACAACTTCACTTCATTTGCAGGATACTAAATCCTGACAATGTGAGCAAAGGAAGCTTGGTCTCTGTCTTTGAATATTGGTGAGATCTGGATTTCATTTAATATACACATACTCTGCATTAAATGTCTACTTGGCATGGTGGGCTTAAGTAGAAATATCACTTCCAGATGACAGCGGCATACGGGGTTTAGTTAGGGGAGGGAAGCACCACAGCGTTCGCTTTCTCTGCTTCGGCCATTGGCGGACGTGAAGCTCCCTGCCCAGGCCGTGTTAAGGAACATGGCGCTCCACGCTCCTCACACACGGTAGGGAGGGTCACAACAGCAAGTGAACACCCCAGCTCTACTGCTTGGAACCGAGGCAGTCTGCAGTTCTATTTTCTAGCTAATATTAAGTAAAAAAAACCATCATTTTCCTCTATTAAATGTTTTGGAGTTCCTAAGGAAAAATGCTTAGAAAGAAATAAGAGGCTCTTGGTTCTTTTTTATTTAATTTTTAAAACATTTAAATAAACTGTAAATTTCTGGAGTTTTTACTTTCAGGTTTAAATTTATGGAGAACATATTTTTTTTAATTCAAATTTCTGCGTTCTAAGTTGAGTCTGGAATCATCCCACCGTCTGTCAAGGATTTTTGTCGTCTTTGTGCCTATGTGTTTTCTTGTCTTCATTCCCCTGTAATCAGCACTTTCTTAAAGTGTAGAAGAAAGAAGCTTGTAGTGAGGATTCTGGTTTCTTTAAAATCCCAGTTATGTTATCTAAATATGTTTTTGTTTTAATGCCAGGTGTGGGATATGGGGCAGCTTCAGACTGTCCACAGCAGCTGACTATGATTTGTCTCACTCTGGTCGGGGGAGGGGCATTTTTTTTTTACAAGCTCCAGATAGTTTGTTTGGAATTCTGGGAATTCTTAAGAGGGTATAAATGGAGGAGCCCTGAGAGGGCCTGTGGTGGCTGCTGCTCCCCTTGCTGCTGCGGGTTCCTGCTGCCGCTTTTGCTGTTTCTGGATTGCTGGTTGCTGGTGTTCTGAGGACAAACATTGGACTTGCCCTAAAGAAATCAATGCCCCTAATCAACATGAAGTAATCTAAAGAGGTCGGCACCACTTTCCCCTGTAGCCTTCTTTCTCGCCTACCAAGTATCTGGGGTTGGAAGGAATGCAGGTGGAGGACAGTGGTAGATGTAAGAACCCAGGAAAATAGCCAAAAGCCGGGTTACAAACAGCACCCAGATGCGGGGCTGGGCAGAGTGGGAAGCTGGGTTTCTAATGCCACAGGAGGAATGGCAGGGAAAGAAACACTGAGTGTTCTGTTTCAGGACATCAGAAAAAAGCACTGCAGCTGCTGCTATGGAGCTCTCTGCCACTGTGCTTCCAGAAGGGATTTTCTGGGGTTTTTTTTTTTGTTTTGTTTTGTTTTGCTTTGTTTTTTGTTTTGTTTTGTTTTTCTTCTTTTTCCTATATTCTGTTTCAAAAACGGTTGGGAGAATAGTTGAGCAGTTTGAAATTTTTCAAGTGGATGTAGAGGGGTCTGAGAAATAAGCAAACAAAACAAAACAGAACAAGGAAGGATGGAATGGAAAAGCCAAAAAACAGTCACTCTATTCTCTCATTTCTATAGGGTTGCAACATTGGCTGTGCCACCGGGAAAGTTGCAGGTAGAGGTGGGAGAGCCAGGAAAGTGAACAGCACCCAGGAAGGGGAAACTACAGGAGCTCAGACCCGGTGAGTGGGCAGGAAAGCAGGAGCTTCTCACAGGATGAAAGAGAAAAGCAAACCAGGTTAGAAGGCAGATCGCTGCCTGGCCGGGTATCTTGCAGTTGCAGGGTGGGGTGGGGGGCGTGGCACACAGCCGGGAGGAGGGAGAGGTTGTGCAGAGTGACAGGGTTAAAGAAAACAGCCTGTTTTGAGAGAAAGGATTAATCTTGAGCCAACTGTGTCACTAGAGGAAGAATGGCCTGGCATTACGGAACCACCACCAGCTTCCTCAGCAATTGTGCAGCACACGCCTGCTAATGGTGCTGATCATGATTAAGATGAGACGATGTGGAGTGCTATAGGAATGAAAAATCCGAGGAGTCTTAAAGGGGCTGTTGTTTCTTATGGATACATTTCCCCTTGTGTTAAACAAATATTAAGTAACTGGGCTACCCAAAACAGAATTATTCCCCAAGACTAGAAATGTCTGGTAACTGTTGGTCAGCAGTTACAGCGGTTAATGGTCAATGCTGTGGAGGGAGGAAGCTACAAACACTGAACAACAACAACAAAAAAGAGCAAGGGGAATGAATATTGTTAGAGATCAATTGCTTGGTGAAGGGTGGTGACCTACAAGAACAGATTCGAGCTGGGCGTGGTGGCGCACGCCTTAATCCCAGCACCTGGGAGGCAGAGGCAGGCGGATCGCTGTGAGTTCAAGTCAGCCTGGTCTACAAAGCGAGTCTAGGACAGGCCAAGGCTTTACAGAGAAACCCTGTCTCAAAAACAAGACAAAACAAAACAAAACAAAAACAAAACACACACACACACACACACACACACACACACACACACAAACAAAAAACCAAAAGCACAGATTCTATTTGATGATGCCATTATAGGACATGTCTCTTGGTGGCTCTAGGAGCTTGAGACAAAGTTGAGGATCCTGGGGAAAGATCCACCTCATTCACTAGGATTGTACAAGGCCTGAGGAATCTATCACAGATATCTCACAAAGACTGATTTCAGATGTGAGCAAGGCCATATCAGACCCTTATATGACACAGGTGTTGACGGAGACCTTGGTGTTTGAGAATGTGAATACTGAATATACATGAGCAATTAAACTGTTAAACGAATGAGCAGCCCCAATAGACAGATGGAGAAGGGACATAACTGACATCGGCTTGCATGAGCATCACCATGGCAACATCATAAGACAAGCTACAGCTAGAGGTCTCAGATACCATGGCAACATCATAGGAGAAGCTACAACTAGAGGTCTCAGATACCATGGCAACATCATAGGAGAAGCTACAGCTAGAGGTCTCAGATACCATGGCAACATCATAAGACAAGCTATAGCTAGAGGTCTCAGACATCAAAATGCCCACTGCTTTATTGCAGTGAATTCGGCCATTTACAAAGAGGTTGTGGCCAAGCCGCTAAAAGCCTCAGATCTCATAATGTCCAGTGCAGTAACTGTGAGAAATACATGACTTTCTGCTAGAGAACTGAACAAGCCATTTCTGGCAGCAATGGACTTTCAGAAGGAACCCCTAGACTTCCTGGTGTTTGCAGATGTTGTGGCAAGGGATATCATTGGATAAATGAGCACAGGTCTAAGAGAGATGTCAGATGTAATCTCTTGCTACCATTGGAAAATGAAATGGGAGGCCTGCCAGCTCGAGGCCCCGCAGCAAAAAGAAAAAAAAAAAAAAAAGAGCTGTTTCCTTCTGGTAAGCCAGGAGATAACAAACAGGCAGCAAAGCCTCGACTACTCACTGCTGATCACATGCAATGTGGGCAGTGCTGCTCTAGATTTGGCCACAGATAAACCTCTTGCCGTATCCCCAGAAATTCAATGTTATAAAATAACCACTGGCATTTATGGTCCTTTGCCTTCAGGAACAGCAGGGATGATCTTGGGGAAAAGTAGATTAACTTCCCAAGGAGTCAATGTATATTCAGGTACTATAGATACAGATTTCAAGGAAGAAGTTACAATTATCGCATATGTACAAAAAGAGACACAAATTAACACAGGTGATAGGATTGCTCAGCTGCTACTGTTTCCCTACATTAAGAGCAAAGAAGAACAGGAGGAATTGGGGATACAGGCAAACAGTGGCTAACAATTACAGACCAAAAGTAAAACTGCAAGTGAATGGCAATAAAATTAGAAGGTTTAGTGGATACAGAAGCTGATATGACTATTATTTCCCCAAAATCCTGGAATTCAGAATGGCCACTTCAGAAAGTTTATACAGTTCATAGGAATAGGTAAATTATCTTAAATAAAACAAAGTAGACACGGGGTTAAATGTACGGGACTAGAAGGGAAAACAGGGAAATTGAGACCTTATATGGCTGACATGCCCATAAATTTATGGGGAAGGGATCTTTTACAACAATGAGGTTAAAATTAATATTTCTGCAATCCCAGAGATAGCTCATGATGAAATTAAGGGGGAAATGACAGATGCTCCTAAGGAAGATACTGACATGTGTCATCAAAAACTATTACAGGTTGTGCCCATTGCCCAAACACAGGACATCACAGGAATTGAATTTGCAAATTTATAAGGGGGTGGTGGGGCACAGTGCTGAAATTCCAGTGGTTGACTGCCAAACCTTTATGGGTAGAGTAATGACCTTTAACTAAGGAAAAACTACAGGCTCTTGGAGGCTGGTACAGGAGCAGCTGAAGGCTCAACATATAGAAGAGATTGGCAGTCCATGGAATTCCCCTGTGTTTGTTATAAAAAAAAAAAATCAGGAAAAATGGAGGACGTTAACAGATTTAAGAACAAAGAATAAAGTAATCTAACCAATGTGTCCTTTACAGCCTGGAATTCTCTTATCTTCTTCATTACCTAAGTCATGACCTATGATAGTAATTTATTTAAAAGATTGTTTTTTGCATAATCCCTTTGCATGAGCATGAGAGGGAGGGGTTTGCTTTCTCACTACCTAGTTATAATAATAACTGCCCGGTAAAGAGATATCACTGGAAAGTGCTTCCACGGGGCATGTGAAATAGTCCAACTTTATGTCAATATTTTGTGTAACAACCACTAGAAATAATTTATGAGTGATTAGCTCAATCTATTATTTAGCATTACATGGATGACATTTTGTTGGATGATTCTGACACAGATACTTTAGAGAAAATGCTTAAGAAAGCAGAAAGAATTCTGCCATACTGGGGGTAAAAGATTGCTCCTGAAAAAATACAGAGAAGAGATTCTATTAACTATTTGGGTTATAAAATAAAACAACAAAAATTCAACCATAAAAGGTACAGATCCATAGATATCAGTTGCAAACTCTTATAATTTTCAAAAATTAACATGGGATATTAATTGGATATAGCCTGGATAACTACTCCTGAGTTAAGTAATTTGTTTCAAATGTTACAAAGAGATCCGAACTTAAACAGCCCAAGATGGTTAACAGCTGAAGCAGAGAGAGAGTTAATTCTGGCAGAACAGAGAGTACGAGATGCATATGTGGATCAAATTGATCCTAAAGTCAATTGTATTTTGGTTGCTTGGCTTTCAAGTCATTCTCCTACAGGCTCATTATGCAAAGAGAAGGTAGTATTAAAAAATGGATTTTCAAAGCACATAAACTAAGTAAAAAAAAATGTAAAGATTTACATAGAAAAGGTTTCTGAAATAATCATGAAAGGCAGGTAAAACTATATCAATTGTTAGGAACAGACCTGGCCAATGTTGTAGTGCTTCTTACTAACACTGAGAACACGTCATTGTGGGTAATCTACAAAGACTGGCACAGACCTGGTAGTAACTATTTGAGAGAAATTAATAACAAGTACCCTAAAAGCAAACATCTGCAGTATATAGAAAGAACTGATTGGACTCTCCCACATATTGTAAAGGGAACGCCAATTCTATAATTACACATTTATTGGAAATCACATCAATTATGTGGATACCCAAACAAAATAAGGCTAAAAATGTCTCTGCACATGTCTCCAGTAAGATGAAGCAATTCTTTCTATATTTCAATATAAAGCACATTCCAGGTATACCACACAATCCTACAGGACAAGCAGTTGTAGAGACATCTAATTGTACTTTAAAAGAAACACTTGTTAAAGGATATCATCTTCAACAAATGGTGCTGGTCTAACGGGATGGCTACATGTAGAAAAATGCAAGTAGACCCATATTTATCAGCATGTACGAAACTCAAGTCCAAGTGGATTGAAGACCTCAACATAAAACCAGAGACACTAAATATGTTAGAAGAAAAACTAGGGAAGAGCCTGGAACACATTGGCACAGGAGACAACTTCCTGAACAGAACTCCAACAGCCCAAGCCTTAAGGTCAACAATTGACAAATGGGACCTCATGAGGCTGAGAAGCTTCTGTAAGGCAGAAGACACTGTCAACAGAACAAAGCGACAGCCTACAGACTGGGTAAAGATCATCCTGAGTGAGTTAAGCCAGACTCAGAAAGACTTACATGGTATATACTCACTTATAATTGGACACTAGCCCAAGAGGCATGTCCCATGCTAGTCTTCACTTACCAGGAGATTCGGATAGATGCAGAGACCTCCTATTGGGACTCTAGGTGGGAGAAGTATGGGAGAATAGGGAAACAGAAGGATCTAGAGGGTCCTAAAAACCTACAAGAAGAAGAACATCATGATGGGTGGATCTGGACCCAGGGGGTCTGCTCAAGCTACTGCACCAACCAAGGACAATACATGCAGTAAACATTGAACCCATTTTCAGATCTAGCCAAGGGACAGCACATTCTCCACAGTTGTGTGGAGAGCAGGGACTGACTCTGACATGAACTCTGGTGCCCCCATTTCGACCACTTCTCTTTGGTGAGGAGGCCTGGTGACACTCAGAGAATGAATAAGCAGGCTACCAAGATGAGACTTGATAGGCTGTGACCATATGGTGGGGGAAGTTCCCTTCTGTCACAGACCTAGGGGAGGGGAACAGGATGAAAGAGGGAGGGAGGAATGGGAGGGAGGAAGGAATGGGAGGAGACAAGCAAGGAGATAAAAATTTAGATGTAATCTGAATAAATTAACAACAACAAAAAAAAGAAAATAAAGAAATACTTATTTAAAAAAATGAAAAAAGAGAAAGAAAAAAGAAATTCTTATAAAACAAAAAGGAAGAATAAAGACACACACACACACACACACACACACACACACACACACACACACACACCAGGAGAGACGAAACAGTGCTCCAGACTTGGAAGCTCCAGACTCTAAGCTTAGAAGCTTAAAATCTTAGCTCCTGACATGGAAGAAGAGACCCAGAAGGACAGCAAAGCAGGTGACACAAATGCTAATTCCGTTACGTGGGAACAGCTCAGGAGACCGGCTGAGAGAGGATTGTCTAACTTTCTAAATGATAGAACAAAATATGTATCTCCTTTTAAAAAAGTTAACAGCTTTAAGACATAGAGATTGAAATGAGAGGCTTCACACTTAACATTGTATGCAATGCTGAGCTGCGGGTTAGGTTTAAGAAGACTTGATACCCTATGAGCATATACAGGGGGAGGAGGTCCCCCTCAATCATAGACATAGTGAAGGGGAGTAGGGGGAAAATGGGAGGGAGAGGGGAATGGGAGGATACAAAGGATGGGCTAACAATTGAGATGTAATATGAATAAATTAATAAAATATTTTTTAAAAAGAATTACTGCTTTTGCTGTTGTCACCTCCTCCTCTCACGCCTCTTAAAGAAGCATTGTCACTGTTATACAGGTTCCATGTTTAAAATGAGCTGTTTTCAGATCTCCTCGATACAATTCATTTTGTTTTGTTTTGTTTTGCTTTGTTTTGAAGACAGGGTTTCTCTGTGCAGCCATGGCTGTCCTGGACTTGCTTTATAGACCAGTCTGGCCTTGTACTCAGAGATCCACTTGCTTCTGCATCCTATGCTGCAATTAAAGGCATGGGCCACATGTTTGGCTGATTCAATTATTTTTTTTTAACTGCCTGTGAATGTAGCATAAATTAGTTTGTTGTTTGGTAATAAAATTATTTTTCTAATTTAATTTCAAAATTATAACTTAAAGTGATAAATTTCGGTGAGCAATTTTACAAAAACCGTAATCTGACAGTGCTTTGGTTAGCATAAGAGGTTATGGATGTGGCGTTCTTCACATTAATACAAGGAGCTGACAGCAGAAAGGACACAGGGGAGAGGTGACCGGCCTTACAGCTGTCAAGGTAGCCTGTGTTCAACGGTCTCTCAGCTGTTTATATTTAACTTTAAAACATTCCTAAGTTTCTTTTAAAATTCACTTCACATCACTTTTCCTCCATGCACCTTGCTTAGCATACTGCTTTTTAGAACACTTCAAGTTCTCAGCGACTCTGCCGGATGGGAACAGAAGTCACGTGGTGTGAATAAAGTGCTCTCCAGCTGCGGTAGGAGGTTCTGCTCACTGGTCAACGCTGAGCTCAGGTACAGCCTATGACAAGGCTCGTCTCGGATCCTGAGTGGACCGCTAACATAGCCGAGATCCAGGTTCATAGCTGACTGCCCTCGACTACAGCATGCTCACTCTTCACAGGCCAGAATCCATGATCTGCTGCTTTCTTTCTTACTCTGTTTGGTAACAAAGATGCAGTGTAGCCAGAGAACGGGTGGGTACAAGGCTAACAAGAGCCGTAATACTTACTTAGTAGCTGTTGTTTGAAGCTGGGGCTGTTTGCTCTCAGACTCACCAAGGGCCTGAGGGCGGCCTTGAGCTGCTGATGTTCCTGCGTTTCCTCCCAAGCACCACACCCAGCTTGGTATTTAGCACTATTTACAAGGGATTGGTCTGAAGCTGGTTTTGCCCTAACGACCATTTTACACAGATAAACTTTCGTTCATTGGGTTCTGATGTGTGTGAAAAGCGTACACTAGTCACAGCGATGGCTCCCTTTTACCAGCGCTTCCTTTACAGGAGACCTTTGACCTTTGGTCTTCAGATAGAAGGGAGGGGCTGAGGCAGCAGCATCAGTGATCCTCCGCACCTACCCTAGCCACAAGAGGAGTCTAAGCGGTGGATGGCTGCTGCCTTCACCAGCCTGACAAAACGACACAAACCAAAGCAGTGTTTTTCATTCTGACTTGTCATTCCATCTAACCTGTTTGGTGATTGGTAGGATGTCCAGCAATTATGCAAGAAGTTAAAAACTGCAGGCTGATCACTGGGAAGCAAGCAAACATCAGGTGTCCCTGTGTGCCCTGCACAGCTTTCGACACCCCTATTTCCCCAGCACCCCATCATGTTAGTGGCCCCTTTGCACTGTGAACACTCTGAGGTGTGGATAGACACGGCTTTGCACAGAGTTTACAGTCTCATAGGACAGTGTGCATACCGGCTAATAAAAGGGTTGGGGGCAAAGATCAGTCAGAACACTAGAAGTTAAGTACCAGACACTGCCAACAGGAAATCAAAGAAGACTTATCAGAAGAGGGAACAGTTTAGGGAGAGAGGGCAGACAGGATTTGTAAAAGAAGCATTAGAAAACAACCACGCGACGTGTAAGTAAGACCGTCCCTACTGTGTGCAAAAGGTGTTGGCAGCACAGGGTGAGGGAGAGCCAACACACAACCAGTGCTCACTTCTAAGGACCTGGTCTCTCTTCATCAAGTGCAACAACAACCAGCCTTCAACTGTAGACTTCTTCAATATCTAACTTAATTAAAGTTACTTGTCTACTCATCAACCAACAGTAGCCACGTCCTTATTCACCCAGGGCCGTGCTAATCCTAGTGATTCTATCTCACACACACACACACACACACACACACACACACACACAACAGAGGTGCACCATCGTCCTCATTCAGTCCACAAACATGCAAGAAGACAACATGCAAACAGTAATGACTGTGAGGCTTGACGGTGGAGGTAGACTTAGGAAGCCCTGTGAAAAGCCAGCGATGGCGTGAGGAGTAACGCAAACGTGGGTAGAAGCCGTATTGACTGTCATATTCTCTCTCCAGTGTAAACTCACAGCTTTCCAATTCCAGCTGTCAGCTGCACACATAAAAGACAGAGACAAATCCCCCCAACACCCACTTCTAAGAAGTTTTCCCTTCAATTAATATTAAACGTTGTCACAATATAGTATGTTTGGATTACGTGGGCTTTCTCTTTCTCAAAAACTACAACCAGGGCCCAGCTAGATGGCTCAGCTCATGAAAGAACTTGCCACATAAGCCAAATGGCCTGACCTCTCTCTCTCTCTCTCTCTCTCTCTCTCTCTCTCTCTCTCTCTCTCTCTCTCTCTCTCTCTCTCTCTCTCCTATGTTAACCTTCTGCTTAAAGAAGAGTTTAGAAAGCAATCTTAAAATTGAGCCTTGTGACTAATGAAGAAACAAATAATTATCATCTCAGCGAAGTATTTTTCAACTGTTTTTGCCATCCTTTAGACATCACCCTGACACAGCCTTCCAAAGTCACGACTGACAGGCCTCTTCCTCTTACTGCCCAGGTCAGGAGACACTTCATAGCAAACAACTTCCATCCTTGTCTAAAGGAAAGTGTGGTGGTTAAGAGAAACAGTTGTGGCGCCTGCCTGAATCAAACACAAATCAATTACAAAGCCAGGCTGGTCTGCGTAGTGTTCCAGGCCAGCCATGGCTAGCTACATAGTGAGATCCTTTCAGAAAGAAAAGGGAAAAAAAAGACCATAAACATGGAGGCCAGTGTGTACTAAGAGCTGGCTGTTCTGCTTGCAGAACTTTCTTCAAGCCGAGCTATCCTTCTCTTCTGAGTCCTCCAGTCCCTTGACCTGAACACAACAGATGCGGCCACCATTGCGGCCACCATTGTCACAGGTACTGCACTGGTCCACACTGTCCTATACTAAGCACGGCTGCTGTACTTACACCCTGGAGTCTCAAAACCTTTGGTTTGGTTGGTTGGTTTTTTTTAAGACAGGGTGTGTCGGTGTAGCCCTGGACCTGCTTTGTAGACCAGGCTGGCCGGGCTCACAGAGATCTGCCTCGCAGCATGCGCTACCACCATCCAGCTTCTAAAACCTTTTAGTTCAAGATTAGTTCTGAAAGTTCTTTCAATCCCTAAATCCAGTACAAGTGATAGTTATAGAAGGAATAAAAATTTAAAACCCACAAATAAGTGTCCTTGAAGGACAAATTCCAGGCTCTACTATATTTTTAATGTATATGGGTTCTTCCTGCTTGCCCAACCCAGCACTACACTGCGGCCTCATCTTCAACCTTCTCCACCACTGCTGCCCACTCCAGCCCTGCCCTGTCTAAATCCTACACACTCACACACACACACACACACACACACACACACCACACTCAAGCATGCATGCACACATACCACACATGTGCACGGACACATGCAGGCACACACACACAGAGGCACACAGACATACACACACACACACACACACACACACACAATTGGCAAGATCCTGTCTATCTTAGTGTTCTATTGCTGTGAAGAAACACCATGACCACAGCAACCCTTATAAAGACAAAACATTAACTAGGGCTGGCATGCAGTTCAGAGGCTTTGTCCATTGTCGTCATGGCAGGAAGCATGGCCTCACACAGGCAGACATGGTGCTACAGAAGGGGCCAAGTTCTGCCTGGATCAGCAAGCAGAGGGAAGAGAGGGTAACATTGAGCCTGGCTGTAGCTGCTGAAACCCCAGGGCTCACCACAGCACTGGCTGCAGGAAACACTGGCGAGCGCCCCTCCTCCCCAGCTTGGTGCTTCCATCATTAGCAATGGCAGCCAGGACTGAGGCACAAGCCCATAGTCTACTTTCACAATTATCAAAAATCCCCTTCGGGCTTGTCAGCAGGGGTAAATTAAATCTGCAAGTATTAAGAAGCAGAAAATCTGGAAATTGTATGTGAGCCTTGACGTTATGGGCATTGAAATGACTAGGAAAAGCATTCTGTATAGTTTAACTAAAACATCTAAATTTTCAGCCAGGCGCAGTGGCGCACGCCTTTAATCCCAGCACTCAGGGAGGCAGAGGCAGGTGGATCTTTGTGAGTTCGAGGCCAGCTTGGTCTACACAGCGAGTCCAGGACAGCCAAGGCTACACAGAGAGTCCCTGTCTCAAAAAACAAAACAAAAAGATCTAAATTTTCTGTATTTCTGCACTCCACTTGTTTTCCTAACAACAGCTCAACTTGGCACTTACGTTTAGTGTGCCATTTATCAGCCGCATGTCCAATACTGGGCTTATTTGCCAAGGGCCCACCTTTTTTTTATGCTTTATAAGCTGAAATAAAACACACCTAACCTGCATGGAAACATATGGCACACATTTCTCTAGCTAAATTATATAAGCCAATAATTTTCCTGGTGGTAAAACGCACTATTACATAACACACTCACCAGGTGTTTATACAGAGACGGAAAAGGAAAAAAAAGCAAAACAAAACTGAATTTAACTGACTTCCATTAATATTGAAAAACTATTCTCAAAAAAGTTGCTACAGGACCAAGTCACCCTTAAAACTGATTCTACCTCAAACATACAACACCAATATGAAAAAGAGAAATTCCTCTCATACAAACAATTAAGAGAGGATTATGTCTCTGTCCTAGGTGAACATTCAAAGGCTTTATGTAAAGAGTTGTAGGGGGTGTTGTTTGTTGGTTGGTTCGTTGGTTGGTTTTGGTCATGTTCTCGTTTTGGTAACTGTAAATATTTTTACTTTCTCAGTTCTAAGAGTGTCTGCACTCTCAAGAGAAGCAGGTTCTTCATCCTTACATTGGGTGTGTGTAATCAGTGAAAACAGAAATGGTGCCGTTCTTCTCAGCAGGAATCACATAAGCCCTCTGGTTCCAGGACACAGTCCTCCTCAACCATGCACGGAAGACCAAAACCAAAAGCTCCCTCAGACGGCTCGGACTTCTGGCCGACCTGTGTCGTATCAAGAAGGCGTCACTAATCCGAGCTTCTGCAGAGGCCTGCCAGGGACGAATGCTCTGGAACTGACGCTGCAAAGCAGCAATGGCTCCATCACCTTTAGCCCTCCAGATCTAAAACCAGACTGTTGGGTACCCGCAACACCTAACACTTCCCACCTGTCCAGCCGCTGGAGGCAGCGCTTACTGACAACTGACAAGCTGCTTAGCACTGCACAATTTGATAATTCATGTCTTACCAAATTTTTACTGACTTGGAAGAAAATAAAACACCAATTAAAAGCAGATGTCACTCTTAACTCTAACTGGCAGAAAAACTTACAGATTTTATTTAACCCTATATGGACACAGAATGAACAGTTTCGGCAGTTAAATAGTCAAAGTCTCTAAAATCCCACAACTGTGAGAGTGATTTTCCAGAATTAATTCCATATGGCTTTAATCTAGCAAGCATTCAAAGGGAATAGTTTCGAGTGGTTATCTCAGAGTCAAATTTACTATCACGCTTTTACAAAGGCTACACGATCAGACTGAAACTCTTAAGATCTGCATTTTTATCTTCTTACATATAGAATTTTTCCAAAACATTGTTCCACTTTCAAAACTATACCAAACAGAAATTAATATAAAGACTAACCGGCTTGCTTATCATACCTTCAAAAATGGTCCGAGGGCCAAGTAACATATAATCGTCACCAACAATCTGACTTGTCTTTCAATACGATGTGGTATAAATTCATTGACCTTAGATTACAACCATGAGTTCTGAGCAAATTTTGTTTATATTTATTTTCATTGTGTGTGTGTTTGTGTGTGTGTGTTTGTGTGTGCGTGTGCGTGTGTGTGTGTGTGCGTGCGCGCGCACCTGCTTGTCTGAATGGACAAATGTGTGCATACAGGTTGCTGTGGAGGCCAGAAGAAGGTGTCAGGACCCCTGGAGCTAGAATTGTAAGCAGTGTGAACTGTCTGGTGTGGGTGCTCGGGACTGAGCCCAGATCCTCTGCCAGAGCCAGAGCGGGTAGCGCTCTGTACAGTAGCTGGATGTTTCGGCTAGCACTACAAACACAAGAACACAAATACACAGGCCGGGCGTGGCGGGTACACGCGCACCGAACATTAAAGCCCACTTTCTCGCAATAAACCTAAGTTCTCAGGGCAAACGGGCCGGTGCATTCTCATAGCACTCCACTCTGTCACAAAGTAGCCTGTAATAAAACCCCGTGTCCTACAGATGATTCCTTATAAAATACCAAGTCGCACACACAGTCGCAGCTGACGTCGGTAAAGCTCGCACCCCTGTGTCTGACAACACAGGCCACAGCCTGGGAAGCCAGGTCCCCAAATAACCCCCACAGCGAGCCAGCGAGCCAGCGAGCCAGCGAGCCGAAGCACAGCTGTCCACAACCTCGAGATTCAAGGCCTGGCACGCCCTTCATTTGGACACAGTCAACTGAGCTGAAGAGCGAGAGGAGGAGAAGCCGCGAGGGAGCTGGGCAGTCTCAGGTCCCACGTGTAATAAGCAGGATTCTTGCTTCCACGGAAAGCCTGGCGGCGTGAGGAAAAAGGGATTTGGGGAAGATGAAATGAGAGGCAGTCACAGGACGGAGCCTGGAGGAGAGAGCGAGCTGCAGCCACTTTCTCTGCACCTTCATCCAGCTTCGCTAATCAGAGAGCAGCACGGGCCGCAGCAGCCGTAGCAGCAGCAGCACAGGTTGCAAGGCCTGGCGGGACACTCGGAACCGCTCGCTAGATGCCTGCACCCTTTTTACTTACCCTGTGTGCACGATTCAACGTCAATTAAAACTGGCTGCAAAATGGCAACAGCAACGCCGCTGTCACTCTCATAGTCGGAGCGAGCCTGAGATTTCCTCATCACAGCTGCTAAGGATGTGGTGTCCCGCACAGTTGTGCATGTGGTCAGCTTTGCTTACGATCTGTGAGACACCGAGCTGGAGAGATGGCCAGGGACCAGGGTTCAGTTCCCAGCACCCACATCAGGAAGCTACCGCTCTGGGGGATCCTACACCCTATGGCTTCTTTGGGCAGCTGCACACACAAACAAGCAGGCACAGGTGCATGCGCGCGCGCGCGCGCGCACACACACACACATTGATGTGAATGTTAGCACTACCCCGTAACAACAGTTGCTCCCTAAGCGGGCAGACACCCGCTCTGGTTGTGTGGTGGGAAGAGACACCCAGCAGCAAGGGGCTCGCCTGTCGGCTTATTTGCCAACTCAGCCGCCTGTGTACTCAGTCTGTGAACTTACTGATCTAAACTCCCCAAGCACAGCAAGATTCCGAGAGGCTTAGAAGTACGTTCTCCAAAAGACTGTAAGTATTATAAACTAATGATGTAGGCACCAAAACAAGTAGACGTTTGACCTAACTGGGCAGGGCTCATTTACTGGAGCTCAGAACATACGATGACAACCTTGTTACCATAATCTAATCTGCAATTTACACTGAAAAAAAAAAAATCAAAACTGCCATAAGCAGACATCTGGTATAAACTTTTCTTTCGAGGTGGAGCCCAGGACTGGAGCTAAATAAATGTCCCGCTGTTAAGCTCCAGCCACAGTGCCTAGTGTTGACGCTTTTAATAAATGGTTTTCATAATAAAGTTTTTAATGGAAGATATACTTAGTGTGAGTGCTTTTCAAGAATACAACGGACACAAATCGGGATTCATCAATACCAGTACATTTTTCTTCCTCTACGATCTGAAAAGCTCAAGACTCTTAAAGCTTCCAAAAATATAATTATTATAAACACTATATAAAAAAATATTAAAAACTTGGCTGTTTTTCGGCATCAGGCTTGCTGATCTAGTAGAATTTGATTAAGATATTATTTTATATGGACAGCCAGATGGCTCGGTGAGGAAAGGTGCTTGCCACAAAAGATGATTATCTCAGTTTGAGCCCCAGAATTCTTGAGTGGTAGGAGAAAACCAACTCCCACAAGCTGTCCTCTGACCCCCCCCCCCCACACACACACTAAAATAAACCCCAAAAAACTGTTGTACTTCTATATAAAGATTCCATTATTCCATTGTCTATAAAACAAAGATAATGAATGATACTTAGGCTATCTCTATGGATTTTAAAAGCACACATGAAACCGTTTTGTATATACGCTATCTGGTAGTAATCCACCAAAGGGAGCCAATGGTGCACTAGGAACTCTAACCCTCCCCCATCGGGGAGAACACCTGATCCTCTTACTCAGAAGCAGGTGGGGTCGGCAGGTTAGGCCGGTGGTAGAGCCCTTCCACAGCAGCCACAAGCACTGCAGAGTCATGGGTGCGGAAGCACACCTATGTGACGACCTGAGGCCATCACTTAGTCACTTCCTGGGGTGATTAAGATGCCCGCTTCCTCTAGCATGTGCATTTCTGTGGCACGGCTTGGTTTTTGGCTTCTCACAGACATTTGCTTCTCATTCTGGTCTGATGACACGCAGTATCTGCAGCTCCCCGTCCCTCAGTGCTCTCTCTGGCTCCCACCAGACGATGGAGCTGCCCTCATGGGGCTGCTAACGACACTGGCCAGGACATCTAAGAAGACAGTTTCTCTAACCCGTGCAGTCTTGGTTAAGGGATCCGGGTACCGCATGCCAGGTCACACCAGCAGGTTCTCGCTCTTCGGTGCACTTACCACCCTCTCTCCTCTGCTCATCTCCCTGCTAACTCCAGCCTTCTAGAAGAACAAGTAAGGATTGTGGGCAGGTCTGTGGGGTGTGCTGCGGCCCGCTGAGGGTTTGCCCTGTGTGGCACACTCCACGCACTCTTCGGAAGTCTCCGGCTGGTGGCTACAGAGCCGAGATTGACACAGCAGCTGCGTGACCTTGAGCAACCTTGCCGCTTCACCTGTAAAGAGGAAACGTTACACCCACCCCTTGGGCTATTACGCAGAGTGCCGGGTGCCTAGGCAGGTGCCTGGCTCAACAGTTACAGGGAGAGGACTCATCCAGTGGGGCGTGAGTGCATACTCCTGTTTCATATAGCCTCGTTACTGCCTTTTTGTCTTTCTCTACAACTCACTATTTTATTTACTACTGCCTTTAAATGTCATTATAAACAAGAAGGATAGCAGGAATGATGATTTTTTTAAATGTTGGTTCCTTGAGGCCTATGGGGTGGCTCAGTATGTAAAGGGGCTGGCCACCAAGCATAGCAATCTGCGTTCAACCCTTGAGACCCTCACAGTAGAAAGAAAGAACACTTGTTCTCTCACAAGCTGTCCTATGACCACATGTGCACTCCTGCAATATAATAAATAAATGTAATAAGAAATAGGGGCCAAATTAAAACTCAAAGGCATAAAGGCTCAAAAGGCAAGAATGGTGGACAGTACTCGCTTACATTAAAAGTCATATGTAAAAAAAAATCCATGATTTTTTTAAGGCAAAAATGATTTAATAGAAATATGGGTCACAAGCATCATTAAACTCTAATTAGTTTGAGGTGAATAGCAGAGAGTTAACTCTCCAAAAGTCTCAATCATTTTGAGGGACAGATATAAGCAGCTTTATTACAGGAGTTCTGCGTGACCTGTGAGACGCAGTGGAGGGGACAGGAATTGAGAGAACAGTCCTAATACAGTGGATGTGGCTTGTTCCCTCGGCTCAGGGGCTGCCCTCTCGGGGAAGAATGTTTTTGGCATCTGGCCTACCAAGGCCACCAGCCACCTTGGTGCAGCACTTATCAGACTGTTGGAGTCAGAATTGCTTTGTTTTTTTAACATTTGACAATGTTGGGGAAGTTCTGACTCCTACAAGTGGCATCAATATTTACCTAATTTAAAATATTTAAGTTGTATTTACTTGAAAAGAATAGTTAACTTAATGCTAACAATTAAAAATAACATTTTAGGACACGCTCGTTGGAAAAAGTGGAAATGTTTTGCATTTTTGAAAATCTCTTTAACATTTGACTTAGTAGAAGACACTTGGATTTTCTTATCTGGATTCTGCGTTGGATCTCTTGGAATAAGAGATCATGTGGATGCTAAAAAAAACAACAACAAAAACAACAACAACAAAAACTCTGCTGCCCAATCCTGAAGAGGAAGAGGGGGAAACTTAAACCACAAAGTTTTCACTGCAGGATCTAACAGGACCCTCAAAGCTCCCAAGGTACCCACGTCACACTAGGGCCAACATAACAGACTTTGGTTTTCTCCACAGCACTCACTGTGGTATCTAGTCCAGCCTTAACGGATTCTTAACCTCTCATACTATCGAAGAACTCCACAAAAGCTCAGGTCCCATCTGCTACCACTGCTAAGAGCAGTGCCAGCGGTAGACACTAACTAGTGCCACCTCCCAGGACAGGCACATCCCTGGATGTTTGTAGCTAGTCTGGTTCTCACCTGTCTTGTCTAAAATTCTCCCACAGCATGAACCAAGAATGCAGCGTTCCGCTGAGAAGGAAGTGTCCACAACAGCTCAGGCCTTGTCCCTGGCCCTCCTGATACAAAACTTCCTGTAACACTTCAGCCCAGGAAAGCAAAATGAAATCCTGGATATACAACCCAGAAATGATTCTAGGAGGTTCTCTCACTGGACTGGATCTCACTGGCTGGGCTCATTCAAAAGCACCTGGTAGATCTGGGAAGCCTCACGGGTCTGACAGACCTGAGAAACCACAGCATCGTGGGTCCCTCCCAGGACTGCCAACAGTGCAATTTTCTCTCTCTACCCATTTCCACCAGGATAATGCTGAGGTAAACAAAATAATGGCCTCTTTGTATTTGTGTTACCCACTGAAGCACTCCACACAGATTCTTACGCTTTGCCAGGGAACGTGAGGCCCTTTACCTGTTTGGTTCCAGGCAAATACACACACACATACACACACACACTCACACACTCTCACATACTCACACACAGACACACACACTCACACACAGACACACTCACACACACACTCTCACACACACTCTCACACACACACAGACACACACTCACACACACTCTTACACACACTCACACACTCACACACAGACACACACACACTCACACACAGACACACACTCACACACAGACACACTCACACACACGCAGACACACACACTCACACACAGACACACTCACACACACACTCTCACACACACACACACACACTCACACACACACTCAGATGTACTCTCAGTGGAAGCTGCCAATTCAATTACATCAGTTTTCCTCAACTGCCTCAGGAGTAAATGGTGAGACTAAAGAATTAATAAGCATATAATAATAGGAAAAAATAAAGACTACATTTCTCAAATTTGTATTCTAATATAAATAAAACACAAATGAATCAAAACTCAGTATTTATATACATGGCAACTAACTGGCCCTGGAGATAGTGGTCACCTTGCCTGTTCTAATCCAGGCACACATCGTAGCAGCACAGCACGGCGAAGCCTCTCTGCAGAAGCAGTGGACCAGCATGCATGCAGAGCATCAGGTCTTTATGGAATACTGGGACTCAGGGCCTATGCCCTAGGCTAAGCTCTCGGCTTTGTTGTTGCTTGCTTAGGCCTTTTATTTTTATTTTTTATATATTTTTAAATTTATTCTTCTTACATATGACATCCCAACCATAGTTTCCACTCTTCCCAGTCCCCTCACCTCCTCTCTCCTCCAGGGCCACTCCTCCTCCCGTCTCCCTTCAGAGAAGAGCAGGCCTCCGTGGGCATCAGCCGAGCACAGCACAGCAAGGACCAGGCACAAGCCCTCATGCCGAGACTGGACGAGACAACCCAGCAGGAGGAAAAGGGCCCCAAGAGCAGGTGAAAGAGTCAGAGGCACCCCACTCCCACTGCTTGCTGAGGCTTTTAAGGCACTGTCTCACTACACATGTACACAGACCAGGCTGGCTGTGAACTCTCAGCAGCCTTCTGAGTGCTAGGATTCCAAGCATGCACTACTGTGCCCAGCTGTGTGATGGTTTTTTAACAGCTGGGTACCGGGTATGGTGTTTGACTTTAAGAGCTGACGTCATCCAGGACAATGTCCCTCTGTGCATCCCCTCCCACTCTAGTGGTGATAATGTTAAGTCAATAATGACACACCTTGAGCTGAAGGAGCTAGGCCTTTTAGACAGCATATCCTGTTTGAGTCAGTTTGGCTCCTCTTCACCAGCAATTTAAAAAAAAAACAACATAACAAAACACTGTACTGTTTCTCTGCTCCTGAGCATATTAACTGTAAGGGAAGAAGCTAAGTGAAACTCACATCGTAACAACAGGGGAACACGTTAAGGGCATTGACTAAAATGACCTTGTGCTGGATAGGGAAGAAAGCACTAACGTCTCCAAGCTTTCTTACTGTTATCCCGGAAGGAGTTACCACTGAACCCCCACATCCTGTGCCAGTCTGGCAGCCCAGAGTTCCTTTTATAAATTTTCTTAAATGAAAAACCTTCAGACACAATCAAAACTAGACCTTACGCTATAATGGATCCCTCGGTACCAGCCACACATCTTCAGCAATTATTTTTAACTAGTTTTAAGTTTGTATCTCAGCAGCACAGAAACCAACTGAGCCTCCTGAACATTACGACACTGTAAGTTAGACCAAACGCTGAGGCCGCGTATGCTTCGCCAACGCAATGCGCTTTCGTTCCACAGCTACCACAGAAGCATGACCAATTCTGCTTTCACACTCTACATATTTTCTGCAATGTACAGCAGCATTCTTATCAGTGACGACATACATAAGAGCTGCCACTGATTATTCAAAACAATTCCTTATAAATAAAACACCATGGCTAAGAACGCAGCACATGCCTTCTGGCCTATAACATGTTCTTACTTCTCTTAGCGTCCAGCGTGTGAGGAGCTGACAAGAGAGGCTAAGAATGGGCACACGTGCAGACATGTCACAGCACTGAACGCCAAGCAGACAGAGTGCACGCCCCACTTGCCGAGCACAGCAGCCTGCCAAACGCCAGTGCCAGCCGGTGCTTCAGGACCCAGCAGCAATCTCAGGTAAGGCCCAGTCAGCCACAGAGGCCCAGCGTCCTCTCATCGCTTCTGTTTCTTGGCCAGTTTTGGCCAACAGGCACTTAAAGGCTTCATTTTAGAACAAACGTGGGGCTGGCCAGTAAGAATTAACGTTACTTCATTTAGTCCAGTGAAATTTTTAACTTACTACTTTCCTTGGAAATCGTTCCCACTGAATCCTAAACTTAGGGGTTAAGTACAAATACATTAATAAAAATCAGTTTTAACAACAAAAAAAGTTACTCTAAAACAGTATTAAAATTAAACATAAAACACAGCATAAAAACACAAGATAATTCTCAAAATGACCTTTCTATATTTCAAACTTTAACTCAACAACTTCCCTCATCAGAGAGCCCAGCAGAAACTACTGAAAGGGTTAAAAGGCACTTCCGCCTCTAACAACCAAAGTCCGCATATAATGTCTGTGGCAATCAAATCACAAATGCTAACGAGAAAAAAGAGGTACACACGTGCTCAAATAAGACTGGGGAGTTATTATATTTGACTCTTCTAGCCAAATTAAAGAAAGTTTAAATGAATTGCTTTTAAAGTTGAAACATGTCCCATTTTCTATATAGTCCATAGTGTTTGCTTCATAAAATTTAACGCTAGAATTAGAAACCGCATCATTATACTTTAAGATTTAAAATAAATATTAATATACAGTACTCACCTTACTTTACTCAAAGTAAAATAACACAGTAACAAAATGCCTAAGCTTACCATGACTTACAGAATGAGAGAATTTTTACCACACATGGTGAGAAGCAATCTTTTCAGAGATGATTCCCTAATGCCATGACTACAACAGCCCATAGCCAACATTCAGCCAGTGCCTGGTAAGGACTGCAAACATGGGCTTCTGATCTCTAGCAACCTACAAGACTGTCCTGCTATGACACTGGCCTCCAGAGCACAGGGAGAACCACTGTAGGTCCACAGTGTCCCACGCTGCTGAACAGCCATGTTTGGTAGGCCACATGGAGAAACACTGTGGTCCACAGTGTCCCACACTGCTGAAGCGCCACATTTGGGTAGGCCACAGGGAGAAATACTGTGGTCCACAGTGTCCCACACTGCTGAAGCGCCACATTTGGGTAGGCCACAGGGAGAAATACTGTGGTCCACAGTGTCCCACACTGCTGAAGTGCCACGTTTGTGAGGCCACAGGGATTCAGTTCACTTTCCCTTATGGCAGCAGTTCTCAACCTATAGGTCAAGACCCCTTTGGGGGGTCACATAGCAGATATTTATATATGATTCATAACAGTAGCAAAATTATAGTTATGAAATAATTAAATAATTTTATGGTGGGGGGACCCCACAATGTGAGGAGCTGTATTAAAGGGTCAGAGTATTAGGAAGGTTGAGGACATCTGCCTTATGGTGTCATCAACTCACGGTGGGTCTATGGACACAACTCTACCATGAGGCAATGAACCTCTATTAGCACTGAAGAAACAAAGAGGAAACTCACTACATTAGCACTGATAAATACGAGACAGAAGAAGAGCCTCCATGCAAAGGATACCATACCACTTACTCCACAATAATACAGACCCAACTAAATCACTGATCATCAGACAAATTCAAACCAAAGTCACAACAAAACAGCACTCCACAACAAGGCAGAGTGTAGCAAGAACATGGAGCGACCATTAGGATCGGGGCCCAGGGGGGTCCGCTCAAACTGTTGCACTAACCAAGGACAATACAAGTAGCAAACCCCTACTCTGATCTACCCAATGAACAGGACATTCTCCACAGTTGTGTGGAGAGCAGGGACTGACTCAGACATGAACTCTGGTGCCCCATATTTGACCATCTCCCCTTGGTGGGAAGGGCTGGTGGCACTCCAAGAAAGAATAAGCAGGCTACCAAGATGAGACTTGATAGCCTATGACCATATAGTAGGGGAGGAGGTCCCCCTTGGTCATAGACCTAGCGGAGGGGAATAGGGTGAAATCGGGAGAGATGGGAGGAATGGGGGGGGGGGATACAAGCGATGGGATAACAATTGAGATGTAATCTGAATAAATTAATAAAAAAATAAAAATGTTTTAAAAACCAAAATAAGTTTGCTGAGCTAAAAGAGAGAGAGAGAGAGAGAGAGAGAGAGAGAGAGAGAGAGAGAGAGAAGATATCCAGTTTGATTACATCTGTCTAAAATTCTACCAAAGCAAAACAGCCTACAATAACACAAAGCGGATCCCAGTCACTCAGAGGGAAAGGGGAAGGCGTGGGAAGGGAGGGGAGGGAGAGATGTCGAGGCACATGGGACTCCTGGCAGACAAAAGACACGCCCTTCCTCCCAACTGTGGTTATGAAATTACTATGGGTGCACTTTATTGAGTATTAGTATATTTTAATAAAACTTTTTTACTAAAAATGTAAATAAGCAACTGTAAACAAGTATTGAACTGTTTGGGTTTTTTTTAATAGCTACTAAACTGAACAGGATTGGAACTGATGGTTATATACATTTTAAAGTACAAAATTAAAAATGGTGGGTTGATGGATGAACATAGAAAAAGACAAAGACATTAAAAAGCAAACATAGGAAAAATTCATCGTGTAACACATATAATTTTTTTTTCTGCACCACTTACATTTTCACTTAGAAAACAATTGGGAGCATTAACGCATGTTCACGGCCGATGGTCCCAATGCTTACACAAGTCAAGAGCTTACACAAAACAGAGCTTAGTCAACAGCAATGCAAGAAGCTGATGGTTGGGTAGGTCAGCACAGCATGAGGAAGCCTCAGTGTGTGTTTAGGAAGATGCTTCTGTCACTGTGACAGGCACCGCTGCCAACAGCAGCTCAGGGAGATAAGAGGGCGTGGCTTTCTCTTGCAGGTAACAGTGCATCTTAGAGGGCAGTCAGAGCAGGGATTCACACAGAGCAGGAACTGAAGCAAGGAGCAGTGCTTACCTCAACAATGTGGCTGCCTGGAAAGGTGTGCAATGGCACATGGGAGTCAGATGCAGGTAAGTCTCTATGAGTTCAAAGTCAGCCTGGTCCACACATACATACATAATAAACATATACACACACACACACACACAGGTATATACTCAATGATGCTTTAAAAAAAGTATGTTTGAGGGTTTGGGCCCATCTTAAGATTACCCCTACGGCCCCGTCGTGGGTTCCACCACTGTGGCGCTGCATCCCCAGGCAGGTATAGAAATGCACACTTGTGAGAATCGGGGAATTGGCTTACTGTATGCTCCAGGACAGTTTTATTGTGTATTTCCTGTGGGTGTGTACATATGTGCAGGCACGCGTGCTATCACATGCTTATGGAAGCCAGAGGACAAATGAAGGAGTTGGTTCTCTCTTCCCACCATGTGGGCCTCAGGGACCAAACTCAGATCATTACACTTGGCGGCCGTTATGCCGGTCGTGCGTCCTACACAGGATCATGCTATGCAGCCCTGGCCTGGAACTCTCCACGTCCACCAGGCTGGCCTCTGTCACGCACATGCTAGAACTAACGGCATAGACCACTGTGCCGAGCCACTGTCTGCTATCTAAAACAAATGTATATCATGTACTCAGAAAATATTAAATAATTTCAGTTATACACATTACATGAAATATATTAAATGAGAAACCACAAATGTTTACTCTGTTAAAAAATTACATTGGTCTTTGCCAATAAATAAACCAGAAATCAAGGAAAATCTCCGTATTTGATTAAATTCTAAACATAAGGTATATTACAAAAAGAGAAACTTCACCAGTAGCAAATTAAAACTACAGATTTTAGGGTCTGAGGGTATAGATCATCAACACAATATTCGCCTGGTATAAACAAGGTCCTAGATTCTATCCCCAACACACACACAAACACACACACACACATACGCTCACACATGCTCACACACACACACACACACACACACACACACACACGCTCACACACACAGAAAGAGATTTAACATCTGCTAGACTTTCTCACCAAAACTGCCACCAATGTATCGATCCACCACAGTGGCACTGGAAGTCAGCCAATTTCTAAGAATATACAGTACCCAGGTGGGAAACCATCATCACACAAGCAGTGTTCTGACAACACACTGTAGCCTGCAGTCAACTCCCTGTGCAATTTCTAGGCGCTCACCAACAGGACCAGACACTCTCAAAAGATCATCTAAAATGTTCCGCTCTGGGGGAACGTATTTGATATTTGGGAAATTATAGGCCAAATAAAGCTCTTGCCCTGCTGCACACAAGACAGGAAGAGGGCGTCTTAATTGTGAGCTACAAGCTTTCAAAGCAAAGAAAAGCATCAACAGTCTTTTGGATCCGAACCAGTCTTTTTGTGATGAGAAGAAAGTGCTTTTGTAAGCCAAATGCCTTTTAACTCTCAATCTGAAGTCTTCAATATTTTTTTTTTCTTTCTTTCATTCTTCAAGACAGGGTTTCTCTGTGCAGCCCTGGCTGTCCTGGACTTACTTTATAGACCAGGCTGGCCTCAAACTCACAGTGATCCACCTGCCTCTGCCTCCCAAGTGCTGGGATTACAGGTGTGCGCCACGGCACCTGGCTCTTCTTCAATAATTTTTTAATGTTCACTGAAATTACTATGTTAGAATCACTAGGGAAGATAGAGAAAGCAGAGACAGACAAAAAGCAAGGCCCTACAGGCCAACAATGAGAGGCTAAAACAGAAACAATTTTAACATAACATGGAGAATGGTATACACAATAAGAAATTTTTTAAATTTTTAATTTACTTTTAGTATTCTAGAAAGCTGATAGAAAACAGCATCCACGTCACTAGAAAGATACAGAAAATTCTTCAGGAAAGTGAGCCATGAGCAGTGTCTGTCAGCTCAACAGGGCAGGGAGGGATGCAGTGTGCAGGACGGAACGTGTGGGAAGCATGTGACAGAAGAGAGGCAGCAAGAGCACTGTTGGTAAAGGGAAACAGGGGCGGGGGGACGGGGGGGATAAGATTAACAAAACACTCAGGGAGACAGGAAAAAGCCGTGGGTCTTTCTACACGCCCTCTTCTAACGTGAGTATCCAAGTGTAAGCTACCACTGTCTTCACTAGAGTAAATTTGATGTCTCACAACAATTTCTTTTTTGAATTAAGATCACCTAGGTATTCTTCGCAGCATGGGTGTGAAGCGTTGAGGAGCAGGGCTCACACCTGACTCATTTTCATAACCTCAGATGCCTTGGACGGAAATGCCGAAGAAGTGTCTTTAATGACTAAACTCAAGCAGTCACCTTTACCTGGAGTTACCAACTTCTAAAAAGGCTATCCGGTATATACTTTAGGGCTTCGCAGGCCACTCACCTCTGCTACTCCAGGACAAAAGCAGCCATAGACAATACATAAATGAATGGGCATGGGTGGGTTTCAATAAAACTTTATTTATAAAGAGATGTAAATTTAAAAAAAGACTACAAGAGATGAGAACACAAGAGCAACAAGTGCTCTTACCACTGAACCACCTCTCCAACCCTCAATTATTGTAAAACTTTCATGAACATTCCAGAAGGATACAAAGAAAAGAGGTATACACAAGAAAAACTAGGAGACACAGCATTATACCTTGTATAACCTAACCCTTTACACACGTCTGCCTAACTCTTCTTGGTGGGCACCACCCTAAATATTTGTTTTGCTGTTGGTGGTGGTGTTTCATTTTTTAATATTTTTTTAAATGTTATGTGCCTTGAAATTTTGCCTGAAAGTATGTCTGTGTGAGAATGTCAGATCTGAGTGGCCAAGTGGGTGCTGGGACTTGAACCTGGGTCCTCTGGAAGAGCAATCAGTGCTCTTAACTGCTGAGCCACCTCTCCAGCCCCTGGGCTTTAAGTTTAGGACTATAAAGTAAATGAATTACAATAAAAAATTCTAGACTCTAATTCTGAGCTCTAAAGAACTGTTACAACTTAAAGGTAGAGTTTTGGATTTCATGACGCGCCATAGCACAAGGTACAGATCACAAAGTGGGAGGGAAAAGGTCTAACACGTTACAATAAGAAAATTGTTTAGGCTGGGTGTGGAGACGCACGCCTTTAATCCCAGCACTCGGGAGGCAGAGGCAGGCGGATCTCTGTGGGTTTGAGGCCAGCCTGGTCTACAGAGTGAGTTCAAGGACACCCAGGGCTACACGGTGAAACCCTGTCTTGAAACACAAAATAAAAAATAATTATAATAGTTTAATATCTGACATAATTAATGCAATAGCCACAAACATTCTAACATTAATCAAAATCATATTTTAGTTTCTAAAACCTTAGGTTTCAGTGCCACCTTAAGAATAATTATAAATATATCTAAAAAAATCATTTGATGCAAATATAGGTTAACGTACATAGCTAGGATGGTGCTACGAGGACAAAATTCAGACCATTTAAAAGCACTTTCCACATAATAAAGCCAATAGGATCTGATCATAAGTGCCACAGTTTGGAATAAAAATGGGGGGATTAAATCTTCTGGCCTCCTTTCCTATGTTCTTGGTATAAAAATAAATAACTGCAGTAAGTCAGTGAGTGGCCTGGCCTCCTCATATCAACATTTATTTATGTCTTTAAGTACGTGCGTGTCTGCGTGAGGTATGTGCACAGGATGCAGATGCCCACAGGAGCCAGAAGGGGGTGCCATGTCCTGTAGAGCTGGCAGGGCCGCTAGACGCCATGTTGGGTCTCCTCCAACAGCAGTGTGGTGTATACTCGTACCCACCAAGCCTTCTCCAGCCCCAAATTTACGTTTTAAAGTCTGAAATTTTTAACTTTAAAATTCAAAGATCAATGAATTGTTCAGAATGGTGACTTTAATTCTCCGTTCCTACAATTGTTCATCAAGACCTGGATTACAGGATGAAAACATTCCGTTTTAACAACCATCAAGAAGTCAGTAAATCAATTAAGAATCTATAATTCTGGAGTCCAACATGAGCGACACTTGCCTGGACACTGCTTTTCGCAATGAGACAATCATTTCCGGCTTGTGACAGACTTACCAAACACCTTGCAAATTCTTTGTTTTCTGACAGGAATCCATAACCTGGGTGCACCTTAGGATCGAAAACAGAAGATTCTTTTAACTTTGTTATGCTATAAATCTGTCTAGGCCACAAGCTCTTCACTGCTCACGTGTGTTGAAAGTGACATCTTCACTGACCAGCTCTATTGCACTTTTCTGAGTAGAGAATCAAAGCCCCCTTTGCCTGTCAGTGGTCACCACACACCTCCACACCTGCCCTGCTGCCCTAGGACACTCTATCCAATAGAAACTCACCTGACTTTCCCTGAGTCTGGGCAACAAATGTAAAAAACTTCACAAGGGCTAGTGGGCCAAAGAGTGACAATCTACCAATCTTCGGAAAACAGAGAAAACTCAAAAACAACTGCTCTCTAAGGCCAGGCTTGCCTGGTGTACTAACACACACCCTTAATCCTAGCCCAAACAGGCCAGCACACTGTGAGTCTGAGGCCAGCCTGGTCTACATGGTGATTTCCAGGTTAACCAGGGCTATGTGGAAAGACTCTGCGTAAGTAAGCAAATAAAGCCAAGCTCTAAGTCACACATCTTATTCCCAGTGGCACAAGGTGTTCCACTGATCCCAGAGCCGCCGTCAAGCTGTGCCTACAGGGAGGTCTGGTCTGACTTGCTCTTTGTGCCATCTGTTTGTGTTGGTCTCCACATTTGGCCATCCACGGTTCCTGTGCCATCGTCTCCGTAAGCCACAGGGTGCAGTCTAACCCGTGTCCCAATCAAGCCATTCTTCACTCTGTCACACGGCCAGCCACAAACCACGCAAGCATCAGCCAGCGTTGCAGCAATCTGCACTAAATGATTCTGCTGAAAGTCAGGCTTCCTGAGGGAGCCAGAGTTGGAACCTGAAATTGTTATAAACCTGATGATTGAACCCAAATCGAGTGTCATGGACATGGTACAAGAATAATTTAAACACTGCACAATAGCAGAAGACCTTCACCCCAACATTTCATCTGAACAGAAGATCCCCCCGGAGACTTCTGACAAGCGAGGGTTAACACCAGTTTTACTTCTGTTAAGTGTTAATGCGCTATAAGCACCCACTATATGGAGTCATAGAATAGGGGTTTTATTTAAAACATTTCTTTCTAAAGGCTCTAGGCTGGCGCCAGAAGCTGCCTGCTTTCACCTGACTGTGGAGATAATTCTGCTTTTAACAATAAATGTAAAGTTACTTCTCTGGCTAAAAGCAAAGATCAAAACCTATTATACCTGATGTCAGAAATCAGGTTTTTTCCCCCTTGGATTCTGCCCCATTCAACCCAAGTTAGGGGTGGAGAAAGGATTTACTAGTGTTGAGTTATTAGCATTTTGTTGACACGAACAAACTGAGACAATTAGCAAATACATTGTTTTCATTTCTAGCAATGCAACTGAGTGTGCACAATTTTTAAATGATTAAACTGGAATTGTGACTTATAGTACAGAAGTTTGGGGGTTTCCTTTTTTTTTTTGTTTGTAATGCTCTTATTACACTGAAAGGGTTAATAACTCAAAACTAATTGGGATTTCTTTCTTCCTGGCAAATGTGGTAGTGAGCTGAAGCTGCTCCCTGGTGTGCGAGCTGAACCCAGCAGCCACCTGCAGCATCAGCCACCAACACTGCCAGATGCTACAAAGCCTTTCATTTCCAGTAGCGAATTCGGCCACATTTTGTGTGACATGAACTAACTGCAACGGCGTTTTCAATCACTCTTTCTTATTTTTTTCTAATACAGACTCCAGCTTTCTGCATATGAAACAGCTGCAGGAGAGAGGTTCACCCAGACTCACAGCTTGGGCCTTGGTTTTCTTAACGGCCTCCATGATGGCATCCATGTTGAGGTAGCTTTTACTGGTGGGAGCAGGGCCAACACAGACAGCCTCATCCGCCATTTTCACATGAACCTAAGGAGACAAATCCCTGCATTAACAGATGCTCTGTGAACAGAATTACAATCACCCATAAGCGGAGACAAAACTGTAAATCTGGTTCTTTCCAATATACCCAGAGAATCAAATTACTCTTCAAATATGCACTAAAAAGCAACATACAACAAAAAAACAGGGCCCGTGTTACCCATGACTTCATTTATTATGCACGCCTACCCAGACAATTTCTACAACACACCTGTATCCCCTCTTCGGTTCATCCGTGCATAAATATGATACCAAAATCTACCTCACTACATGGGACCAGGGTAGCCCAGTGTTTTAGTAACAGGCACACCCGTGGCCAGTTCTGAGCAGGCTCCCCAGGAAGTGGGGATAATTAGAGGAACAGAACGGAGGGATGCAACGTGTGGCCTTCCCTGCGCAGCTTCAGGTCAGCGCTAGCCTCAAATTAAAGCCCAGAACTAAAGAGCTCAGTATCATAACACACGAACCAGAAAATTTTGAGACACATTTAAATACTCACATTAGAGCCTTGTCCATTTTACATTTAGTCTTTAAAAAAAAAAAAAAAAAAGGTATGTGTAATATGTGCTCGACCTATCCAAACTCAAATTCAGGCGTGTGCCGTCTGCTTTTAAGAGAATTCACTCAACAGTGTTTTAGTCTCAAAAAAAAAAAAAAAAAAAAAACAAAAAAGAAAAGAAAAGAAATACAGGAACTGCAAAGCAAAACAAAGGGAAGAGAAAGAGCCTGTAAGGACAGTGACAGTGGTGGATCTGCACTAGTTTCCACAGTTCTAATAAAACACGAGTCATCAACGAAAGTCATGGCATCTCAAAGTACTCCTGCGGCCTCACCGACAGCTCTGGGCATGCTATGCAGGAGAAGACCTTTTTAATTTTTTTACTCAAGTTATGTACACATATATATGCTTGCTCAAAGACAAGTTTTAAAGCTTACGCAGTAAGCGAACAAATAGCCATTGATAACCATTACTCAATAGTCCTTTCAGTGCCTCCCAATCCCTTTCCCCAGCCCTTCACGTAGCCTTCTGGACCCCCATAAACATTTTTACGTGAATGTGTGACATAACAGTATGTTCAGAATTTTCTTGGTAACTCCCTTAGTTACTCACACTATGGATTATTCTTCACCTGGTTTTGTCGATTTTTGAACAGTCTATCTCAATTTCTAACTGCTGCCAAAACTCCTGGTAACTAGCAAATAAGCTACTGAACCATTTTCCTAATATTGGACATGGTTTCTAATGTGCAGGTATTGTAAAAGTTACAGAAGCCTCCCTGAACATGCTAATTTGTACACATGTATGTGCTTCTATAAGAAAATAGCTAAACATATAAATACTGAAAACTAAATAACCTAGAGTTCGTGTCAGTTTATACTCTATTACAGGAGGACTGTCAGCACAGCACACGTAACTGAGCACTTTAATTTCAACCCAATGGAGAAAATACATTTCCACTTTTAAAGTGTTTCTATTAGCACTATATATAGTGCTGGGAACTGAACCAGCTCTTCTTGCAAGTGTAACAAATACGCTTCACCAGGAGCTATCCTTAGAGGCAGGGTCTCTGTGTAGCCTCAGCTGTCCTGGAACTTACTTTGTAGCTCAGGCTAGCCCTGAAGTCAGACTCCTCCTGCCTCTGCCTCCCAAAGGGAGGCTAAAGGAATGTGCCATCATGCCTGGTAGTTTATTACTTTTTAATAAACTCACTCATACTTCTGAATTTAACTCAATTTTTCAGGACACTATAGCCAGAGTCTTTTTGCTAGAATGTATCACTCAGGAGGCAGGTAGATGTCCATCAAGTCAAGGCCAGAGTGGAGAGAGAGAGAGAGAGAGAGAGAGAGAGAGAGAGAGAGAGAGAGAGAGACCCTATCTCAAGTAAATTAAATAAGTAGATGAATGGAAGAAAGACAGACAGACAGACATAAATAAATAAATAAGTCCTGCAGTCCATTCCTTTTGTGTTGTTTCTATGGCACCCACCAACAGGATCAGATATTCTTTTTTTTCTTCTCTCTTTTTTATCTAGTACATACAGTGCTCTGCCTGCTTGTATACCTTCAGGCCAGAAGAGGGCACCAGATCTCATTACAGATGGTTGTGAGCTACCACGTGGTTGCTGGGAATTGAACTCAGGACCTCAGGAAGAGCAGACAGTGCTCTTAACCTCTGAACCATCTCTCCAGCCCCCAGATAACCCTAAAAGAACATTTCAAATGGTATGCCATCATGGAAACATATTTAATGTTATGCAAATTATAGGCCAAATAAGAGTCTTGCCCTGATGAACACAAAAAAAAAAGAAAGAGGGCTCCTAACCTACAATTTTTTATACTTAACAAAAACAGCAATATGAAATAAAAAAAAACAATTATTTAATGTATAATTTTGGTATGTGAAAGTATAACTTACTGAGATGCTCCTCCATTTATGACGGGCTACACAGCAGTGAACCCATTGTGAACATATGACACCGTTAGTTAGAAGTGTGTAGGAGTGAAGTAGCTCAGTGTGCAAAGCATCAGTGTGCAAAGCATAGTCAACCCACAGGACCACACGGCGGAAGCACAGAACTGACTCCCCGAAGCTGTGTTCTGACCTGTGCCCACACTATGGCACACACGCATGCACACACACACGTACACACAGACGCATACACATGTACACATACTCACACATGTACACACACACACCCAACTATGGCACACACGTATACACACATGTACACACATACACATGTACATGCACACACATGCACACACGCACATTTAAAAGACTGTAGAGCGCCTGCACAGAGCCCTGGGCTGGGGCCCCAGAGTCACACAAACTGGGCATAGCGGATATGCCTATAAGCACAAGAGCCAAGAGGTAGAGAGGCAGGAGGAGCAGAGGTTTAAGGTCACCCTGTGCCACACAGTGAAATCACGGCCAGCGTGAGATATATGCAGCTATGTCTCAAAAACTGAAACAGAAAGGAAGAATGCTAACCATGTCATCCTCCAGATTTCTGCTACCAGAGGAAGCGCCCACTGAGGCTCACGGCTGCAGGCTATGATCAACAGGCCAATGCCATGGGTCTGTGGGGGGGACCTCCTGGCCAGTTCTGAGAGAAGAAAGGGAAAATGGGGGCTAGGGGTCATTACCCCTTAAGGCCAGGTCCCGCCTCTTAAAGATACTGCCTTAGAACAGTCACACGCCGGGCAGAAGGCCCTTTCAGCAGCTTCTCTGAGGAATACTTCCAAGCCAAACCACTGCAACCTAACAGACAGAGCGTCCTAGTTTGAATTCTCTGTAAACTGTGAGCTGCTGGTTGTCTTTCCCTCCTGAGCTCAGGGTTAATCGGTTTCCACCCCATCCAGCGTCAGAAAGAAAAAAAGAGGAAAAAAAGACGGCACTGCATACAGCTCGCTTGGGAAAAAATCCAAACTCAAAACTTGAATGAGGGTCTTTACTAAATATATGTCACTTTTGTGGATCTGTAAAATCAAAATACTTAAGACGCCAGGGACCATCTACACACAAAACTTCACCAAGTGGCTGGTGCAGCTTTGACGCCACACCTCACCACCACTCAGAAAGCATTCCTTTGCACTACATCAACACAGCGTCGGGATCTGCAACTCTTACTTAGACTAGTTCCTGGCAGGCACTTGCCTGGACTTAACTATAAGGCTCCTGTACTCAGTATCTAATGTCCGTTTGGGGACTACAGCATAGCTGAGAGTGACTCTATGACTGACTCACAGAAGCAACTCAACACTCAGCTGTCCACAGAGTAAAACACTTCCCAATACTGTTTATAAGCAGTTTTCCCAAACTTAACAGTTCCCTTCTAGAAACATGAGCAGTTCCCTTCTAGAAAGCCTGTGCAATCCCCAGCAGATGTGCACCCCTGCCTCAGTCCTCTAGAGGACTCAGCAAACAGCACCCCTGACCAGTCCTCTAGAGGACTCAGCACACAGCACCCCTACCTCAGTCCTCTAGAGGACTCTGCACACAGCACCCCTGCCCCAGTCCTCTAGAGGAATTAGCACACAGCACCCCTACCTCAGTCCTCTAGAGGACTCAGCACAGACACAGCACCCACCAGAGGCCACACAGAAGCTGCACAGACAGGCAGAAAGGGAGGTGAATGACTGGAGATGGAGGGCGGCTGAAGTCCAGAGGGACAAAGCAGCATCCAGACAGGCTGAGCACTGCTGGCACACTCCCTGGCCCTCGGGAAGCCTTGCAAGTACTCACCGCACAAGTTTATTTCCAAACATGTATTTGTACAAAGTGATCTTTGATATTAAGGAAAAACACAACTGTGTGATCGTCACTTCTCTCTGGTCTTCACAGACCTGAGTAGAGTGCAGCAGGAAGGAGGACTGGCATGGTGAGTTCACACCTGCAAAGCTACTGTGTCACATGCACAGCCATGAGTAGAGTGTACAGAAAACAGGTGACAGATGAGAAAGGGTAAATGAAAGAACCACATAACAGTAAGCGATGGTGGCCAAGTATAAGCGGCTTCTTCGGAAGCAGGAACCGCCTAACGCGAGGGCAGGACACTCAGAATGCCAGCAGGCGCCTGGGACAAGGCAGCCACTGGCTAACAACAGGAAAGGTGGAACAGCCTCTCAGTTGCAGCTCGCTCAGTCGAAACCAGAAGCAGCTTCTGTGGCTGGACTGCTGCACGTGTCCACAGCACAAGTCTTAAGACCCAGACGTGGACACGATGCCAACGGGGCCTGCTAGAAAGTCTCGAGTCGGGAGAACTGGGCATGCTGTTTTGTTTAAGCCTCGGGGGTTTAGGGGGAGAGGCAAGGCACAGAGGAGGATGAGAGGAGACGCAGCGAGGAGGAGAGCAAAGGCCAGGAAGCTGGGGACGGAGGTGATGACAGAAAGGGAAGGACATCTTAAACCTTCACTACACACGGAGCCTACAGACCAAACGCTAGACCACAATTCAAAGAGAAGCACCCGCAATCCAGCAACAAATGAAACAGCCCAGGAGAAATTCATTTTGCCATCTAGCAAAATCTTTCAAATACATTAATTTTTCATGGGTGAAACTATAAAGATTTTGTAATTTCTATTCATCGACTCAGATTGTCATACAAAGTTTATCCTTTGATGTGTTAACATTTTTGAGACATTGCTAGATTTCCTGAGATCTAAACATCCATTCTGTGTTCACTTCCTACTGCTGTTGTCACCACCACTAACCCACAGCTTAAAGCCACAAGTAGGTTTTGTTTTGTTTGTTGTTTGTTTGTTTTCTCAAGCCCAGGTTTCCCTGGGTAGCCCTGACTGTCCTGAAGCTCACTCTGTAGACCAGGCTGGCCTCAGACTCAGAGATCCACTTGTCCCTGCCTCCCTATGTGCTGGGATTGAAGACATGTGCCACCACCGCCCGGCTAAAGCCACAGTTTTAGTACTGTTGCAGACAGCACAAGTCACAGGAAGTCTCAGGGCGCTAAGCTCAGGTGCTGTCAGGCTGGCTTTCCCTCCTGACGGCACAGGAGAGAACGCGTACCTTGCTTTTGTTGAAGCATCCTGTGACTCAAAGTACCTGCTTCTTGCTTTAATCTTCTCCCCTCCCTCTGTCACTATGCCTCGTTAATAGAACCCTTGTGATTACACCAGGCAGTTAGGTAACACGAAACAATCTTCCAGTCTCAGAGTTCCTAACCCAGGCAGCTTATGTAGCCCCTATGTCCCAAATAAGCCAATATGATGTGGTGATGGCTCAGAGCACAAAGGTGCCTATCAGCAGGCCTGCTGACCTGAACTAAAACCCCAGGACCTACACAACAGAAAAAGAACACTGACTCCCCCATGTTGTCCTCTGACCCCCCAACGCACACATACACACACACACACAGACACACACACAGGCACGCACGCATGCACACACACACACACACACACACACACACACACACACACACACACACATCATGTCACAAAATAAACAAGCATATTATAAAATGCATCCATAATCACAGATAAGGAACTTTAGGAGGACTCTGTACACCTACCAGGCTTCCATTCCTTCACAATCCTTATTAGGATCAAACAAAACAGTTACTAGTTAACAAGGCTCTTAAACACCTCACAAAGGAAGTGACAACTAAGAGAAGAGATGTGACTAGATTATAGAACTTTTTAAGATACCGACTTGATAATTAATGAGCAACAAGAAACCAAAGAAACAGCAGTGGTCGTTTCCTCTGTTTTTGTTTCTGCAATATTATATAAATATCAGAAACCTGTGAGTTCCGTCCGTGTCGTTCTCAATTTGGAACAGTTTCAAAGCATCTGAGTAAAGATGTCAGGAGGAGAAGCAACAGAAAGCTGGGGGTGTCCTAAGTGGGTAGTGGGGTGCTTGCTTCCCAGGTACAAGGCCCTAGGTTTGGCCCCAGCACAAAAGAAGACAGGAGAAACCAAGAAGACACCAGAAGGTTCACCCTCCCTCATAAACATGACGCAACAACTACATCTTCTGACTCTGCTGCTGCAGCGCGGGGGCCATGAGGAAGGAGAACAGATCGTTCCTGGTCACTCCTCTGCACACTCAGCCAGAAAAATGCACTGACTTTAAAAACAAACAAACTTGACACAGTGGTGGTGGCCTTTAATCCCAGCACTCAGGAGATGGATCTCTGAGTTCAAGGACAGCCTGGTCTACAGAGCAAATTCCAGACAGCCAGGGCTACACAGAGAAACCTTGTCTCAAGAAACAACAACAACAAAAAAACCTCAAAATAATGTTTCCTTTTGAGGAGGAAAGGGGCTTTTCCACATACCTTGTATTGAAAACAATGTACAAGAGTGGAAAGAAGGGCGCTGCTGAAGAGCAGCGAGAAAGAATCTGAAAGCAGCTCCACAACTTAAATGGACGGTCCTTGCATCTCTGCAAGCAATAGTCCCAATCCAAAACCAATAGTCCCCCTGCATAACTCTAGTGCGCTGCAGACAACACTGCTAAGCACGGCAGGGATCGACGGTCAACCCAGTCTCAGTAACACCTACGCATTAATGAAGCACACCTTCGGGTGCACCTGTGAGGAAAGACCAGAGGAAAAGGAGGACAACTGGGTATGAGTGACACCACCCAGGGACTGAATAAGAAGAGAAGCCATTTGAGAGTTGACGTTTCCCTTTCTCAGTTTCCGAGTTGGTGGCATGAAACAAGCCGCTGTCTCTGCCAGCTGCCCACGCCATGCGCACGAGACAAGAAGTTGCTTTCGGCCAGGAATTTGGTAATAGGAATGAAAAAAGAAATGCACCTCATAATCGGTATGCTGGAACAGATCGCTGCTGCATTACACGGTGCTTTATAAACACTAGAGCATTGGAGTGAAGCTATGTTATCTAAGATTTGATATCTTTTTCCATAAGGAGTACTTCCAGGACTCCTTAAGTAGATGCTTGGAGAAAAGTAAATCCTCTATTAGGCATTGTTTCACACGACAAGGTATAAGATTCTTCCTTTGAAAGTGTCATTCAAATTCACTATGTGGGTACACTGCCAGAGAGCACACTCGGTGTCTTATTCACAACAGGTGAACACTTGACCACTGCACTGCAGCCCCAGCCCCAATTTCTGTTGACTTGTAGAAAGTAATTTTGGAGATGTATCCTTTATAATAATGGGAGAGTATGTCCCATGACCTTCTTAACTTTGGGCTAATAGAAATTCTTGCTGCTAGAGCCAAGTTGTAAAGCACTGGTGTAGTAAACAGAACACTAAGATGTGAACTCTGCTGTCAGGGCTAGGGAACAGTGACAAGAGTAATAACAATTTCGTCCCTTTTTTTATACTAAAATTTTAAGAACAAAAGAGTGAAATGTTGTAAGTCACCCTTTGGGACTTTGCTTGTCTAAAAGTTCTGGTGAGCTTAGGAAACGCAGCTTACTGAGAGCACTTGCTAAGTATTTGTGAAGCCTTGTGTTCAACTTCCAGGAAAAAGAAAGAAAAAGAAGAAGAAAAGAAATTGGACCATCCTGTTAAATGGCTTGGTACGTGAACATACGTGAACATATACATGGATCTAATAACTCATGCATGAAGATATTCAGTCCAAGGCTTTTCTCCCGTCCAGATGCAATTTCTGCCCAACTCCTGAATAAAGTCACAGTCCCCCTTCCCAGGGCTGACTAGCTCAGCCTTCACACCGGGGGTGGGGGGTGGGGGTGGGGGGGACCGCCATCAGTCTTTTAAGCAGCTTGGCAGGGGTTTGACAATTTAGCCTGCTGAGCTCCCAGCTCCCGAGGGAGGGTGTTGGTTGCAAGTCTGACTTCTGTTGCCGCTGACCACTGTCACAAACTACACGGATAATGGACCTCAGTACCAACCACCTGCAGGCTAACTCTGGGTATTAGCCATAATGTTGCTTTAATTAAGTTAATAAATAAAGGCCACAGCTCAGGACAGAGCTTTATTAAACTTGGCAACGTTTACAATGTTTTTAAAACTGTGTTTATCTGTACAATGCCACTATAAATTTGTCTAGAGATAGAATACCATTTACTTATGGATTTATGCTGCATTTCAATTTATTTTCTAAAGGAATTCAATTTATTAGCTCCTCTTCCCAAAAATATGTACATTCCCTGAATTTCTAACTGATGGCTTCATGACAGATGACTCTGAGCATGCTGGGTGCAGAGTGGGTCTCCCTGGCATATAGGGGCCACCTACCACAGCAAAGGACACTCCACCACCCCACATCTGACTCTAGAGAGTGTTGATGGTGGAAAGATTATGCTTTGATTCCTCTATAGCTTTGTGTATTAAATATTAATTTCTCTCTGAAATGCTTGAATTGTGTTTCATCTTGAAAAATAAATACACACAAATTGTAGTTTTGAACACAAAATCCTTTATGTAGTAGGAAAGGACCCTGAGTACCTGTGACGAATATAAGAAATGGCTATGCAAATTCTTAAAGTAATATGAAATGAGAGGTGTACTCTAATGGGCTAAAGGGAGGGGCACTACTTCAAAACGCCATTCACATGACCAACACAATTGACACGGTCTGTTTTTTATACATTCAAGGCAAACTGAGGTTATTTTGTTGAAAATAAGAACGTGGAGGCTGAATTTAGCTCACATACATCCTGAGTTCAGCAATAATTGTATTTTTAAGTACACAACCTGACAGGCACTATGCAAGATAATAATGAGTCAGCGTGGGAGCCATTTAATATACTTCTTGATTAACGCGTTGCCTGTCCAGTTCGCACAGACACGCTTACATGTCACCGTCGCCGTGACTCCCATCGCCCCACCGCTAACACTCCAGCACCTTGATTAGTACGGAGCTCCCAGACGGGCCATTGCTAATGCTAAATAATTCTCTTCAGCCTCCTGCCACGGTTCTGCAGGATCTCCAATTAAATATAATGTCCCTGATGAGCCATATTAATGTGAACAAACTCCTACCAGGAATCCTATCCTAACTCATTTTGCCCCAAAATGTGAAGGAAGTAATTTAGCTAAGCCAAGATAATCAAACATTTAAAATTGAGAGAGAAAATGTTTCTTCAGAATAAGTTTTTCTAAAGACAATAATAGCAGAAAAGGAAAAAAATGTCTAAACATCTCAAATGCACTCTCCTCCTGATTAGTTCTTCATTGAAAGGTCTAGTGCTTCAAATTTGCATAAGTATAGTCAGTATATCCTGATTAAAATGAATGCTAATGGCCAAGTTTTATGAGAAAAGTGAGCAACAACAAGTTTTAAGCAACTATGCCATTCAAAAACCTTTGATTTGCTGGGCCCAGAGGCCCTGCATGGTAACAGTCCCAGCTACTCAGGACAGTGAGGCTGACAGATCGCTTAAGCTCAGGCACTCAAGACAACACAGCAAAACCTCATTCCAAAGCCCCTAACACACACACACACACACACACACACACACACACACACACACACACACACACTGTAACAGCATTTTAATTACCTAATCACCAGCATAAAACTAAATCAAGGAAACCAAGTCCTTTCTTCCTCCAAATGCAGCGTTTAGAGCTGCTGCCCGGTGGCTTTCTGGAGGGCCTTCATGGCGGGAAGCAAATTCTTCACTGAGGGATGTTCACTGAGGGATGGCAGTTATAAACATCTGTTTAATACTGATAAGTGTTCAGAATAATCCTAGGGTTTTCAACAGTGGTGTAAATGTTAGGAAATGTTACAACCTAAAAAAACTAATTGGAAAATATGGATCATGATGTCCAATATCTCAACATAACCTTTAGTAGTCAGGGCAGTCTAAGAACGTGTTACTAGCAAGGCGTGGCGGCGCACGCCTTTAATCCCAGCGCTTGGGAGGCAGGGGCAGGCGGATCGCTGTGAGTTCCAGGCCAGTCTACTTATAAAGCAAGTTCCCTATCTGGGGGGGGAAGAAGAGTGTGTTACTGAAGAGGCTGGCATGATGGTCAGTGCAGGAAGCAGACACTTGATACCTACCCTGCTGCCCAGGGTTCAATGCCTACACCCCACAGGGTGGTGGGGAAAGGCCCCTGCAAATCACCCTCTGCACACCTGGCACAGTGAACACAGCAGGCCTAGAGAAATGGTCAGCTGTTAAAAGCATTAGCTGCTCTCCCAGGCAAGCAGAATTCAATTCCCAGAAACCGTAAGGTGGCCCACAGCTATCTCTGTGACTCCAGTTCCAGGAGACCCAGCACCTTTTTCTGGCCTCTGTGGATGGCAGGCATATATATGGTGTCCATGTATCCATGTAAGAACATACATGTAGCAAAACATGCATTAGATACATACATACATATGTGCATACAGACATATTTAGGTAAACAGATTAAAGATATTTAGATAGTGATAGGTGGTACGTAGGTAGGTAGATGATAGATAGATAGATAGATAGATGGTCGATAATTAGATAATTTATGGTACTATATAAGCATGTGTAAAAAGAGCATGCTACTTAAATACCTCACTTTAGGATTAAGCCTGGTAACACACAAGCTATAAACCTAGCCACTAGGGAAGCAGAGACAGGAGGCTCGGTGCCCTCAAGGCATTCTTGGACTACAGATGAGCTCATGGCCATCCTGGGAAACTTAATAAGACTCCTGTCTCAAAATTAAAAAAAGAAAAGAAAAGAAAAATCTCTCTTCTCCAGCTTGAAAATATTGAGAAATACTCTGAAACCATCTAAAGAGGAAAAGTGCTGGAGACTGTACACTTCAATTACATTAACCTCGGTGGACATCTAAGCTAACACTGGAGATGTGCTAACCAAGACATGACTATATTAATTCATGATGATGGATATTTAAAGAAATGGAATAAAGCTATTCCAACAACCTCCTAAAATGTTAAGCATTCCCCGGGGTCTCTTACACCGCAGGCTGCAACCGTGTGTCCCGGCTCCACTTACCTGGTCATTACACTCCAGTTTGTTCGGCTGGAACCAACAAACACTAATTCCTTAAGCATCACAAAGTCCTGTTTGTCCTCCGTTTCTCCCCAGCCAGCAGGGTGTGCACAGAGAGTGGTGACTGCCCTCACCTACGGCCAGTGACCCCACAACGCTCATAGGAAACAGCACTCAGCCTCACCATGGAGGCCGACAGCTAAGACTCAGAAAACCACAGGCAGTTCGGGTGAGACCTGAGTCACTGGGGATACCGCCCTGATCTTAGGGTCTTGTTTCAAAGCTGTACATAACAGATCTTCATCATTCAAACTCTGTGTGAATACACGCAACGCAATAACATGGGCGCACCATGAGGAAGATGAGGCTAGGGGCTGAGACAGAATCCTCTTCCTCTGCTAAAATGAAAAGCTGTCTGCACATCTTCAATTTAGCTTGACTAAATCTTTCTTTTAAAAACCAAGTTTCTAGCCGGGTCTGGTGGCGCACGCCTTTAATCCCAGCACTCGGGAGGCACAGGCAGATGGATTGCTGTGAGTTTGAGGCCAGCCTGGTCTACAAAGTGAGTCCAGTACAGCCAAGGTGCCACTGTTACACAGAGAAACCCTATCTCAAAAAAACAAAAAAAACCCCAAAAAACCAAGTTTCTAACTTTAGTGGTTTAATACAAATAATTTATTTCTTGAACGGCTGCTACCTGAGGCATCTAGAGGCGTGGAATACAACAGTCCCTAAAGTCTTGGTCTGTTTGTCTTGTTCACCAAACTTCCAGTGACTAAAACAATTCAAAAGTTCTGACTCTTACTTTCCCTATCTTCCCTGGAACTACCTACAACCACAGCAAGCTAGTGCTGACGTGTCCCTGACCTTCTGTGCCAACTTAATAGCAAGTGCAGCAATTCTCCCATGGTAGCGCCCTGCCTAAGGTCTCCTCCCCTCGCTCTGACGTGAGTGGCTCTAGTTCACTCCAACTGTGGCATGTGCCTTCCCTGTCAACTTTCCTGGGACAGATCCAGGCCAGAGGTTTTCAACCTGTGGGCTGTGACCCCTTTGGAGGTTGAATGACCTTTTCACAGTGGTCACCTAGGACCATCAGAAAACAGGGATATTTGCACTACAATTCACACCAGTAGCAACATTACAGGTATTAAGTATCAATGAAAACAATGTTATGATGGGGGGGAGGAGGATGGCCACAACATGAGGACACGACAGGTCACACATCCTTAGGAAGGTTGAGAACCACTGCTCTAGGCCGTTCTTCCATATTTATGCTTTGTTCAATTTCAAAATAAAAATACTTTGTTTTCTAGGGTCTCACATGAAAAAACACAAAATAACTCAGAAATGATTAGCATCTAAAGTATTTAGTTTCCTATATGAAATCTGATGCACTCGTGTGAGTTCAAGTCACATCGTTTGTAGACTAGAATCTCAAAATTATTTTTGCCGCTATTCTACAGTTCCGTCAGCACGTTACCTAGTATTGTCTAAGGATGCTGAGTCGGAGTCAAGATGGTGGAACGGGATTACCAAGCTCCAAAGATACATCAGAAAGGTCCCAGCCCCTCCACAGTGACGTCACAGCGTCATCTGAGAAGCAGGAAGGAGACCCTCATCAGCCAAAAACTCTCCAGTGCCCTACCTTGACTTCCAATCTCTACAATTATAAAAACTAATCTCCTGTTTGTTTATAAGCTACCTCATTTATGGCACTATACTGCCGCAGTGTGATTAGCCTGACAGTGGCCAAAAAAGAGAACAAGACTCAAACATCTAAAGTCAGGAATGGGCATGGAGAGACTGCCACCTACCTCAGAGAAGTGTTAACAAGGAAATACCAAAAACAACTTCGTGCCAATAAACTGGGAAACTTTGTAAAGTGGACAGATTCCTAGAAATATACAGATTCAGATACTGACTAAAGAATAACAACAGAGGATCTGGAAAAAACAAACAAACAAACAAACAAACCTATCCACAGAAGCCACAGGCCTCATGGATGGATAATACCAAACAATTACAACCAACTCTTCATAGGAAGCCTTTCAGTCGACAGGGGTAAGATATTCAATTCTTTGTGCATGTGGCTATTTTGTTTTATTTTTGTTTTTCAAGACAGGGTTTCTCTGTGTAACCCTGGCTGCCCTGGAACTCGTTGTGTAAACCAGGCTGGCCTTGAACTCACAGCAATTCACCTGCCTCGACCTTCTGAATCCGGAGGTTAAAGGTGTGTGCCTCTACACCTGCCTGCTAAGATATTCTAAAACCAACCGAAGGCAGGAAAACCACCAAGCAGAGTCTTCCAAATACAAGCAGAAAGCTCGGTTTCTTTACAGTATACAAGACCAAACATAACCAACTGCATCTCTATACATTTACTTAAAACATTTTAATGGCATAGATACTTGCATGAAAAAAAATACTTCAGAATAAGTGTACCAAAGTAAGCATAGAACTTACACTTTCACATTGCAAGACACCACTGAAAGGAATAAAAGCAACATAATCAAGTGGAGAACAGGGAATTTAAGAAGTTTAGATTATCTACAAACACACCGCAACCCAATTAAAACTCCCAGTGGACAGTCTTGCACTAAGACCCCTCTCCTCTTAGTGAGCCAGTATGGACAGAAACCTTATGAGGAATGAAAATTACTATGACTGAAATCATCAAATTAAAAAACAAATTAACCAAGAATCTAGGATCAAATTTTTTTCAGATCAAACTCTATATGCAAAACAAATTTAATTGCTTTTCATTAAAGGTACTTTAAATACAACCATCAAATAAATTATATAGTTAACATTTATCTTTCATTTATTTTTTTATTTATTATTACTTTGCAATTCTTTCATCTAGATTTTTGAAAAAGAAGTTACAGTAAGACAAAATAAGTAACAGTTTCAAATAAAACATTTTTTTAAATCACCATACTTTAAAGATCTTTTTACTAAATTAATTACTAAACTATTAGAGGTGACATTGTCAAAAATAGAGCAAAAGGAAAAAGCAATAACTTAAAAGTATAGGCGGTCATATCTCAGTCCCTAAGTTTCTGACAGTCCCCACTCCGTTCCCAGGGGACCTCTCGGCTCCTTCATAGCTCATTGCTGTAGAAAACACCTGCTGTGTGTAAACGCCACACAAAACTATGTATCATTCTCGGCTTAATGCTATACCTTCTTTTGTTCAGACCCAATTAGCATCAGCTATCTCTCATTTATCCAACTTTCACAGCTGAACACATTAGCACATTTAGAAAAGGTAAAGCCAGCGACAGCACTCCTTCCCCGGGTGGTGCTGGGGCTACCCCGGGGAGATGCTCACAAGCGAGCACTGTGTAAACGGCCCGCCTGGTCATCTTCCACGCTGGGGAGATGCTCATCTTCCACCCAACTTTCTCATGCTTTGTTTTACGCTGCTTGCTGACCAAGTGGCTAAGACATTATGACACTTCTGTTGCGTTTGTGACAACAGTGAGCAATTAGTTTTAAAAACTGGACACACCTTTTGCAAGGGACGGGGAAGATGAAGCAAGTCTCTCTCACATCTGTCCCAACAGACCCAAATTAAGTCCTGACTGACACTAAGTAAAAATATACATATCTGATCACCCCCCTTGGTGGGGAGGCCTGGTGGCACGCAAAGAAAGAATAAGCAGGCTACAAAGATGAGACTTGATAGCCTGTGACCATATGGTGTGGGAGGAGGTCTCCCTCGGTCTTAGACCTAGGGGAGGGGAATAGGGTGAAAGCGGGAGGGAGGGAGGAACAGGAGGATACAAGTGATGGGATAACAATTGAGGTGTAATCTGAATAAATTAATTAAATTTTTAAAAAGTTTTTTAATGTACTTACAGAACCGGCGTCGACATCACTGTGGATGGCAACTGTCTTGATGCCCATCTTCTTACAAGTCTTAATAACCTAGTGAAAACACATCACCTATTAGCCGAGACCCACATGCTAAGGGACTTTAATACATCTCAGAGCAAAACAGAAAACAGCTCAAATTCTACTCACCCTACACGCAATTTCTCCTCTGTTGGCAATGAGAATTTTATCAAAAGTCTGACAAGAGACAACAAAGAAAATTGTTACTAGTGCTTTGAGACAAAAAAAAAAAAAAAAAAAAAAAAAGCAAGATTTCCCACAATTAATAATAATGTTTCTACTAAACATTTACTTTCTAAAGTAATAGTAAATGTTATAAATATTTATTTACAGCCCAAGAGCAATTAAATTCATCTGGTTGGATCTGGCCCAAGCATCAATTGACTAGGCTAATTTATGCAATAACTAAACTATATTGACTGCCATGGAGAAACATGCCTACCTTATTAAAAGGTTCTGGATTTAGCATCCAGGACTTGCTGCTCTTGCAGAAAACCCAGCCTCAGTTTTCAGCACCCACATGGTGGCTCACAGCCATCCGTGACCAGTTCCAGGGCAACCAACACCCTTTCCTGACTGTCTTGGGCATTAGGCACAACGTGGGATACATACATACATACACGACAGCAAACACTCATACACATAAAATAAAAACAAAATAAAAGGTACTTATGTATTCTAGGAAAGATAGTTTTTAGCCTACCTGGAAAGTTCTAAACCTCAAAACTGGAAGGATTTCCAAGGTCTTGACTTGACCTTGATAACACATGTGGCTATACTCCCAGCCTGGGACAGTATTGATCACATTGACCCTTACGATAATCTACTCTCACCCAGGGCTGCTATTGTGAGGCTATTACCTTTCTTTTTCCAAACAGTCAAAATAAATTCCTATCAAACAGTATGTATTTCCTAAGAAAGCCACACTTACGCATGTGAGCTACGTCTGGTAAAAGCCACGGCTTCACGGCTGTTAGCTACACACTAGGCAGCTGTTTGCACAAAGATGTGTAATAAGGCATTATCAAGTCAAAGGCACATAAGTCCCTTTGACTTCCTGTTTGAGCAGTGGTTCCAAGTCCATCTGGAGCCAGGCTGCCCAGGATGGAACCAACAAATCTATATGTTCTAGGGCAGGCAGGGATGAAGTGGCACCTGCCACTGGAACTTCTGACATGACACAGTAGCCTGGAGGTAAGCACGCTCTCACTGAGGGTCATGAGAGCAGGAGAGCTGTCCCCACCCCTCACCAGCTGCAACACTCAGGAGAGTGGGCCCTGCACCTTGCCTGAGCAGCACAATAGAGCTGGATCTGATGTTGAAGGCTCGAGTGAGCTAGCCCCGAGGGCACGAGGGCAGGAGAGCTAACCCTGCCCCTTGCTGCCTGCAGAATTGGGTGACCTAGTGGGGAGCAGCGCTAGAGAGCTCATCCTACTGGTGTGGGTGCAGGAGAGCTGTCAGGCTGACCCCCTCAGCTACCACCCAGGCCCAGGTCCAGGCCCAGGCCCAGGGCTTTGAGCTGGTCCACCCCAACATCCACCCCATCTATGAACTGCTGGGGCAAGTGAAGGGTCTGGTCCTGCAGACCCAATGCCTCAGGGTCTCCATGACACAGGGTAACAACAGGACGTCCAAGGAGAGTCCCAGTGAGGATCCAGTATTGATGATGTAGCAGACGCCAGAGGCCTCTAAGCAGACCAATGACACGTTGCAATGAACACTTGCAGGTAAACAGGAAGATAAACTGTGGGGCACACTGTGACACACTAACTGTGGGGCACACTGTGGCACACTAACTGTGGGGCACACTGTGACACACTAACTGTGGGGCACACTGTGACACACTAACTGTGGGGCACACTGTGACACACCAACTGTGGGGCACACTGTGACACACCAACTGTGGGGCACACTGTGACACACCAACTGTGGGGCACACTGTGACACACCAACTGTGGGGCACACTGTGACACACTAACTGTGGGGCACACTGTGACATACTATAGTTTTGGGATGTTTTTAATGCTTTATTTTGGTTTGTTTATTTTTTATTTGTTTTTGGTTTTTATTTTACTTTGGAGGTTGTAAGGGCAAAGGGCAGATATGAAGTAGGGTTAGGGCACATGATGTAAAACCCACAATCAATAAAGAGGTTTCTTTTTAAGTGTTAGCTCTAGCAACTGGTACTCATTCCTGTAACACTCATGCCCCATTCTAAGGGATCTGTGTAATCAGCCAGAAATCTATATGAAAATCTATGTGAAATACTTACATTTGACACAGAATCTGTACAGTTAGCTTGGCTCCCTGGGGTGAAGAGACAGAGGGAGCTGGCCCTGCTCCTTGCTGCAGCCCCCTCAGAAAGTTTAAAGCGCTGAAGATTCATCCTGGTCCCTGCCCCAAAGACAAGCACTGCTATAAAAAAATTCTCCCAGATCGGCTGTTTACTCGCATGGAGTGACCCAGCTCTAAACTCCCCGTCTGCAGGAGCTGCACGTCAGTGGACAGCACAGTACAACCACAGCCGACAGTGCTAAGTGCCCTGCCAAAGCTGTGTCCAGGATACTGGGTACGGCAAAGTGGTGCCATGGACCGGATAAAGGCAGCCATGCTGAAGACAGAGGGGCTTCTGGGTGCCAGAAGAGGCACAGGTTCCTGCGGGACCTCAAGCTGCTGCTTCACAAGGCTCCAAGAGCCTGAGGGAAATAAAGCAATGGCGCCACACGGTTTGGCTAGCTAACTGACCCGTCAAGTTCAAGGCATCAGGAATCCACCAGGCCAGCAGCTGAGGACAGATTTCTTATTTAAGCTAAATCCATGAAGGTACCTGATAAAAGGCTCGTTGTTATCCGGTTCATACAAGAGTTAAGAATGATAACAGACAAATTCACATCTTCAGTGCCACTGGTTTAAGAAATTAATCCACATTTTCTCTTTTTTGTTGGTGTTGGGTTTGGGGGTTTTTTGTTTGTTAGTTGGTTGGTTGGTTTGAGACAGGGTCTCACTATGTAGCTGTGTCTTTCCAGTAACTCACTATGTAGAACAGGCTGGTCTCAAACTAGCAGAGCTCTGCCTGATGCTGTCTCCTGAGTGCTGGGATTAAAGGTGTGTGCCACATGCCTGGCTTTTTTTTTTTATGGTTTTATATATTTTTATTTTATGTGTATGCATGTTGGTCTGCATGTATGTCGATGTGCCATATGTGTGCAATGCCCGCCAGAGGCCAGAGAGTGTTGTGTCAGATCCCATGGAACTGAAGTTACAGACAATTGTTAGCTACCGTGTAGGTTCTGGGAACCAAACCCAGGTCTTCTGGAAGAAGAAGAGCCAATGCTCTTAACCTCTAAGTCATCTCTCCAGCCTCAGAATCCATGTTTCTAACACCTTTGATGCTAATGAGAAATGCTACCAGACGCACACATGTGAAAAAGAAAGAAAAGAAGCCTACATAGACCAACAATACAATAAGTAAGTACACATCACTACAATTCAATCAGTCCTCCAAACAGTGTGGAGCAGCAAGAAAGTGAAGCCATTCACTCATACACAGCTGCTGAGACTGTAAAAACACTTACTTTTTCTTTAGGCTCATCTCCCGCAGAACTGAGACTTTGGGACAGCACTAGGCACTGCTGTGAATACACTGGAACGTGCTATTGAAGACAGAAAAAAGGGAAGGGAGTTAGATTCCTGTGGAATTTACTTTTTTTCAGGTTCGTCTTCCAGTTTGTTTCTACCTGAGATTTTCAGCCTATATATGCAGAGCTAAGAATATAACTTAGTTACCAAAGGGTAGCGATAACTCTAGGCACTTCCTCTTGACATGTGTGAGGAGCCAAGTGTGAGGGGAAGGAAGAAGAGAAGGAAACATGGGAACAGAATGGGGGAAGGAGGAGGGGGAGCGGGAGGGGAGGGGAAGGGGAAAGGGAGGAGAGGGAGAGGGGAGGGAGAGGGAGGGGGAGGGGGTGGTGACCCATGACAGGCAGCCTCTGAAGGGTACGTGCAGCAAGGCATCATGAGCTTTACTGCACACTGACAGTGCAAGGTCAGATCTGTCACAAACCACAGGGAATTTAATGTGATTTAAAGTGAGGACTAGGTGTGTGTTTCAGAGGTAGATTATCAATCTAACACTCTAAAGGCCCTAAATAGTAAGTAAGTAAGTAAGTAAATAATAAACCTGTGGCTTTAAGGAGCTTCAAGTTTTCAATTTTAACAATGACTAGTAATTAATGAAGTGTTTCTTTTTTTTTTTTTTTTTTAATTTGTTGAAGGAATTTTTTTTTTCTGGCACAAAAAGAATTTGATGGATAAAAATCCAAAAATAATCAAGGTCACTTCTATTATATTGTAACTATTTCTGGAGAACGTCTATCATAAGGCATTAAGAAAATGACTAATGAAAACTGTAACACATATGGGATGGGGGTCTGACTATGCCTCTGATTAGATGTCTTACTCATTTGGGTTTGAATTTTGGTTTTTGGTTGTGAGACAGGGACTCACTGTGTGGCACTGGCTGGCCTTACACTCTGAGAGATCCGCCTACCTCTGCCTCCTGAGTGCTGGAATTAAAGGTGTGCATCATTATGTCCAGCTAGCTGCCTCTGCTTGCAGAAGTGCCTTTCATACACTTATGTGTTATTTTATGATCTTGTTATGGAAATGCCTATTTAAATTCTATGTCCATTATTCAAATTCGATTTTCATTATTTTGTTGTTTTTCGAGACAGGGTTTCTCTATGTAGCCCTGGCTGTCCTGGAACTCACTCTGTAGATCATGCTGGCCTCAGGTTCAGGAGTTCCGCCTACCTCTGCCCCCGAGTGCTCGGATTAAAGGGTCCACCACCATCACCAGGATCAAAGTAAATTTTCATTCATTGTTGTGTTATAAGGATGCTTGATGTAGTCCAGCCTTATACCTGCATCAGGTATATGAGCAGAATTATTTTATTCTGTATATTTGCTTTTTAGTTTCTACATGTCCGTTGAGGCTTTAAAAAGTTAATTTTGATTACATCTAATTCCTTGTTTGTCAGTTGTGTCTTTTTAAGTCACAACTAATAAACTACTGTCTAAATCAGAAAGTCAAAAAAGAAAAATTGTATAACCAAGTTAAAAAAAAAAAAGAACAATTTACTAGGACAGTAAGATGGCTCTGAGGGTAAAAGTGTTTGCCACACAGTTCTGAGGGCATCGATCCCTGCGACCCATGGTGGAAGAAAAGGACTGACTCCTGCAATCCGCCCTCTTACCTTCGCTTGGACATGAACATACATGCACATGCACACACAAGCACACATGTACAAAAAGAAGATAAACTTTAAATAAAACTGGTTTATTGGTAGCTACTGGTGAAGAGAGACCCAAAAAACGGGAAGAAGGGGAAACAGACAGCAAGAGGTGGGCTGCATGTTTCCAGAGTTTTCTAAGAATGCACTCACTCAAGAAACAGGGTCTTGGGGAAACATAAGACTACAAAATGTATTCTCTACCTGAAATAAGAGTGGGAGAATAAAGGAGACAGTTTACTGATTAAAGCCTTACACCACCAAGAGAGCAACAAGCCGCGAGTGGGAGTGAAACTCTATCACGTCCACATACAGAGCAAGACCGCATCCCACTTTACTTCCGTACCACCCCAAATCCTGTACACCAGAAAGTTGGGTCCTACCAGTCTCTAATTTTTGAAGGTCAAAAGGGCTAGAAAAGCTTATTTGGAAATTTAAAGATGAAAACATCTTCCACCCTGACGTTAGTGCCTGTTCAAAGTTATGATTTGAGTGGAAAAGGCATGATACACCAGGGAGCTCTCCCCATTCCCTCCATTTCAGATAAAAATTCCACCATTGAGACTTTCAAAGAGCAAATTTAAAAATTTAAAAATAAATGGAAAACACATTTTCCAGGAGTTGGAAAATTCAACTTTCTACCGCCCTCAGTTGAACAGCTACATAAAGTCCAGTGTCACAAAAAACTTAGTAACAAAGATAATATTCCCTTCTCAAAAACAAAACAAAATCTGTATATTTAGCCTCAGCTAACGCTAAAAACAAACCTTAGATGTAAAAGCTGGCTGGGCATTTCTCACAGCTCTGCTGGGTCACATATGCAGCCCTACAGCTTCACCCATGCAACGGAGGAGGAGCTGGCATTCTGACCAGCTCTCCCTAACACTGTACCACACAGTGGTCTGCTGCAGCAGCATGCCAACATGCTCTTAAAAAAAAAAAAAAAAAAAAAAAAAAAGATACCTTAGTCAGGTGGGTGGTGCACTCCTTCAATCCTTTAAGTACTTGGGAGGCAGAGACAGGTGGATCTCTGAGTTCAAGGCCACCCTGATCTCCATAGCAAGTTCCAGGACAGCCAGAACTACACAGAGAAACACTGTGGTGAAAAAAAAAAAAAAAAATTTATGCAGGGCATGGCGATGCATACCTTTAATCCCAGCATTCCGAGAGGCAGAGGCCAGCCTGGTCTACAAAGCAAGTTCAGGACACCCAAGGCTACATAGAGAAACCCCGTCTCGAAAAACATGTGTACGTTTATATTTTATGTATTTGTTTTAATATGTTTTAAATGTATTATATAAGATATACTATATATTTAAAATACAATATATGTGTGTGTGTTATTAATTTTTTGAAACTGTCATCCGGCATACCTGGACCACATTCTCCCTGCGCTTCCTTCCCAACTTCCTGCTCTCCTGTGTTTTAAAGGAGACTGTTTCACAGCAGATGCCCCTGTCTTGTCTCTTCTCCTGCTGCCCTCTCTCCCTGGATACTGCCTAAGCCTCATGTGTAGAGGCCCTAAGTGGGGGCAGATACCCCAGGGGCAGTTAATCTGCAGACTCTGACCAGTTGTGGCTTTCTGTGATCACCTTCATTTGTCAAAAGAAGCCTCTTTGATGACTAGTGAGATAAGGACACAGTTAGGGAAGTTGCCGTAGCAGAGTCTTCTGTAAGACCCATGACCTCACAGGCTACAAGCAGCTACCTAAGTTCCCAGTGCTAGGCATGGACCCCCCCACTGAGTGGCCTTGAGTGCAGTCGGACTGCTGTTGGTCACCGAGCCTTTGAAACCTCTTTCGTGTAAGGCGCAACTCAAATGGTGCCTTTAGCCATTAAGGAATTAAGCATCAAGGGTTATGGATACAGCTTGCCCAGCATTCCTGAGGAATAGGGTTCAGGCCAAAGCCCACAAAACAATGGTGTTGGTTGGTATGGCTCATTTCTGATGAGGGAAGTCAACTAAGAGCTCTCTAGACGTTCCTAGACATTCTGAGTATCACAGCCACGTCACTTAGAGAACAGGAACAAACGACGATTCTTTCTTATCAGTTCCAAATGTCTTCGCAACAAGCAAAGCTTTGTATAAGGACTCCCAGCAGGGCCAGCACTCAGGGAGGCAGAGGCTGGCGGGTCTCTGTGAGTTCGAGGCCAGCCTGGCTAGGACAAGCCAGGGCCACACAGAGAAACCCTGTTTCGGAAAAAAAAAGAAAAAAAATCTAGATTCCAGAATACTCATTTACACTTATAAATACTTAAACATTTGTGCTTACACCTAAGAAACCGACATGCTAACATGGGGAGTCATCGCCAGACTGCTCGCTGCAGCACAAACTGTGGTAGGAAAGAAAAATCGACACAAGGGTTTGATAAGTGAGATGGGACGCGGCCGGGCAACAGGGGCGTCTGCAGCAGGTAAGGACAACAGACTGAGGCTCTGCGCTAATGGCAGAAGAAAACTATCAGGGCAGAGAACTAATGAGCACATCACAATGACTCCTGTGTAAACCTGAAAAGCCAACGGACCAACTGTAGGACTAAGCACCAGTTACCGGGAAACACTTTTCCCTAAAACCCTAAAGCGTTAATTGCGGGCTATGAGTCAGCTCCCCAAAGTGGTTTTCAGAGATAGATCCACAGAAAGCAAATGTGGCCAGGCAGAGTAATTAAATCACACAATGACACTTCGAGTTTTGGTTCTAAATTATCAGTTTTCATTAAAACGAAAGCTCCATAGTTAACAAAAACAAACAACAGTAAGAATGACAAGATGGAAAATGAGGCTGTGTCATTTAGGGGAGGGAGTCCTTAAAATGCAGCGTGCCACAGAGGACAGGAAGAAGGTGCTGGAGGGCCAGCCCATGCTCAGCCTCAGGCTTCCTCAGCTCAAGCCCATTTGGACACTGTTAAGCTGTCAGCTAGAAAACAAGAGCTCAGCTGACTTTTCCCCAAGGACCTGCGCTTACCTGAACTGCTATCACCCAAATAAGACCTTAGTACCCGTGCACAACGCCCCCCAGAAGTTACAGGAAAATGCAGTTCATTCAGACTACACACAACAGCCAAGATGGTGGAAGTGGTGCCACTGCTGAGCCTCTGTTACAAAAAACGAGCAGAAGATGCAAAGGAACTTATATGATTTTGAAAACATGAGCATGCATTGCTTAGGTAGCTCTCAGCACAAAAACCTCAAGCGCATCACACTCCACTGGTCCAAGAACAATGGGCTTGGCTAAGCTGGGTCCAAGAGAAGAGAAAACTCCAGGAAACTCTAGGCAGCTAATCTCTAAAGAATGTTCGAGCCAGCTAAATCAGCATATTGTCTATTTACTCTTAAGAAAAGATCAATAATGTAAAACTAGGCTTAAAAACACCTCCACCACACAGTTCAAGAATTAACCAAATCTATTACCAATTACACATAAATTGATAGGAGAAAATGTAACAGAGTGCCTGAGTGACCCCAGTAGTTTTTGGAGTCTTTTTACTGTTACTTAAAAGCACTTGGTTATAAGATCTGAGACTGTGTTTTGCCACTTTTGTAGGAGAGACAGATACACACAGCGAGAAGACGGTGTGCGGACATGTGAACTCTCCATACCGTAGCCCAGCACCTGAGAAAGCGTGGATGCCTGAGTGAGCCAGTAACCACGCATAGGATTTGTTAGAGGAGACAGAACTACCCAGGAAAGACAAGAGCCTACGTGGAAGAGACTTCCCAGTCACCGTCTGAATCTGCGGCTCATAAATGGTTTGGTTCTGCATCTTTAGTCCCACCAAGACCTTCATGAAAATCTGAAAAATGAAGAAGCCAAGGCAAACATAATTTTGCTAAGACCACAACATAAAAATTATGGTTTTACAAAGAAATCCTGAAATTTGTGGACAAATGGATGGAACTAGAAATGATTATAGTGAGTGAGTTAACCCAGAAGCAGAAAGACTCATGTGGCATATACTCACTTATAATTGGACACTAGCTCAAAAGAGATGTCCCATGAAAGTCTTCACTTACCAGGAGATTGTGATAGATGTCAGGACATCCTACTGGGACTCTGGGTAAAAAAAAATATAGGAGATAGGGAAATAGAAGGACCCAGAGGGTCCTAGAAACCTACAAGAACATTGTGATGGGTGGATTGGGGCCCAGGGGGGGTCTGCTCAAACTATTGCACTAACCAAGGACGATACAATAGTAAACATCAAACCCCTACTCTGATCTACCCAATGAACAGGACATTCTCCACAGTTATGTGGAGAGCAGAGACTGACTCACATGAACTCTGGTGCCCCATATTTGACAACCTCCTCTGGGTGGGGAGGTCTGATGGCACTCAAAGAAAGAATAAGCAGGCTACCAAGATGAGACTTGATAGCCTATGACCACATAGAGGGGGAGTAGGTCCCCTTCAGTCATAGATCTAGGGGAGGGGAATAGGGTGAAAGCGGGAGGAAGGGAGGAACGGGAGGATACAAGTAATGGGATAACAATTGAGTTGTAATCTGAATTAATTAAAAATAAATTTTAAAAATTATGTTTTTAAATGTAGGGAACAAATTTAGTAAAAATTCTTCAGAACTTTACACAAAAATACGTAACATTTCTTATTTTTCTTAAGCATATAATAAACTGGTTACAAGCTCAGTCCAGAACTCTCTGATACTTTCCAGCACCACCAGGTGTGGTGAAACATACTGTAATCCCAGCTGCTTGGGAGGCTGACACAGGAAGACTGCAAGCTCAAAGACACTGTGCGCACTGTCTGCTGGTATAGCGCCTGTAACCTGAAGCTCCCGGGAAACAGTCTACACTAAGAATCTCCACATTAAAGATTCTAGGAGGCAAGCAAGGGCGCTCTGAGTCAGGGCACCTGCTACCAAGCCTGGCGTCCTGGGTTTGATCCCAAGCCCCACGGGAGGAAGGAGGGAACCGATCCTACAAGTAGCCCTTTGATCTGCACACATGCACCGTGGCATGCAAGCAACCACACACAAATGAATACATAAATAAGTTCATAAATAATAAATACATTTTAAATGGAGTCTTTAGCACTATTGAGGCCTTCGTGATTGTGTCCAGTCTCCTTAACAGTCATTTAGCACTTTTCTGAATCTGACCTAACACTTCAAATACCAGTTAAAGCCATGTTAAATCGGCTAACCAATAGCTTCCTTAAAACCAAAGGTCAAGATTGTACTCAAGTGACATCTGAAACCCATAAACTTTCCTTTAACCCACACACCCAATTTCCTCACCAATGTAGTTGGCCAATGCCAAGTTGACTTTTGCTCTGTGATTATAAAAGTATGCATAACCACTGCCATTGTTACCTGGGTCCACCTGAAACTATGTCCCGGGCCATGACCACTCATATTTGACTCCAGCATACTGAATATTATCTCTTATTTCCTTTCAGACAAGAGCTTTACATCGACAGACCTCAGTAGCAAAGTGTTTCCCAAACACACACAAGGCCCTGGGTCTGATTTCCAGTCCCACACAAAATAAAAGTCTTGAGGAAAAACTTTTAAACAACTCCACTTAAAACAACTACAAAAACTACCACACCAAAAAGAGAGAGAGAGAGAGAGAGAGATAAAAGAAAGAAACAAGGGGAGGAATGGGAGGATACAAGGGATGGGATAAACATTGAGATGTAACAAGAATAAATCAATTAAAAAAAAAACATTAAAAAAAATTATATTAAAAAAAAAGAAGAAGAAAGAAACAAGGTGCTCCAAGGTAACATACTGCCATTATTCTCTTCCTCAGAAAGAAGGGGTCCTTGTATTTTTTTATTCCTTGGGAAGAAATAAGTGCCTGGTAACAGCGCGGCACACAGAGGGGCGTGGCCATCGGGCGACGCATGCGCAGATGATGCCCAGCTCTACTCTTTCAGAACTGTGAGACATGGAACAAATCATTCCTAAGGGCCTGAGTTTCCTTTCATAAAATATGAGTCATGATATCTCCCTAGTTCCCAAGAGACTCGCTAAAAGGATCACATGACTCTTTACAAGCTGTCAAGTGCCCCCAAAGGTTGGATATCATACAAATACACAAAGTGCCCAGGTTTGTCCTCAGAAAAACGTAACAAGCCACTCAAGACTTGCCGTAAGAGTAATGATACTCACTGAACAACTCCCAGACTCGGATTCCAAGCCGGGAGCGACCTCAAGTGCACAGGAAATGTCTTCATGTGCAAAGCCCATAAAGCTGCCAAGAGCATTAAAAAGGGAGTCTTAGCTGATGCGTTCTTGTCAGCACACAGTAAGTTAACCCCAAACCGAAGACACGATTGTGCCTTTAGACAGGCTGTTAGCCACTGGAAGAAAGCAGGAAAATAAAAATCCTTTGATGATAAAATAGTACCTGCTTTTGGGTTGGGGTTGTGTCTCGCCGTGAGTTAAACCAGTTGACCCGCCGGCAGTCATCTTGAAGAACAATTTCCACCATTAGTCCCGCCCTCACCAAAACCCTAAAATGTGCGCACAGCAGCACTCAGGTGAACAGGACACAGAATGAAAACAGTTCTGTAGACACATTAATTCAGAGAAACAAAGACGGTCCTGCTATGACAAAAAAAAAAAAAAAAAAAAAAGCCCAGGCTGATATTCCCCATCTTGGTGACTGGTCTCCTCTGCGTTCAATTCAGGAGACTCAAAAGCGGCAGCCGAGGACTGCCTGGAGCACTCCCACAGAGCGAGGTGACCTCTCTAACGGAGGAGGCCGGATCCACCCACACTAGTAGCTCTTCTTCAGCCGCGCGCTGATGGCTCCTAAGTACCCACCCTAAGCAGACCGAGAGCCAGATCTCTAGACTCTCCCAGCTCTGCCTCCGCACTAAGCCATAACAAGAGGAATTTATATACTCCACCTCAACACCTTCATCCACCCTCTTAGACTTCCACTGTGCCGTTCTCCTGGGCCACCTGTAGACACCCAGAGCACCACAGGGACCCTCCACACCAAGTGTGCCCTGGCTGCTCCGACACTGAGAACCTACATCTGCTCCCCTCATCGTGCCCACTTCCGCTCTTTTAAAACTTGATTTTACTTAATTTTCTATTTTTATGTACATTGTATACCTGTATGGGAGAGTCAGAAGCCCTGGAACTGGAACTACCGGGTTGTTTTTGTTTTTTTTTTATTAATTTATTCATATTACATCTCAATGGTTATCCCCTCCCTTGTATCCTCCCATTCCTCCCTCCCTCCCTCCCATTTCCCCCTTACTCCCCTCCCCTATGACTGTTCCTGAGGGGATCTCCTCCCCCTGTATATGCTCATAGGGTATCAAGTCTCTTCTTGGTAGCCTGCTATCCTTCCTCTGAGTGCCACCAGGCCTCCTCATCCAGGGGACATGGTCAACTATGGGGCTGCCGTGTGGGTGCTTGTAATTGAAGCCAGGTCCTGTGGAACAGTAGTTACTGCTCTTAATCACTGCACCATCTCTCAAGCCCTGGACACTTTTCTTTTCTTTTCTTCTCTCTCTCTCTCTCTCTCTCTCTCTCTCTCTCTCTCTCTCTCAGTCTCTCTCTTTTTCTTATGTCTGTTTATTTAATTTCATGTGTACGTGTGTGTATGGGTATATATGCATGTGTGTGCAGGAGCCTTCAGGTTTCAGAGTGGCAAAAAGTCACCACGTAGGTCCTGAGACCAATCCCTGTCCTCTGCAAAAGTTGGAAACACTCTTAACCACTGAGCCATCTCTCCAGCCCCCACGAGAGTACACAAGTCCTCCGTCAATCCTGAAAGCTCCTGCCTCCCAAGCAGCAGCCAAGGTCACAATTAGTTCGTTCCCCTCAAGGTAGAGCCAGATCGGTGACCAGTGCAGCTGCACTGAGGGCAACCAGCCACGTGAGAACACTGAGCATGTGAAACGCGGCCTGGTGGCCATTGGTCTGAGTCCAGATAGAGTCTAAGAATATATTATACACAGAAGGTCATTCTTTTGACTGAGCTTTCGCCCCAAGCCCAAGTGAGCAGGGCTAACAATCAAAGTCACACAGTGAAGGCTTCAGGTGAAGCTGTTTTGTTTGTTTCTGGAAATCAAGGTTTGATAAATAAGCAGCTACATTTCTGAAGGACAGTTCTAACTGTCATAATAATTAAGCCCAATGGACTTAATCCTTACACAAAAAGATAACCCAGGGGCTCCGGAGTTAACAAGTTAGCTATTTTCCACTGTTCTGGCTCTCTTTGCCTTGGAAGTAACTTTGAAAGGAACAATTGTGTGCTTTCTTCAGCCCTTTCCAGTCTCTAAAGCAGTGCTTCTCAACCTTCCTAACACTGAGACCCTTCAAAACAGTTCCTCCTGTTGTGGGGACCCCCAACAATAAAACTGTTCTCGTTGCTACTTCTTAACTCAACATTTGCCACTGTGATGAGTTGCAATTTTTAGGGAAGGTTTGCAAATGGGATCACAACCCCCCAGGTTGAGAGCCACTCCCTGCTTTAAAACCAACCTCCTCCTTTCAACTGGTAGGAACATAAATTCTACCTCACAAACAGGATGGTACCTGACTCTACAAATGACGCCGAAGCCAGGCATACCATGGCACGGTCGCTCCCAGCTTCTCTTCGACCGCTCAAACTCGAGCCCTCACTAGCCTGAAGCTTGCTGTGTTGGCCTCAAACCCAGAGACCCATGTGTCTCCGCTTTTACTTAATCTTCTGGTTTTCTCCACTGGGGGAAAAAAAAGACCCCAGTATTTAATTTCTAATGCTTTAAAGATAAAAATCAGTCTTTTTCTTTCGTGTGAATGTGTGCACAGCATGTGGATGCATTTGTGCATATGCTTGTACATATGTGTGTGGAAGCCAAGGTTAAGACTGAGTGTCAGTAAAGCCAGAGCTCACTGACTGGCTTTGCTCACCCAGTGGCAGGATCACAGCTACCACCACGCCAGGATGTTTTACGTAGACCCTAGAGAGTCTAACTCACTTTCACATGCTTGGATGGCAGACACAGGCATGTTACTGACTGAGCTATTTTCACAGTCAAATTGTTAATATTGACTTCAGTTCTACCTTTAAAGTACAAATTCTAGAGCCAGACGTGGTGGCACATGCCTGCAATCCCAACACTCTGGGAGGCAGAGGCAGGCAGACCACTGTGAGTTCGAGGCCAGCCTGGTCTTACAAAGTAAGTCCAGGATACCCAAGGCTACACAGAGAAACCACAAACAAACAAATACAAATGCTGGGCTTTTTACATCCATTTGTAGCCCACCTTACCCAGTAGGACAGCTTCACAGCTGTGCTCTCAAGCTGCAGAATGCGCATCAGAGTCACTGGAAGACCTGCTGAGTAAAACTGACAGCTGGACTCCCCCGCCCTCAATGCTTAACCTCGGCAGGTCTTGGAACGGCAGCTGCAGAGTGGGCCACTGCTCTACAAGCGTGCCCGGGGAGGAAACTTGACAGCGGTGTCCAGCCAGAGGGCTGCTGGCTGGACTTCTCTTCTCTTCTGCCCTGCATTCTTGGCTTACGCACAAGCCCTACACAAGCTTGTGCACAAAGAACCTCATCAACTCACTTTCACAGAACTGGCCTCACATAGCCTGGCCTGTCAAAAAGCACCAAATTCGTAGCAACCAGCTAGAGAGGAAACGTCTACACATTTCTGTAAAAGAAGCAGCAAGTTACTTCTTGAGCTGCTAGTTGTCTTTATATAGGTCCTTGAGCTGCTAGTTGTCTTTATATAGGTCCTTTGGTTTTTTCACTGATGTGCTAGCAACAGTACGGACACCCAGTGTCGGGTTTGTACACTCACATGGTTGATCTAACTGTGCAACGCTAAGATGAGACTGAGACAGCCTCTTGCTATGGAGTCTTAGTTGCCCTATATTAAAATGTAGCTGAAGCAGACCTTGAACTCACAGCAATCCTCTTGTCTTAGCCTCCCTGGTGCTGAGTTTACAGGCATGTGCCATCATGCTTGCCTTGCAGTAAGATCTGCTTGGCTTAGATAAGATCTGCTTATCCTGATGAATTAAAGTTTCCTTACTCGTAGATGGGGACGGCTATCTGGTCTACCACTTCCTTCTCTTTCGTGACTACTATAAAAATCAGTCATTTTTTATGCCTAAGAGATATGGTTGTACACTTTTCTTTTTATGACTAGGTTTACTAATATGGCATAATGAAAGCACTAAAGCCATATTTGGCTGTTTAGCAGTCTAGGTATCAGTGAGCTTCAGGCTAATGAGATCCTGTAATGACACACTAGGCTGTCCTCCAGTCTCTATACTTCCAAATACACAAATGCACATGCAGACACGCACTCACACACATGGCTTTTCTTAAGTTTGAATGAGACACTCTAATCGGTAGATCAAGATGCTCCCAGAAACCAGAGGTTATCATAAAAGAGCACCCTGACCTCCCCACCCACCCAATAATACAGACTGTGGCCACTGCTATTGGTTTCCCCATCAGAATTAAATGGTAAGATCCTGTTGATGAAGACCCCATAGGCTCTGACCATAGGACATATTTAAAAAAAAAAAAAAAAAAGTTGGAACTGAGCTAGAAGCCTCCGTCCTGCTGCCTTGCCCTTGTAGTTAAAATAGGTACAGTGCAGGCTGCTGAAGGAGAAAAGTCAAGTCTTAGTCACCTACAGATATTGCACATGACATGAAATGAACCAGATAGACAGGATGTGACTCCTGTGTAATAATGGAAAGTCTACTATGAGGGCAGCCAAGCACTTTCTGATGGAGGCTGAAGCCCACGTCAGGGTAGAGAATCTATGGCTGGTGCCGTAAGCCTGGCCATGACCTCAAATCACAGACAACCTGTGGCTGGTGCCGTAAGCCTGGCCACGAGCTCAAATTATAGAGAATCTGTGGCTGGTTCTGTAAGCCTGGCCACGACCTCAAATTATAGAGAATCTGTGGCTGGTGCTGTAAGCCTGGCCACGAGCTCAAATCACAGAGAATCTGTGGCTGGTGCTGTAAGCCTGGCCACGACCTCAAATCACAGAGAACCTGTGGCTGGTGCTGTAAGCCTGGCCACGACCTCAAATTATAGAGAATCTGTGGCTGGTGCTGTAAGCCTGGCCATGACCTCAAATCACAGAGAATCTGTGGCTGGTGCTGTAAGCCTGGCCATGACCTCAAATCACAGAGAATCTGTGGCTGGTGCTGTAAGCCTGGCCACGAGCTCAAATCACAGAGAATCTGTGGCTGGTGCTGTAAGCCTGGCCACGAGCTCAAATCACAGAGAATCTGTGGCTGGTGCTGTAAGCCTGGCCACAACCTCAAATCACAGAGAACCTGTGGCTGGTGCTGTAAGCCTGGCCATGACCTCAAATTATAGAGAATCTGTGGCTGGTTCTGTAAGCCTGGCCACGACCTCAAATCACAGAGAATCTGTGGCTGGTGCTGTAAGCCTGGCCACGACCTCAAATCACAGAGAACCTGTGGCTGGTGCTGTAAGCCTGGCCACGACCTCAAATCACAGAGAACCTGTGGCTGGTGCTGTAAGCCTGGCCATGACCTCAAATTATAGAGAATCTGTGGCTGGTGCTGTAAGCCTGGCCACGACCTCAAATCACAGAGAATCTGTGGCTGGTGCTGTAAGCCTGGCCACGAGCTCAAATCACAGAGAATCTGTGGCTGGTGCTGTAAGCCTGGCCACGAGCTCAAATCACAGAGAATCTGTGGCTGGTGCTGTAAGCCTGGCCATGACCTCAAATTATAGAGAATCTGTGGCTGGTGCTGTAAGCCTGGCCACGACCTCAAATCACAGAGAATCTGTGGCTGGTGCTGTAAGCCTGGCCACGAGCTCAAATCACAGAGAATCTGTGGCTGGTGCTGTAAGCCTGGCCACGACCTCAAATCACAGAGAATCTGTGGCTGGTGCTGTAAGCCTGGCCACGAGCTCAAATCACAGAGAATCTGTGGCTGGTGCTGTAAGCCTGGCCACGAGCTCAAATCACAGAGAATCTGTGGCTGGTGCTGTAAGCCTGGCCATGACCTCAAATTATAGAGAATCTGTGGCTGGTGCTGTAAGCCTGGCCACGACCTCAAATCACAGAGAATCTGTGGCTGGTGCTGTAAGCCTGGCCACGAGCTCAAATCACAGAGAATCTGTGGCTGGTGCTGTAAGCCTGGCCACGACCTCAAATCACAGAGATCACAGGCCCTGGTCGGGGAAGCTAAGCTCTTGTTTTCTAAATGGACATGGTGTCTTCAAATTACCTTCAAAATAATTATTTTTAGTTCCATGAATTAGTACTTCTATCAGCTTTTTTTTTAAGAAATTAATTGCATTTCACGTGCATGTGTGTGTGCTGTCCATGTGAAGGTCAGAGTATGACTTACAGGAGTCAGTCCTCTCTGACCGTGTGGGAACCAGGAAGTGGAACTCAGGGCAGCAGCTTTGGCAGCAGGGACCTCTATTGGCTGGGCTATCTCTCTTGCAGTAGGCAGCCTTACCTGCAAAGACTCATAATTGGTCAAGGTGCTAAGGATAAGTGATTGCTGGGTGCTCCGCTCTAAGCAAACATGTGCTCCACTCCCTCCAATGTCCAGGGAAAATCCATATAAGAAAAGGTATCAAGAATTTTAGAGTCAGAGGATTGCGCAGAATTGTGAAATGCCACTGCACTCAAGAACTCACGCACGCTACAATTGCCAGCAAAAGACCTGTACAACATTGGACTATCCGCATCCCGTCACGAAAGTTTTCTCCCAGCAAACTGCTCTTTTCCTCTTGGGAGGTGTCTATTGAGATTCCATGAACAAAGTCATACAATATAGTACGTACCTTTTTGTATGTATGTCTAAAGAATCGTTCTTGGTGTGTCTTTACATGGAATTCCATCCCATCCCAGGCCAGAATCAAGTACTATTGGATTGAGCGCCAAAATATATCCCAAACCTGGACTGTTCTCACAAACTCTCCCATACTGATCTAAACAAGCCAGTGTCCGCTCTGGCTTGGGTTTCGGTAGCCGCCTGACTGTTCCCTTGCTTCCACTTTGCCCAAACAGCAGTCAGATCCTTCAAAATGTGAACGTTATTGATCAAAAACATTCATTTGGACCCCAATTTATTTGCCTGTTTGGCACTGGTGGCCAGGCCCAGGCCCAGGCCCCCATGTGTGCTAGGCAAGCAGTCTGCCGCTGTGCGTTCCAGCGCTCTGAGTCCTTGAGAATTTAACTAAATTGCTGGGGTTGGGCTGAAATGAGATCCTCCTGCCTCAGCTACCTGAGTCGCTGAGATTACAAACCTACCCTGGACCCTCAGTATGACACTGTACATGAGAGTCGAGACGACTGTGTCCTGCGCCCCCTCATTTCTCGCCATCCTCCCTCATGTGCTTTACTCCGGCCAAAGTAGGGAAGCCTGCCCCTTGGTTATGCCCAAGGCAACCCCGTCTCCCGGCGTCTGCCTCGGTATATTCTCAATCCGCGATGCTGGTCACCTAGATCATCTCATGCCGCCTGCGTTTACCTTCGTGTCCAAAGCTGGGTGTGCAAGATGCCTTCCCTTTCTCCTTAGGCAACATCTACTCCCTGAAAAAAGTTTCTAAGAAGCAAAAGCGGGTGATTCTGTTGAGACACAACCAAATGAATAAAGGAAGCCAAGAGTTCTCATGTGAGACTACGTGAATTCAATGACTTACAAGAGACCCACAACCCTGCACAAAGACGTGAACACCGTTACTGCCACGTCTGAGCTTTGTACACCTCAGCATTGCTGAGCTGTCTGCACGGAGAGGAGGCATAGGAGAGCGATACTGAGAAGGGCTGAGCAAGGTAAAACCCCCAGATAGACAGACACCCTTTGTTTGTTGTTTTTCGAGACAGGGTTTCTCTGTGTAGCCTTGGCTGTCCTGGATTCTCTTTGTAGACCAGGCTGGCCTCGAACTCACAGCGATCCGCCTGCCTCTGCCTCCCGAGTGCTGGGATTACAGGCGGCGCCACCACGCCCGGCCCAGATACACATCTTTGGTGATCAACTCCTTTAGCGGGACACCACATCCCATAGTCCCACCGCCTTGTAATAGCCTAGTCCGAGTTTCCATCCACGCAAGCGAGGGCCGGCAGCTCATGAGGTCTGACCCTCCTGACTGGCTCTAAGGAGTTGTCCTCAGATGCCCCTTCAGACGAAGCTAACACAAGGGGCACACTTAACCCAATCAAGTTGGTCGTGAAGGCTCACCGACAGTTGCCAACTTAAATAATAATTGGAGAGGTTCTTCAGATAATAACAATATACAAACAGCAGATCGTTGCAATCGACTTTTGTATGCCAAAGTAAACAATGTATGGAAGAGGGTGATCAAGGGAGAAATTTCCAACAAGGAAGATTTTGTAAGATTATTTTGAAACACTGCTACTTGGCTACAAGCATGACTAATAAAAGTCTAAGGTTAACCAGATGCTGTTGGGCAGATGCCCCGTCTGAAGCCAGGGCCGCTGTGATCACTGAACCAGGCCTATTAATGTGCTTGAGGAAGGAAGTGGAGGCTTCTGCTATCCAAAACAAAAGCAGTGTGTTTGCATATGCCACGTTATCATGTGCTGAAGCAACTAAGTACCCACACCTATGCCCACTGACTAACGGCACTGTTGAAGAAGACTTTCTTCTCACTCAAATCCAGTGGACTTACCAAATTCTTTCCCCAACCTTTATTTTTAATCCTTGATCTCTCTGTACCTGTGACACACTGTTTTACTCTCCCCTGGTCTTTGCTTTTTTGTGTTGTTTCTTTGTGGGTGGGTGGGGGGTTCATATGAGGGGTGGCATTTTTGTTTTGTTGGGTTTTGGTTTTTGTTTGCAAGACAGGACTTCTCTGTGTAGCCTTGGCTGTCCTGAAGCTCACTCTGCAGACCAGGCTGACCTCGAACTCACAGAGATCCTCCTGCCTCCCAACTGCTAGGATTAAAGGCATGCGCTACCGGCAGTTGTATTTTTTAAGATTTATTTCCTTGTATTTTATGTATATGTGTGAGTGCCTGCATGTATGTAAGTGCACTATATGCATGCAATATCCATAGAAGCCAAAAGAAATTTCCATATCCTCTCAAATTGGAGTTATGAGATGCTGTGAGCTGACATATGGGCAGCAAGAGTCACACATATTCTCAGCCACTAAGTATCTCTGCAGCCCCAATCTTTCCCTGGTCCTATCCAAGTGTGTCATAGTGCCTGAGACTCAAAAGATGCTTTGCAAATACTTTTAAATATTCTTTAAGTGAAAAGACAGGTACAACAACAAACAATGGACCAATGGATAGATGGATGGATGGAAATGACTTCTTGAACAGTCTTCCCTTGTATTATGGACTGGGTCTGAAACATGCCCCAAATGAGTCAAGAATTGAAGATTTGGTACTCAATGCCGGAACATTCACAGGTGGATCTTGAGAGTGACTTGGTCATAAGAGCTCTGACTCTAATGGTGATGTCACAATTTGATAGCATGTCTGGGGAAGCTGTCATTAGCACTATTAGTGGAAATATCCAGAGATGGGGCCTGGCTAAAGGAAGGGTGGGTTCTTGGGGGCTTTACCTTGTCTGAGACCCCTTCCTGTGACTCTGTCTCCTGTCCATCATGAGGTAGCTGCCCTGCCCCAACTCATGGTCCCTACTATGATGTTCGGCCTCACCTTAGACCCACAATAGTGGAACACTATCATGAAATAAGACCTCTGCAACCAGGAGCCAAATTAACTGGTTCTGCTTTTTATCTCTTGGGTCTCACTGCTGGTGAAGAGTCAATGTACTGCACCCTGGCAGGCTGTAGTCAAACACCTCCGTAAACCCTGTCTATCTAAAATGTTTTCCCCCAAAATTTCTATTCATATCCTTTGTTCCATTCACCTACTTACCAATATGCATGCATGGATGCATGGATGTATGGATGGATACAGGGATGGATGCATGGATGCATGGGTGGGTAGATGATGCATGTGTGCATGCGTGTATGCATGTGTGGGTGGGTGGGTAGATGCATGGATGGATGGATGGATGGATGGATATATAGATGGATGCATGAGTGGATGCATGGGTGGGTACATGGGTGGGTGGATGATGCATGCGTGCATGCATGTGTGGGTGGGTGGATAGATGCATGCATGGATGGATGTAGGGACGGATGCATGGATGGGTGGATGGATGCACACATGGACGATGGGTAAATGGAAGCATGCATGCATGGATAGATGTGTGCATAGATGCATGGAGGTATGCATGGACGGAGGGATGCATGGATGGAGGGATGCATGGACGGAGGGATGCATGGATGGAGGGATGCATGGATGGAGGGATGCATGGATGGAGGGATGCATGGATGGAGGGATGCATAGATGGAGGGATGCATGGATGGAGGGATGCATGGATGGAGGGATGCATGGATGGAGGGATGCATGGATGGAGGGATGCATGGATGGAGGGATGCATGGACGGAGGGATGCATGGATGGAGGGAGGCATGGATGGAGGGATGCATGGATGGATGGGTGGGCAGATAGATGGATGCTAGAAAAACAGCTCAATGCTTAAAGCTACTGGCTGTTCTTCCAGAGAACCAGGGATTCCATTCTCAGCACTCACATGGCAGCTCACAACTGTCTGGAACTCCAGTTCCAAGGGATCTTCTAGCCTCCAAGGGCACTGCATACATGTGGTACACAAGCATACATGTGGGCAAAACACCCATACATATAAAATTTTTTAATGAAAATAAATACATAGATAAACCACAGACCATTTAAGCAATTGTTTTTCCCTTCTCTTGATCAGAAAATGTCACCAACTTCCCCTTTTAGTTAGAACAGGGCTATTGCAATGTTTTTCTTCTGTTTTGAACTGAAGAAATAAATGATAGCCAAAGCGTAGAAGTTTAAATTACAATTGACCAGCCTCAAGCTCCAGGACAGCCAGAGCTACACAGAGGAGCCATGACTTGGAAAAAACAAAAACAAAAAAATGTACAAATGCCATCAATAATTTATTTACCAGAAATTAGTCTCTGAAATAATAAGTTTATTTACCTTTGGTCAATCCTAAAGCTACATTTAAGCTTTTTAAAAGTACAGCTTAGGTTGCAAACTGTGCTGGTGTCACATAATGAGACTGCCATTCAGGTGACAAACAAGTTATTATTGGAAAAGCAAGGCTTTGGACTCATACAGTCCAAGGTTCAGTCAACTCTGTCCTTAAATTACTTAACTGTTCAAGCTTAGTTTCCTCTCATGTAAAGCTGGAATTTCTGACCCAGCTGCCTCACAAAAGCAAGTAAAGGACTGGGGATAGAGCACTGATGAAATGCTATCCCAGCATGCTCAAGCCACTGCGTTAGCTACCCAATACTGCATAAACAAGATGTGGTGGGACGCGCTAGTCATCCCAGCACGACAAAGATGGAGGCAAGGGGATAAGAAGTTCAAGGGCAAGCTCCAGTATGAGGAGAGGCAGAGGTCAGCTGAGCCTTCAAGAGACTTGTCTCAGAGAGGGAGGGGAAGTCAAACCATTTAAAGCATATAAAAGCTCAATAAACTGTTGCAATTACCATAAAACTAACACCTTTAGCCACTGAATGTAGCTAGAAAAAAATAAAAATAAAAACAGGAATTTAAACAGAATGTGCTTTTAAAGTTGATTTACAAACCAATTAAGTAAAGAATAAATGTGAACTCAATGTGGGACAGGATAGGAATACAGCACAAATATGGGGCCATGTGAACAAGATGAAACTCTGACCTTAAGAATCCGGCCGAAACCTCTTGCCAGCTGAGAATCAATAATTCCAGCAGAATTAACCACATTTTATGTGAAAGTTGCCCACATAGACATAATATTCACTTTTATAGAGAGAATGTTAACAAAGTAGGGAATGCTAAGGGCCCTGGGGCGCACCTACTGCTGTTGTTTTTCTAAATGGACATCGAACTGGAGAGCTCAGAGGTTAAGAGCACCGAATGCTCTTACAGAGAGGATCCCGGGGGGCTCAAGTCCCAGCACCCTCACGGCAGCTCACAACCATCTGTAACTCTGCCCCAGAGGATCCAGTGCCCCCGTCTGACTTCCAGATCACAAGGCGCACACATGGTACGTAGCCATACCTGCAGGCAAAACGACAGCACATACAAGATAAAACAGTAATTTTAATTAAAAGTGGACCCTTTGTCAAACTACCTCCTAAATATTTATGTTTATATCCATAGATTGGTTGGCCCTTGGCCTTAGAGAAGTGCCTGATTCCAGTGGGTGGCAGTTGATGCAGAGGTTCGTAACCAAAGTGAGGAGAACAAGTGTCTGTCAAGTTCTCAGGCCATGACCCCTCCACAGCCTCAGAGAGCATCAGTAAAAGGGAGCAGAAAGAGCATAAGAGCAGGAAAACGGAGACCAGTGCTGTCTTCTAAGCACAGCATGGCCACTACAATCATAAACTCACAGCAGCTACCATTCCTTCACCAGACCCAGCTGTCAACATTACCCCAAGGGGAAGCCCTGAGGCCTCACTCCCCGTGGGGAGGAGCTATTTGGCAGTTAGGGTTGCTGTGGGGACTGGGGTGGCAGTTCTTTGTTGCAAACTTGAGTTAACTAAACCCACATGGATGGGTATCTTTAATCTGGGCCACACCTTCTGCAGGCAGCCAATAAGCAAGTTCTCCCTCTCCACCTCTTTGTGTCTCTGTGTGTGTGTGTGTGTCTCTCTCTCTGTGTGTGTGTGTGTCTCTGTGTGTGTCTCTCTCTCTGTCTCTCTCTCAGTCTCTCTCTATCACTCTCTCTGTGTCTGTATGTCTGTGTGTCTGTATGTCTGTGTGTCTGTGTGTCTGTCTGTCTGTCTCTCTCTCTCTCTTTCTGTCACTCTCTCCCCTCCCCCTTCCCTCCCCCCCACCTGCTCTCTCTCTCTCTCTGCCTCTCTGGCAAGTCCCACCCCTTCACTGGCATTGCAGCCTAGTTCTTTGGACTCCAGCATATACTGATGACCAGCTAGGACACCCAGCCTCACAGACTGAACAACTATTGGAGTCTTGGACCATCATTGGTAGACAGCCACTGTTGGACTAGCTGGAAGCCATTCTCCATTCTAATAGACCCTTTTAGATAGCTGATAGGTAGGTAGTAGGTAGATAGATGATAGAGAGATAGACTGGCAGATAGACAGTAGATGATAGATAATAGATAGCTAGATAGATAATACATAGACAGAGAGATAGATGGTAGATGATAGACAGACAGACAGATAGATAGATTCATTCTATTTCTTTACAGAACCTTGAATGATACAAGGAGGGAGTTTTTCTTCAGCACTGTATCCACTGCTAAATTGCTCATGTGCCAGTAAATAACACCATACCTATGTTCATACAAGATTTAGGAAAAAGAAAAAAAGAAATGACTCACACTTAAGGCTACACTTGTTTGTCCTTCAGGTCCACCCTGGCTGCTTTCCCAGATATTTTCTGGAAATCTCAAGCAAAACTAAATCGCTGTTTGTAGTAAAAATCTTAACTTACCCTGCAGCCCTTCTGACTACAGTTGTACCTCATTAGCTGTATCTGGCTTAGGGTGTCCCTCATCAGCTATATCTGACTTACAGTGTACCCCATCAGCTGTATCTGACTTACAGTGTACCCCACCAGGTGTATCTGACTTAGGGTTGTACCCCATCAGCTGTATCTGACTTAGGGTTGTACCCCATCAGCTGTATCTGACTTAGGGTTGTACCCCATCAGCCATAATCCTGTCCACTACACAGGAGTCATTCCAACATTCACTTAGCTTCCTTACAACTTTCTGAGCTATAACTTCAGAAGCCATGAAGGCAGAAGATACGACTACTGTAATGACACTAAGTTGCAACTTTCCTTCCAAAAGCCAACACACGTTCTGTGTAAGACTTGGGTAGGTCTTACTCTTTCTCATAACTCCCACATGACATCTATATGTTAAAATGTCTTGTAGTGAGCTGGGTGGTGGTGGTGCATGCCTTAATCCCAGCACTCTAAGAGGCAGAGGCAGAGGCAGGTGGATCTCTGTGAGTTCCAGGCCAGCCTGGTCTACAAAGTGAGTCCAGGACAGTCAAGGCTACACAGAGAAACCCTGTCTTGAAGAAAAAAAAAAAAAAAGGTTTGTAGTAAACTCTAGCTCTGGATCAGTCTAAAATTCTTTCCTGTAGCACAATCAAGGCTCCAGCCTTACCTAAGAAAAGGTCCCTAAAAGATCAGGGAACTCCTCAGACTGCAGAGAGCAAGAGGAACAGGGTCCTGCTGCCACTAACATATACCCTAAAGCTAAGCACATCTTTTAACTGGCTTGAAGAACATTCTAGATTTCTGAGACTAGTCAAGAGTCTAGTGCTAGGAAGTATCTGCCTTCCCTCTAGAAGGTTTACTGAGGTAAAAAGGGAGATGAGAGCAGGTAACATCAGAGTGGTGGAGTACAGTTCAAGTTCACACAAAGGGAGCACGGTGAGAAAACAAGCAGCAGCTCATCCATCATGGCAGAAGCCAGAGGAGGGATGCTTCCTGGGGCAGCGCGCTACCACCTCACATTCAGCACAAGCTATGTGCGCTAAGACGGCAACGCTGATAAGATGTAGCCGCCAGTGACACACTCAAGTAAGATGAGAGACCACATGCATCGGAGATACAACGCAGTTGGTTAGGCATGTGCCGAGCGTGCAGGCCCTGGGTTACAGCACTGCAGAAGCATAGCGGAGGTTCACGGCCATCCTTGGCTATGGAGTTCAAGGCCAGCCTGGCCTATAGGAGACCTTACCTCAAAGACAAAGGAGGGAGGTTAAAGAAACTGGCTCAGCAGCTAAGAGCACTTACTGATCTCATACAGAAGCCTGGTTCTGTCACCAGCATCCACATGGCAACTTACAACTGACTAGCTCCAGTTCCCGGGGTCCAGCATCCCCTGGCTTACTGCATGCACATGGCACAGATAAACTCATGAAAAAAGTGCGCATACTTTAAGGGGGTTGGCGGTGGGGGGGCCAGGGCGAGGTAGGTGAGATTGCTCAGAGGGTAAAGGCACCTGCTGCATAACCAAGCAACATTGTGGAAGGAGAAAACTGACTCCTGAGAGTTGTCCACTGTGTATACTCACACCCACATACACACTAAATAAATGTAATTTTAAGAGAGAGAGAGAGTGCTAGGGAGACAGCTCAGTCAGTCAAGTGCTTGCTTGAGGGCCAGAGTTTGAGCTGCTAAAAAGCCAGGTGCATCGTATCCCTAACTCTGGGAAAGCAGAGACAGGAGGCGCTAACTGGATCTAAGAACTCCAGATTCAGTAAGAGATCCTGTCAAAAAAGAAAAAAAAAGGTGGAGAGTGACTGTGGAAAACACCTGACACTGGCCTCTGGCCCCCACATGTGTGAACACACATGCACATATGCACACAAAGAAAGGTTCTGTATTACACAGTTAGAATGTGGCACAAGCATTGAAACCCATTTCCTCTGTTAGCCTGAGTCCACCTACCATGCAATAACAAGGGATTGACGCTACCACACATAATGAGACCAGCAAGCCCATGTGGTCTGATCCCTCCCCAGCATCGCGGGCTCTGCTACACGGCTCCATGGACTTTTCTCAGGCCTTTGGTTGCTCCGTTACTAGTTCTGTTCTCTTACGACACTATTTTTTTTTCCTTTTCTAGGAAAAAAGATCACCTCATCCTTCAAAAGTTATATGATCTCTTTAAGATTTTATTATTTTTTCAATTGTATGTGTATGAGTGTTTTGCCTGTGTGTGTGTTACATGCATGTCTGATGCCTTTAAAGGCCAAAGCCCCAAATGGTTGTGAGCTGCCGTGTGGCTTCAAGGAATCGAACCCAGGTCCTCTGGAAGTGCTTTTAAGGACTGGGCCATCTCTCTAGCCCCAGCTGATTGATTTTTTTTTTTTTTAACTATTTTTATTACGGCTGTGTATAGCAGAGACGTCAGAGCACAGCCTTGTAGACGCAGTTCTTTCCTTCCTCCTCCACGTGGGCTCCAAGTGTGAGCCCAGGTCATCAGGGTTTTGTGGCCATCGCCCTGACCCACTGGCCCTTGTTGACATTTTTATTTCCAAAAGTAAATATTGTTTAACTTAAGTAGCACAGTATAATTAAGAGACTGACTGTTTCCTGGAAGCTGATGGAGTAGCTCCCTGGTGCAGCTCTGCCTAAATTGCGCCAGCCCAGAGTTTGATTGCTTCCAAATTCCAGATCTGCCACTTACTGGTTCTACGGCCTTAAGCAAGTTGCCAACACTTCAGGCCTTGAGTCCATTTTTTGCAAGTGGTGCTATATTCTTACTATGAAGACTGAATGAGTTAATTCGGACCTTGGGTGTAAGGTCAAAATATTTTTGACTTGGTCAACTCAGTCCACTTTATTTTACCTCATTACTAAAACTTCTCAATAGCCTTTTAAAGTTATTGCCTCATTCCCAGAGGAGATTTTGTAAGCGCTGGAAACTGTACCCATCCCTACAGAGGAGGCATTCAATAAAGATTTTTTTTTTTAAACTATCTTTTAAAAAGCATACATCCAGTACTCAATATCCAAACCTGGTGTGGTGGTGCGTACCTATAGCGCCAGCCCTTGGAAAGGGGAGCAGGGAGGGGGTGGCAGGCATTGGAAATTTAGCTCAGTGGTGGAGTACTTGCCTAGCAAGTGCAAGGCCCTGTGTTTGGTCCCCAGCTCTGGGGAGGGTGGGACAGGGGTGAAGGTGGAATCAGGAGGCCAGGATCTTCCTTCACTACACAGCAAATCTGAGGCCAACTTAGGCTAAGTGAGGACATATCTTGAGAAAACAAACACTGCAGAAGAAGAAGAAATATACAAAGTAGTATGCAATCGCCCATACTCCTCCGCCACAAATCATTTCATAAGTAGATGCGTCAGAGTCTTTGCCAGAGCAAGCACACAGATTAGATGGTTACAGGATGATAAAAATTGAAAAGAACAAAAGTTGAGTAGCAACACAGAACAGTGACAGCTATTATTCTGACGATGACAGCAAAAAACACCTTCCAGTCCACACTGCCTCAGCGGGCCTGGCTCCATTTCTTAAAAAGAATAAAGTGAGCTAGGCGTGGCAGGACACACTGCGCTCAGGAGGCAAAGGCAGGCAGATCTCTGTGAGTTTGAAGCCAACCTGGTCTACACAGAGTGTTCCAGAACAGCCAGGCCTATTATACAGAGACTTCTTTCGAAGAAAAAAAAAAGAAAAAGAAAAAGTTGAAATGCCAACTCAAGTTTCAATGACCATAAACCAAACGTTGTAGAGACCATTTTAAAGTCGTCCCCCCCCCCCCCAATGCCTTGGTGGTAGGGAAGGATTTGAAACAGATACAGTCTATGTACCCTAGCCTGGCCTTGAACTCACAATCCTTCTACCTTGGGCCTTTCCAATAGTGTGATTACAGGTGCGGAACAAAGATGACTGAGTGGCAGGGAAGCCTAGCAGGCACACTCAACTAGCTCTCAAAGGGTTTTCAGGAGACCTTCGTTTTAAGAAACTTGTTCAAGTGACTTAGTAAATCTACTTTGAAAGTTAGGGAAATCAGTGCCGGCAAGTGACAACGCATCCCATACGGAAGGAGAAAGGAGGTAGGTACTCCAATCTGTGAGCCAAGAACCGTCACCGTGTGTGACTACTTAGTTTCCAATCAGAAGGTGCATTTCTCACGTGGTATACACAGGGTTGTCATATGTATAGTTTAGGCAGGCTTTCGAGAGTCACTCTGCACCTTCACGTGCACCCTTGCCGACAATCTTGACTGACTTAGCGCAGCACTTTCAAACCTAGTACAGACTCAACAGCCTTCACTTATACAAACAGCAACCCACAGTGCCCCTCCAAAGTCGCTGCAAGTCACGGCAAGAGAGCACGCGAGCACAGGCGCCGCTGGCTAGAAAGTTGCAAGAGAAGCCAAGCACCCCGACACACTGGGATCCCAGCCGCCCCGGCCAGCCTGGAAGAGCGCAGGAACGGTTGGGCCCGCTGGTGCCAGCAGCACCCCCGGGGAGGAGCGTTCTCCCGGGGATGCCCGGGCCAGGAATGCAGTGTGAGCGCAGCCGGCTCGGGCCCGGGCCGTGGAGGGGGAGGGGGCAGCCGGGACGCGCCCCGGGTGTCAGTCGCCTGGTTAGCTCGGGCAGCCAGACCCCGGAGAGCCCGGACACCCACCGCTCACCTTCAGCGCCCACAGCAGCCGCTGCGGGGACCGCTGCCAATGCCGCCTGGCCGCCAACTGCGCCACGGTCCCGACCCACGGTCCCGCCATTGTCGACCCAGCAGACAGGCCCGCCGCTGAACTCTCACCCCCGTCAAGGGGCGGGGAAGGGGAGCGCCCGGGATGCAGCCAATCGGGAGCCCCGATTCTAAGCTCCGCCCCCCGTACGGGGGAGTCGGAGGAAGGAGCTGGACCGGTAGCGGCAGCGCTCCGGACAGACCCGGGGAGAGAAGCGCGCTAGGACCCGAAGGGAGCCGACCACGGATTCCCCCGCCGCTGCTAGTCCCGGTCTCCCGGCGCGGAACGGCGCACTTGCGCTCGCCCACAGCGGCCAAAGACGCACCGCTGGGCAGTCGGGTGCGCCCGCGCCCTTTTTTGTGTATGTTCTCGCTGGATAATTTAAGGCAGATCTCACCACCAGCGAGCGTCTCTGTATCTGGGCTGGTGCTCAATGGCTTTGCCTGTCCTACAGGAGCAGCTCCAGAGTCTGGAAGGCCAGCAGCCGCCGCCGGAAAGACAAACGCAACAAGTTTGCGGATAGGTCTCAGGTGGAGTAGGAACACAGGTGGCAAAGGATGACCCATCAAGAAACCGGTTTTCCTCATCCTTCCCTCTCGCTACTGCCCTCACCACCGGTTTTGTTCTTCGGATTTAGGGGGTGTTTTTGTTGGTTGTTGTTTTGTTTGCTTGTTTGTTTTGTTTTTTGAGACAGGGTTTCTCTGTGTAGCTTTGGCTGTACTGGACTCACTTTGTAGACCAGGATGGCCTCACAGCGATCTGCCTGCCTCTGCCTCCCAAGTGCTGGGACTAAAGGCATGCGCCACCACGCCCTGGCTCTTGTTGGTTGTGTTTTAAGGTCCTGCAGAGATTCCTTCGGTGAGAGGGGCCTGTAGTGAAAACTCAGGACTGTGCCATGAAAAGAGAAGAGGGTGGGTCTATGCCATGTGATTTGTCACGCTTATTACTCCCAAAGCCTGTTAGCAACGTCTGAAAACAATTATCCTCACATTCCATCCAATTCTCTTTTTTTTTTTTTTAATTTTTTTTATTTTACACATATGAATGTTTCGCCTGTGTGCAGACCACGTGCCGCCATTGGAAGTCAGAAGGCGGCATTGACCCCCCTCCCCCCACCCCGGAACTGGAATTACAATCACAAGGAGTCGAATTCAGAACAGCCAGTGCTCTTAAACGCTGAGCCATCTATCTCTCCAGTCCCTTCATCCGATTTTCTATTTGTGAATGGTGGGGCAGGTAGTCGGGGAACAGAGGCCTTACCGTGTGCAGAAGTAGAAGCTCATCCTCAGAATTGTGAAGGCGTCTTCGGGTCACACACTGCAGCTTTCAGGTGGCACTTGAGAAGTCCAGTGCCATCTCATTCTTGATCTTCCATTTCTTGTTGGACAGTAAATAATTGGAGCCATTAAGAGTACTGACTGCTCTTTCAGAGGACCCACGTTCGTTTCCAGCACCCATATGGTAGATCACAATTTAATTGCCTGTAACTCCAGTCCCTGGGGACCTGACACCATTTTTCTGGCCTCTGTGAGCATTGAATACATATGGTGTATGGACAAGTCACACTTGCAGGCAAAATACGCATTCACATAAAAATAAAGAAAAGAACACAATTTTGCTGGGCAGTGGTAACACACACCTTTAATCCTAAGGCAGAGACAGGTGAGTTCTCTGTGAGTTCAAGGCCGGTCTGGTCTATAAAGCAAGTTCCGGGACGGCCAGGGCCTCACAGAGAAACCCTATCTAGAAAACAAAACAAAAACAATGCGTGGTGGCTGGAATGAGATGCCTCCCATAAGTCTCAGGCATTTGAATAGTTGGACCCCAGATGGCTGAGGAGGAGCAGGAAGTACGGCCTGGCTGGAAGAAGAGTGCCACTGCGAGCAGGTTCTGGAGTTTCAAAAGACTCCTGCCGTTTCAAGTTACTTCTCAATGCTTCTAGCTTGTGAGTGGAGATGTGATCCCCAGGCTGTCGCTCCAGTGCCATCTCTGCCTGCCTGCCACCGTGATGGTGACGATAGCCTCCTGTGCTCCAGGAATCATAAGCCCTTCCCTCTGTAAGCTACTCCGGCTGTGGCATTTTGTCATGGCAAATAGAAACGGCACTAGAACAGTACAGAGTACTGAGAAGCCACACCCTCAGCAAACAGCAAATTCACCTTTCCCTGGGAGACCATCAACTCTGCACTATGTATACTTGAAACTGAGCAAAGGTTAAATGCAGGTTTCTAAGAACCATATTCCATAGCCATGCTGGCTATAATGGCCCACTTCCCTGACCTAGCCTGACCAACATGGGAAGTGAGCAGAAGGGAAACTGTATGTGATTCTGGCCATGAAGGGTAGGCCATGAGGCAGAGGTTTACTTGTCCCGGATAACTATTAGAGATGCTAGACTCGAAGCCATGTCTCCCAGAACACTCTCACCTCTGTTTCCTAGATTAGAGTTAACCAAAAGATGAATCTGAGAAATTATTAAGCCAATCTGTGACCACCACTCCCAGTCTTAAGGTATGGAACATTATTTCCTACAAGTCTTGTTAGTGCTTAGTCTTCACTTCGCCTTCAGCTAAGTGTTCCAACTCTTGCCCCTGCTGACCATAGGCCACCATAAAAGACTGCTTGGCTGAAGCCCCACAAAGGTGACAGCGAGACTGAGATAACTGTTTCTCACTGGCCCTCCGATGAAATCCTTTCTGACAGTCCCAATTAGCAGGCAATAATTCTTAGCTTCCCTTGCTCACCCCTGCCAAGACTTCAGGCAGAACCATTTTGTCTCCTTTATCTGATTAGGGAAATCAGATAGCTGTCTTCTTAGTACATATTTACTTAGAACATATTTACTTCACTGGTTCCAGTCAGAAACAGAGAGTGCGGCGCATGGTAGCGCACACCTTTAACCCCAGCACTCAGGAGGCAGTGGCAGACAGATGGCTGTGAGTTCCAGGCCAGGCTGGTCTACAAAGCAAGTCCAGGACAGCCAGGGCTGCACAGAGAAACTTTGTCTCAAAAACAACAAGCAAGCAAACAAAAAGAAATAGAGAGGTGTGGCCTCCTTCTGCGAGGGGCTTACCATTCATCCTGCGAGGAGCTGACAAGATGGCTTTAGGAAAGTACCTACCACCAAGCCTGAGAACCTGAGTGTATAGAATCCAAATCAGGGAAGGAGAGGGCCAAGTCCACAAGTTGTTCTCTGACCATCACATGCATGTCATGGGATATGCGCACGCGTGCGTGCACACACACAATTTTTCAATCTGAAGAATACAAAGTAGTGACTGAAGAAAAATGATAATATCTGGTTGTATTTGTGTGTGTGTGTGTGTGTGAGACAGAGAGAGAGAGGGAGGGAGAGAGAGAGAGAGAGAGAGAGAGAGAGAGAGAGAGAGAACACAGTCACATTTCGCCTTCATGAATATATGTGCATCACAGGTGTCCCTGGTGCCTGTAGAGATTAAAAGGCACCAGATCCTTAGAACTGAAGTTACAGGCAGTTGTGAGACACCATGTAGGTACAGGGAATAGAGTCTGAATCCTCTGAAAAAAAGCAACAGTGCTCTTAACTGTTGAGCCATTTCTCCAGCCCTGAGAAGACCCAATTGTACAAAACTCCAAGTAAGCCCCTTCTAAAACAGCCCAAGAGATGCCGGGTCACGTGCTCAGCTATTCCTGAATAGCGACCCTAGGGGATTCCTGAAGCCTTGAGTAGTCATGTTTTAGATCAGGGGACTTTCTCATCCTGGCCACAACTTAGTAGATAGCAATATTGGCCTAACTATGGCAATCTGCAAAGTTCTCAGATATGCTTGGAGACCCCAACCCCACCCTCACATTTCTGTCCACAGTTCTTTTCATGGGGGCAAATGGGAGCTTGTTAACCACAGGCCTTGAGGTTGACTATCTAACTAAATCCTCTAACTCTAGAGAACAAGCAACATTGTAAACACTGATGATCGGAAGTTACTTGTTTGCTCTTCCTAATAGGTGTAGACTCAGGAGAAACCTAACTCTTTGTGTCCCAAAAGATTAAGTCGCTACAAAGTCGCTACAAAGTCTAATTTCTGCTTCAGATAAGGAAAGTGGGTAAAACACTGCACGGTAAATACTCGGTGGGTGGTCTGAATGTGTTTCGAGCCTTGGACTCTGTAAGGTGGCACTTGCCTTAGGCTCTGTACCAGATAAGACAGTTGATGAAGATGACGATCCAGCTGGCAGCAGAGCAGGCAAAACACCCTGACGGTGTGAGGCCAGAGCCTGTGTAAGCCCCTACACTGCTGCCTTCAACTGTAGCTTCTAATTTTCTTTCTTTTTTATTTAAATAATTTATTCAGATTACATCTCAGCTGTTATCCCTTCACTTATATCTTCCCATTCCCCCACCACCACCACACCCTATTCCTCTCCCCTAGGTCTGTGACAGAAGGAGACCTCCTCCCCCACCATATTGTTACAGCCTATCAGGTCTCATCCTGGTAGCCTGCTTACCCTTCCTCTGAGTGCCACCAGGCCTCCCACCAAGGGAAGGTGGTTCATGTCAGAGGCAGTCGTCATTCTCCACACAACTGTGGAGAATGTGCTGTCTGTTGGCTAGATCTGAACAGGGGTTCTAGGGTTCCTGCGCAGGCATTGATCTTAGTTGGTACAGTAGTTTGAGCAAATCCCCCTGCATCCAGATCCGCCAGCCTTGATGGTCTTCTTGTAAGTTTCTAGGACCCTCAGGATCCTTCTATTTCCCCATTCTCCCTTACCTCTCTCATCTAGAATCCCAATAGGAAGTCCCAGCATCTACCCCAGTCCCCTACTAAACAAAGACTTTCAGGGGACATCCCTGTTGGGCTAGTGTCCAACTATAAGTGAGTATATACCATGTGTATCTTTCTGGGTCTGGGTTAACTCCCTCAGGATGATCATCTCTAGTTCCATCCATTTGCCTGCAATTTTCAAGATTTCCTTGTTTTTAGTAGCTGAGTAGTATTTCATAGTGTAAATGTACAATTTCTTTATCCATTCTTTGACTGAAGGACATTTAGGTCATTTCCAGGTTCTGGCTATTATGAATAAGGCTGCTATGAACATGCTTGAGCATATGTCCTTATTGTGTGGTGGGGCATCTTTTGGGTATATGCCCAGGAGTGGAATAGCTGGGTCTTGAGGTAGACCTATTCCTAGTTTTCTGAGAAAGCGCCAGATTGATTTCCAAAGTGGTTGTACAAGTTTGCCCTTCCACCAGCAATGAAGGAGTGTTCCCCTTTCTCCACATCCTCGCCAGCATGTGCTGTCACTTGAGTTTTTTATCTTAGCCATGCTGATGAATGTAAGATGGAATCTCAAGAGTTATTTTGATTTGTGTTTCTCTGATGACTAAGGACATTGAGCATTTAAGTGTTTCTCAGCCATTCGATATTCCTCTGTTGAGAATTCTCTGTTTAGTTCTGAACCCCATTTCTTGATTGGGTTGTTTGGTTTGGTGGTATTTAATTTCTTGAGCTCTTTATATATTTTGGATATTAGACCTTTGTCAGATGTAGGATTGGTGAAGATCTTTACCCAGTCTGTAGGCTGTCACTTTGTTCTGTTGACAGTGTCTCCTGCCTTACAGAAGCTTCTCATGTTCAAGAGGTCCCATTTATTAATTGTTGACATTAAGGCCTGGGCTGTTGGTGTTCTGTTCAGGAAGTTGTCTCCTGTGCCAATGTGATCCAGGCTCTTCCCTACTTTTTCTTCTAACAGCTTTAGTGTCTCTGGTTTTATATTGAGGTCTTTAATCTACTTGAACTTGAGTTTTATACATGGTGATAAATATGGATCTACTTGCATTTTGTTTTTATTTTAGGTGTATGAATATTTTACCTACATGTATACTCCTGGAAATGCAATTACTGCCAGTTGGTAGCTGCCACATGGGTGCTGGGAGCTGAACCTGGGTCCTCTGGCAGAACAGCCAGCGCTTTTAACCACTGAGCCATCTTGCCAGCCCACGGAGAGGGAGTGAATCTGGGGAAGAGAAGAGGTCAGAGGAGCTGGGAGGATGGAATGGAGGAGCTGGGAGGATGGGATGGAGGAGCTGGGAGGATGGGATGGAGGAGCTGGGAGGATGGGATGGAGGAGCTGGGAGGATGGGATGGAGGAGCTGGATGGGATGGAGGAGCTGGGAGGATGGGATGGAGGAGCTGGATGGGATGGAGGAGCTGGGAGGTTGGGATGGAGGACTGTGGTCAGGATGTATTGCATGAGAGAAGAATGTGGTTTTAATTTTTTTTTTTAAAAAGTCAGCCGGAAGTGGGGGCGCACGCCTTTAATCTCAGCCCTTGGGAGTCAGAGGCAGGTGGATCTCTTTAAATTCAAGGCCAGCCTGTTCTTCAGAGTGAGTCCCTGGACAGCCAAGGCTACACAGAGAAACCCTGTCAGGGCCGGGGTTCTATGACAACAACAACAACAACAAGAGCACCTTAGCTGGGGATGGTTGGGCACACATGTAACCCCAGCTCTTGGGAGACAGAAGCAGGAGACGCCTCACTTGCATGCAGGGGTGAGATTAATAGTAGTAACTAAGAGCACTGATTAATTGTATCCCCTTTTCCATTCGCATCTACAACACCACACCTGCACATAAGGCCCTGGGAGCATCAGAGAAGAGGAGGAGGAAAGACAGTGAGAGCCAGAGGACCAGGCTTTGAGCCTGCGTCTCCTAGGAGTGACAGGGAGGCTTGGCTGCGATGCTTCAGCAAAGACCTGACCAAGAAGCACACCAATAGACATGCTAACACAGGAGACCAAGAACCACAGGAAATCCCTGAATGCTGAGAGCTGGAGAAATAGCCTTCCCTAGGGATGAGCATTCTATAAGACTGCACAACACCCAGCACTCGGGAGGCAGAGGCAGGTGAATGTCTGTGAGTTCGAGGCCAGCCTGGTCTACAAAATGAGTCCAGGACAGCCAAGGCTACACAGAGAAACCCTGTCTCGAAAAACCAGGAAAAAAAAAAAAGATGACACAATACCAAGAGGTCAAACTGAAAATCATATACAAATAAGCAATGCTAAATGGACCGAGTAGATTGTACTCATATATTCATGTATGTGCACACGCACGCACATGCACACACACACACGCACACACACATGCATACACACACGCACACACACATGCACACACACACACACACATGCACACACACATGCATACACACACACGCGCACACGCACACACACGCACACACACACGCACACATGCACACACACATGCACACACGCGCACACACACACGCACACACACGCGCACACACACGCACACACACGCACACACACACATGCACACACACACATGCACACACACACACACACACGCACACACAAAGACACAGACACACACACCAATGTTTTTAACCTGAAATTTGGGAGGGAGAGATGGCTCAGAGGTTAAGTGCACTGACTGCTCTTCTGGAGGTCCTGAGTTCAATTCCCAGCAACCACATAGTGCCTCACCACCATCTATAATGTTATTACATAATAGATAAATAAATACATATTTTAAAATGTTTGAAAAAAATGAAATTTGAGAGAGAGATGGGGAGAGGGGACATGGGAGGAATTGGAGGAAAGAAAGGAAAGGGGGAAATGATGTAATAATATTATATATTATATTAATCTTATATTTTTATAATTTTATCTTTTTATTCTAGATATTAAATAAATTGATGCCTATTTTCAATATTTAATAAATATTACTTGTAAAATAATATATTATGTACAATATATTTTAATATATGAGTAAGTACATAAATATATTATTATAGTATAAAATAAAGAAATGTACATCTTTAATAAAATATGTTAAATAAATATAATTCAATAAATGCTATGTTATATTTATTTTTAAATATATTTACATATTACATAAAATAAATTTAAGTTTTAAAATGATTTTTACCTAAAAAGGAAAAAATACAGATTTGAATGGAGAAGTGATAAATTTAAATTTAAAAATAATTTATTACCTAAAAAATGAAAGTAGGTTTGAATGGAGAAGTGTCCCAATTAACACAGATTATTCAGGCACATACTGTATCATTCTATTTTTATCTGTTTGCATTTTTGTAATATTGGTACAATTTAGATGAGAACTGTGCCCGCTCAGCCAAAGCAAAGTGGATAATCAGTAGCCTCTGTGAGTTCAATGCCTTTACATGAGGTTGGGAGCTGGGTCAGTGGATAAAGCACCCATCACTCAATCCTAAGGGTTCCTGTGACTGTCAGGTGGGTGTGGTGGCCACCTCTCACCACAGCACCCTGGAGGCAGAGCTGGGGGATCCCAGTAGACCAGCAGTCCAGACCCATCAGAAGTGCCAGCTCCCTGCTCAGGGAGACATCTTGCCCTGGTATATAAAAAGGGGGCGGGGGAGTTAGAAAGAGGAATAGTTGCCACATAACCCAAGCTGGCCTCAGGGTTACTGAGGGCTTTCTGCTTTGGCCTCCTGAATGTTGGGACTTACAAATGCGTACCATCATAACCCACTTAGAACCACATACTTTGTAAGTGGGGTAGAGAGGCGTGTGTGTGTGTGTATGTGTGTTTGCGTGCATGTGTGTGCGCATGTGTATGTGCTTGTATGTGCATGTGTATATGTGTGTACATGTATGTGTGTATGCGTGTGTGTGTACGTGTGTGTGTGTGTGTGTGTGTGTGTGTGTGTGTGTGTGTGTGTGTGTAACCCACCAACCAAGAATGTCCCTCCTTGTCAGGAACTGTCTGTCTGGTTTGGAGTTTTTGGTTTTTGGTTTTTTGAGGCAGGGTTTTTTTTGTAGCCTCGGCTATCCTGGGACTCCCTCCATAGACGAGGCTGGCCTCAAACTCACAGATCCCCTGCCTCTGAGCACTGGGATTCAAAGCATGTGTGGCCACCACCTGGCTTACTGGGGGCTTTTTTGAGACAGGGTATTTCACTTAGAACTATATATTTTAATTAAGAATTTGCACTGGGGGCTGGAGAGATGGCTCAGTGGTTAAGAGCACTGCCTGCTCTTCCAAAGGACCCAGTTCAATTCCCAGCACCCACATGGCAGCTCACAACTGTCTGTAACTCCAAGATCTGACACTTTCACACCAATGTGCATAGATTAAAACTAAACAAAATATTAAAAAAAAAAAAAAAAGGAATTTGCACTGAGCTGAGTGTGGTGCCTTTAATCCCAGCACTCAGGACCTTACTCCAAGCACTGTGCTCCTTCCTGAGGGAGCTCGGCCTCTCAGGGAGCTGACCATGCCTGGACTGGCCAGTGAGAGGAGCGTGCACTTGGTTTGCAGAGGGTAGAAGGTAGAACATCTATCCTCCACCGCTCTAAGGATCAGGTCTCGTATAAATCTCCTCTTGTGTGTGCTTATGTCTCTCTCATTGGCTGTGTGTCTGCAGCACCCTCATCCTAACACCTGAAACCCCAGTGATTGTCTTAGGTAATATTGTCTTAGGTAATGTTCTATTGCTCTGAAAAGACACCGAGACTGAGGCAGCTTATAAAATAAAGCACTTAACTGGGGGCTTCCTTACAGTTTCAGAGGGCGATCCCATGACCGTCCTGGCAGAAAGCAAGGCAGCAGGCCGACAGGCATGACGTGGCACTAGGGCGGTAGCTGAGAGCTTACATCCTGGCTCAAAGGCAGCAGGTAAAGAGAGCAAGACCAGGCCTCGCTCCGGTTTTTACAACCTCACGGGCCGCTCCCAGTGGTACAACAACCCCACACCTCCTGATCTTTCCTAAACAACCCGCTTAGTGGGAACCAAACATCCAAGCACATGAGCCTGTGGGAGCCGTTCTCCCTGAAGCCAGCACAGGGATCTGCACAGACTTAAACTGTCTTTCAATTTGCTCCTAAACAGACCAAAGGGGTCAGAAACTGTGCCTCTGTGCCTCAAGTTCTGACCCACACACAGATGCCGAACCTCCGTGGCATCTTCCCATCCATCCCCTGCCTAGGAAAGCACTGCGTGCCTGTCCAGACCTGTGCCTCGTCTCATCCACACTAACCCTTACTCAAGGGATGGCTGCGTGGTCCTCACTCTGTAGGTGAGGAAATTTGTCAGGTAGCCAGGGAACTGCCCCAAAGTTCCAAAGCTGAGCCAGAGTGCCAGTCCAGCTGCCTGACTACACTCGTCACCATTTTCACACCCTCTTCTGTATCTAGAAAACTAGCTATCTGGGAATGAAAGAGAAACACATTCGCCCAGGGTGGGGAAAGGTAAACCCAAGCCTTCCGATGTCTGTCTGTGAAGCCAGCCAGATAAGACCAGCTGGAAAGTGAGAACTCAATAATATGTCCCTTAAAGTCAAGTGTAAGGTGGCCAGTGCCCTTGTATCCAGCTCAGAGGGTCTGGTATCTCTGTCAAATTAATAAACCATATCTGCAAAAGCCAATAGGTAAATGCAAAGGGCTGGAGGTGTAACTTGGTTAGTAGCGTGCTTTCCTAACATGTATGACATCCTAGCTTGAAGGCCAGCGCTGCAGAACCTGGATGTGACGGTGCATGACCATCACCCCAGCACTGGGGAGGTGGAGTCAAATGGCTTCCGACGTCTGATGCCGTCTTTGGCTACATAGCAAGTTCAAGGCCAGCCTGGACTTGATGAGACCCTATCCCAAATATATAAATAAATGAATGAATAAATAACCCAAACAAATGCTTAAAAGGCTTTTTAAATTTTGATTGCATTCCCGTCCATTTATGAGTCCCGGAGACTACCACACCTTCAGGCAGTAACTAGAAAGCTCTGGAAACAACAGAGTTGGGCTCATAGCCACGGCCATGCCTTAGCACAGCGATGTAAAGTGACCCAAGGGCCGACCTCCCAAGCACAGTGTCTCCTCTGTGTTGGTCTGCTCAAGCTACAAAAACACTTTAGGGTTAGGGTGGCTCATATGACAGGCATCTACAGCTAGCAGCTCTGAAGGCTAAAAGACAAAGGATTAAGGTGCCAGCTTTACTGGGCTCCCTGGCAAGGGCTCTTTTCTGGGACTCTACATGGAGCTTAGAGAGTATGTCCTCACATGACCTTCCCATAGTCTGTACACATGACAACACGACAGTCCCAACCTATGGAGTCCTGTTCCTTACTCCTTCCAGTTCTCCCTAAGGACCTTTGTGAGAATCTATAAGTATTGAGCCAGTCCAGATTGTGGCTCAACCCTCAAGTAATATAAAAGGTGTGACCCTGTAGTCCCAGCACTCCAAAGGCTGAGGCTGGCAAGCCACCTGAACCCAGGAGCCCCAGACCAGACTGCACAACATAGCAAGAATACATCAGAGGAAAAGGAGAGAGGCGGGAAGGGAAGAAATTCTTTCAGAGATCCTGTAATGTCTTTGGCCTAAACTGTAGTCTTTTAATGACAAGAGAGTACACTCCACAGCTAGCACATTGGCTCTCAATCAACATAATTAGTTAAGCATCTTAACTGCCTGGGAATGCTGGCCCCAACTTCAAACTGAGTTATTACAGACTAATCAAGTCAAAACTGCTTGTGAGATACTTGGGTGCCAGGGCACAGGCCAAGGATGGAGCGGTGTGAGGGGAGTTCTGGATGCTTGTGAGGAAACTCAAAGAAAACAGATACAGGTATAAGAACCCCCAAAAAATAGATTTTTAAAATATGCCAACAGATAGTTGTAGAGTTCTTTCTTTTAAAAAAAAAAAAAACTATTTTATTTTTGCCTGTGAGCCCAGCCTTTAAGAGCTTAGCGTTCTCTCCAGCCCATTAAAACTACTTTATTAGTTACACTAACTATGCAAAGTGTAGCTTTCACTGTGGTGATGTGAAGAAGGCTGTGCCCTATACTGCATCCACACCTACGATGCCTCTCTTGTCCTTCTCCCTTACCCACTGTCCTTCCTCAATGGCCCCTCTCCTGCTTCCCCGTCTTTCTTTGTTAAATCTAGGCTCCACAAGAGAAAAGACATGATTATTTGTCAGAGTCTAACCTTCACTTAGCATGAGTCCCAGTTGCATCCGTTCTCCCACAAACAGCATGGGCTTTCTTCTTATGATGAATATGAACATATGAGTGAGTTCCACGAACACACCGTCGAACAATAAGATATACATATTCCAAATATATATGAATACGTATCATGTCTATTCCATAAACATATGTGAATGACATACATGGATATTCCACTTGTTTGTTGATGGACACCTGGGCTACTTCTCCAGTTTAATGATTGTGAACGGTGCTTCAATACACTTGGGTGTGCAGTCATCTCTGTGCTGCCCCAGCTTAGGTTTCCCTTGGTGAAGATGCAGGAGCAGCACAGTTTGGTCCTGTAATAGTGTGTGTGTGTGTGTGTGTGTGTGTGTGTGTGTGTGAGTGTGTGTGTGAGTGTGTGTGTGTGTGAGTGTGTGTGTGTGTGTGTGTGAGTGTGTGTGTGTGTGTGAGTGTGTGTGTGTGAGTGTGTGTGTGTGTGAGTGTGTGTGTGTGTGAGAGTGTGTGTGTGTGTGAGAGTGTGTGTGTGTGTGTGTGAGTGTGTGTGTGTGTGAGTGTGTGTGTGTGTGAGTGTGTGTGTGTGTGTGAGTGTGTGTGTGTGAGTGTGTGTGTGTGTGTGTGTGTGTGTGTGTGTGTGTGAGTTTTTCGAGACAGGGTTTCCCTGTGTAGCCTTGGCTGCCCTGGACTCACTTTGCAGACCAGGCTGGCCTTGAACTCACAGAGATCTGCCTGCTGGGATTACAGATGTGCGCCCACTGCGCCCAGTTTACTTCTAACTTTTGTAAGGGATCTCTGCAGTGACTAGGTCAATATACGGTCCCATCTCTACCAGCACTTTTTGGCTTTTGTTTTCTTAATGATAGTCTTTCTGGCTGAGATGAAATTAATCTCAATGTCTTTTTTTGGTTGGTTGGTTGGTTGGTTGGTTGGTTGGTTGGTTGGTTGGTGGGTGGGTGGGTGGGTTGGTTGGTTGGTTGGTTGATTGGTTGGTTGGTTGATTGGTTGGTTGGTTGGTTGGTTGGTTGGTTGGTTGGTTGGTGGGTTGGTTGGTTGGTTGGTTGATTGGTTGGTTGGTTGGTTGGTTGGTTGGTTGGTTGATTGGTTGGTTGGTTGGTTGGTTGGTTGGTTGGTGGGTTGGTTGGTTGATTGGTTGGTTGGTTTGGCTTTAGTTTTTTTGAGACAGGGTTTTTCTGTGTAGCTCTGGCTGTCAGGAAACTCACTGTGTAGACCAGAGTGGCCTCCAACTCAGGGATCCTGCTGCCTCTGCACCTTAAGTGCTGATATTAAAGGTGTGTGGCACCATCCCTTGGTCAACATCACTTTTTTTTTTTTTTTAATTTTATTCGCTTACTGAGGTTGTTTTCCCACTGAAGCTTTTTATTTAAACGTCTGTGTTTTATGTCTCGAGAAAGAGTCCCAGGGTTTTTCCACCCCATCTTGATTCTTTGTGGTCTGCGATACCAGCTGCGGATGCTGGTACAAGGGAACCAAACAGGATAAAAGCAGATTATTCTGCCATTTCTCCTAGGTCTTTGAGCTGCACGTAGAATTTGAGGCTTATCATCCCACACTCACTCAACCTGCCCGTGAGGTTCACAGCAATCCTCCCAGGTCCATCATCACCAGTGATTTCTAATTTGCCATTGTCCCACATGCTTTGCCGTCACAGTGACAAACCACACGGGGACTTGGAACCCAATGAAGACCTGGCGTTTGCCGTTCCTCTCAGCATCGTGGATGCTCTAGAGAGCATCAGCCAGGATACTCACGTGCACCATGGTGGAAGATGGATATGAGAATCTCATACAACCCTCAAACTCAGTATGGTAGCCACGGATATGACCTTTGACACCTGATCCTCCACCTCTTGGGCACTTAATGACGATGATGATGACAATAACTTGCACCACACGCAACCTTAAGTTTTAATTCTTGAAAGATGGTCACAGCATGCAGCCTTAGATGGTCTGGAATTTACTACAAAACTCAGACGGGCGCTGCTCAGTAGGTGCTAGGATCATATGCATGAGCCGCCATGACTGGCTCTCAAAGCAGCTTTGGCTTACGTTTCCCTGATGGCTAAAGGCACAGGCTGTTCTTCAGGTGGCTAATTGTACTTCTCCAGCAGAGAATGGTTCAACTCTTTCATGCGTTCCTTTGGTTTGGTTTAGCTTTTTTCATGTTCTCCATTTATTCTGGATATTTGTTTCCAAGACACTCTTCTTGCAAATAATTTCACAACACAGGACAGTGTATGTGTCATGGCTTGTATTTATTGATGATGTCTTCAGCCAGGTCTCTCAGAGAATTGCTGAGTCAAGATTCATATACATGTACAATTTTTGCCACTTTTCTTTTCAGGGGTATTTTCACATCTTACCGACTTTGTAGAAACACCTTTTCTCCGAGTTTTTCAAAGGAGGATGTGGGCTTCTCCCTGTTGAGAACGTGGCCTGCATGTTTTTTATGAGCGCTGCAGAAGACTCAGAAAGTCCTATCACTCGGAGCCTCGTGTTGCTCCTGCGTCTCTCTCCCCAGTGTCTGGAGTCACAGGAAGAGGAGGGACAGCTCTAGTGGATGCCAGGCCTTGGTCAGCTTGTGTCACCACTGAGGAGTGACAAGATTAAGAAACCCTCAGTTTTCAGAGGCTGATGATGTCCAAACTGTCCCGGAAGAAAATGTTTTCTCTATCACCTTGATCCGAGAACACACACGCGCCGTCCTGGCTGGCTGGGTGCTGGGCAAACATTCTGGGAAGAAAAGTCAGGATAAAAAGCTTTCATGAAGGAACACTTTCAACACTGTGGTCGAGAAGAGAGTTTCAGTACGTTCAGACCTATTTTACCTCACATTTCTTCTATGAAGGTGGGTGATGAATATTTTTTTCCAGACCTTTGGGGTGTTTTGTTGTTGTTGTTTTGTTTGGGTTTTTTTGTTTGGTTTTGTTTGCCTTTCATTTTCTATGAACTATCTTTTAATACTTGAGGCAATATCCCCCATCTCTCTCCCTCCCTCCCTCCTTCCCTCCCTCTCTCCTTTCCTCCCTCCCTCCCCACCTCTCTCCCTCTCCTTTCTAAGACAAGGTTTCATGTAGCCCAGGCTAACCTCAAACTTTCTGTGTAGCTGCATCTAAAAACAGTTTCAACTTCTGATCCTCCCACCTCTACCTCGCCAGTGTTCAACCATGTTCGGTGTAGGGTTATTAAACCCAGAGTTCCATGCACACCAGCAAACATTCTCCCAACTCCAGTCTTCGGCTTTTTCATTTAATCAGCTTTACTGAGATATGATTTGCATATCTCTGTTTTCAATTACTTGGTGAGTAGTCGCTGAAGGTCATTTATATACACATATGTATAGTTACAAATGTGGGTACAGATTTACAGATGTTTCTTAAATATCAATCTTTCCAGGTGGATTTTGGAATCTGGGTTGTAATTAGTAAGGCTTTCCTTACGTTCAGATAGTAAAGAAACTCAGTTACTTCCCTTTGTTAATTAAAATTTTTCTTTTCTGTTATTCTGAGGTCAGCAGGCTTGTACAGCCTTTTACCTGCTTAGCCATCCTGCCGGTCCCATTTTATTCTTAAACTTTTATTAAACATTGCAATATCCCCCTATTTAGGGTTAGCCATAAATTCTTAAAATTAATCTATTCTTCTTATTTACTCTGTGTTCGTGTGTATGTGCGCAAACGTGTGTGTGAGTGTGTGCAAGTATGTGTGTGCATGTTTGTGTGTATGCATGGATGCATGGCCGTGTTTGTGAGTGTGCATGTGTGAGTGTGCATGTGTCATGGCACACTGTGCGGATGTCATACAACAACTCACCAGAGTCCATTCCCTTCTTTGTCCACGCAGGTTCCAGATTGGTGTAAAATGCCTTTAACCACTGAGCCATATCGCTAGTCCTAATTACATTTTTTAAAATAAATTTCTAGTTGCCAAATGTTATTTTATAAAAGTTAATCTGGACAAGGGCACATTCAGTGATAAATTACTTGACTAGCATACACAAAAGCTGAATTCCACCCCAACCACTGAAAATACATACACACACACACACACACACACACACACACACACACAGAGAGAGACAGAGAGAGACAGAGAGAGAGGCATATGCACACACCATATAAATATGTAATTATAGATACAATATGCATATATATGAACCTAAGCTAGCACACACCTATACTAAGCACCTATGAGACTTAACAATGATGAGTTATCAGTTTGAGGCGACCCTGAGCCCATTAAGCTCTGCTTATAAAATTCAATGCCTTTTATAGTCCAAAGTTCCAAAATCTTTTTTTAAAAAAATAAACTTGGGGCTAGAGAGATGTCTTAGCAGCTAAGAGCACCAACTGTTCTTCCAAAGGACCCAGGTTCAATACCTGGCACCCACATGACAGCTCACACTGCCTGTAACTCCAAGATCTGACACCCTCCCACAGACATACATGTAGGCAAACACCGATGAACATAAGATACAAATACATTATTTTTTACATAAATTAATTTTTATGTAGGCATGTGTGTGTGCATGTGTGTGTGTGCCACACGTGTGTGTATCATATGTCTACAGACGTGTGTACACATGTATACAGGTGTGTTGTGCATGTGTGTGTCGCATGTGTGGAAGCCAAAAGAGAGTATCAGATCCCCTAGAACTAGAGTTACATTTGCGAAATGCCTGATGGGGGTGCTGGGAATTGAACTTAGATCCTCTGGAAGAACAATAAGTGCTCTTAACCACTGAGCCGTCTCTCCAACACTCCAAAATCTTTCATACTCTTCCCACAAAACAAAAGCCTAAGAGCCATGTGGTCAGGTTTAGCACAATTAACAGTCAATTCCTGGTACCAATTCCTGTCCTTTTCTTTCCTGCTGTTATGACGTGTAGCTCACAATTCCAAGTCACAGCCCATCACTGTAGGGAAGTCAAGCCAACAGAACCGTGCAGCAACTCGTCTTATCCAGTCAAGAGCAGAGAGAGGGAATGCAGGAACGCTTGGTGCTCAACTCTCCTCCATTCTTACACCGTCAGAGAATGAGGCTGCCTACGATAGGCTGGCTCACCCCACGTCGATCAACACCACAGACAGACGCACTGGCCACCCTGATGTACACAGTCAGCACCGTCAAGGCGGTCTACCAGAGACGCGCGCACTGGCCACCCTGATGTACACAGTCAGCACCATCAAGGCGGTCTACCACAGACACGCGCACTGGCCAACCTGATGTAGACAGTAGGTGATTCTAAACTGTGCCAAGATGACAAGTAAAGATACAAACTATACTACGTTCGTGACTTTTTTTCAGGACTATTCAAAACCTTCTCTGTATGGCTTCGAAGTACAGTGATCGCATCTCCGGTGAGTACGTCAGAGGAGGACGGTGGGCTCTATGCGCATGTCCTTTCTCTGGGGTGAGCTGAGGATGGAGACTGACAGAGAAGTAAAGACAACAGCCAGCTCATTCTGTGTTCTACTTTTCCCTGATTTTTGTTTTCCTCTCTCTCTCTCTCTCTCTCTCTCTCTCTCTCTCTCTCTCTCTCTCATTTATTTATTTATTTTCGTTTTTCAAGACAGGGTTTCTCTGTGTAGCCTTGGCTGTCCTGGACTCACTCTGTAGACTAGGCTGGCCTCAAACTCACATCAATTGTCCTGCCTCTGCCTCCCGAGTGCTGGGATTAAAGGCGTGCGCCACCACCGCCCGGCTACTTTCCCTGATTCTTATTCTATTCACTCCACTGGGCTCCTGCATCTGTGACTACTGATCTCTGAGTGGCGCTCACTGGAACCCTGCTTCAGCAAGCTGAATGCTGTGTTTACATGTATGTATGTATGTATAAGCATGTTTGTATGTATGGAGGCAAGTGGAGCATTTGTGGAGGTCTGATTGCAGGACTGATTATTTTCTTGTATCACATGGGTCCCAAGAATACAGTCCAGGTCACTGGGCTTGGCAGCAAGTGCCCTTACCCACTGAGGCACTTCGCGCACCCAATAAAATCAATATTGCCCAGTGTAACATGGGACAATTAATATCAGATAATGACTTGGAGACGCTATCATTCTCCCTTTGACTATGTTCAGAGATTTACAAAAGGCATTCCTCTGCCCACAGGAGAAGCATCCAGAAAAGAGGTCTTACAGCAGCAGAACAGGACTTGCTTGACATCACACGGTAAGAGAGCCCTCTACTGTGAGAGACAGCTGTCCCTTGGGTCAGTCCAGGCTTGGAATAGAGAGAAAAAAGAAAAACATGGGAGAGAAATGGCTTCTTTCTCTCCTCAGACCCTTCCACTCAGCTCCTCTTGACCTTAGAACAAAGATTGGTTCCTGTGGAGTCAGAGCCAATATTGTTCACCTAACCATCTCTCTGTCAGCATCAGCACCTCAGTCTCTTCTGGGATACCTGAGTTATGCATGGCTTTTCTAAAACCAACGAGCTTTTTTTCCAGATTTCTAGTGCGCTGAGGCTTTCTTGTTCTCAGTTACTAGAGACTGACCTGCAGCCTCATGTATGCGAGGCACTCAACCAGCGGGCTAGATCCCCAGCACTTGACTCTTTCTTGACACTGTCTTCCCTCTTAAACTACATCAAAATACCTGTGTCAGAGAGGACTATATAACTATAGAAAGACAGGAAGAAAATGTCCATGTAAACAACTGCGGAATAATTGCCAGGATGTACTGCTGATAGAAAACAATCGTAACATAGAAACATGTGTACAGTCTGCTACTGTTTATGCAAAAGAGGAAGGATGAACATGTACACAGAGAGGGCTAAGCTACAAACAATCAGTGAACGGGCCAGGGAGATAGTTCAGTAGTCAAACCCTCACCACACAAATGTGAGAGTTGAACCTAGGATCCCCAGAGTCCATGTAAATGTAAATATCAGGTGAGCACAGTCCACTGTAATCCCAGCACATGGAGAAGAGGCAAGAGAGTTCCCGAGTAAGCTGGCTAGCTGCACTAGACAAATTTGCAAGCTCGGACGGAGCTCAGAAAAAAACAAAAAACAAAAAACAAAAACCTGCCCTCGGACTGGAGAGATGGCTCAGAGGTTAAGACCTCTTCCAGAGGTCCTGAGATCAATTCCAGCAACCAAATGGTGGTTCACAACCATCTATAATGGAATCTGATTCCCTCTTCTGGTGGGCAGGCACACATGCAGGCAGAACTTTATATACATAATTAATAAATAAATTGTTTAAAAACAAACCCTGCCCTCAGTAGATATAGCAGAGGGTGACTAAGACACCTGACATCAACAAAGGGCCTCCACATGTACACACATGTCTACACACAAACATGCACACATACAATACACATATACACATGCAACCCTCCCAACACAAATAAACAATGAAAGGGTCTCAAGTCCTTGCCCCTGCTCTGTCTGCCAGCCAGTGTGCTCAGAGAGCTGGTGAATCCAACACAGTGTGGATGGCAGCTGTGATTATCTTTCTGTCAGTTTCTGAAGGTTACACACAGGACTCCAGATGTGTTTTGTATTAAGAATATCCGTGTACCTGCCAACTGCTGCTTGGGATTTCACCCAGTTGTTGGTGGTTGACCAGTTGTCTGGAGCACAGCCAAGCTACACAAGCAACCATCTTTCTCTGTGGCTCTTTCCACAGTGGTGAAACTTGTGTTTACAAGATTTAAAAATCTGATAGCAAAGCCAAAGGGGATGATCACATTGCCATCTCATGACAAAAGAGGAACGTCTGCATGGTAGGTCACTGCTTTTATCTATTTTTAATTGGAAACTACCGGTGTGAAAATATCCCTGGGCACAGATATCAACATAGCCAAGCCTGTGTGAAGACAGAAGGTGCACAGACGCTAAATCCACCCAATGTGACGTACTCTGGGGCTTCCATCTTTCAAAGTAGAGCCTCTCCTATAAAGACACCATGGAATGTCAAGTTTAAAGCAACATGGTAAAGTTGCATTTGTGGAAATGATCACAATTGTTGTGGAGATGAATCTCTGCCGTCCTCTACTCTGGTGGAACAAAGTTTTGAGACAGCAGCTGTGAGGTGCAGTCTCGGGATTGCCTTTGAGGTTGGACAATGGGTAAAGACTGGAGGCCTGTGTGGCTGTTGCCTCTTTGGGAATGCAGCTGAAAGGAGCTAAAAGGAAACACTCCCTAGACACCTGCAGTAGACACAGAACTCTGTCCCACTCTTCTGGGTACTGCAGTGTTGTTAGCCACACAGGGAACAAACAATGTGAAATTCTCAAACTCTGAGCAAGTCAAAGTCTTGATGAAGTCCTATTTTCCTTGCAAACATACGACATTGCAGCGGGTCAGACGGCCAAAGTAAGTCTTCCCAAGTACACAGGGAAGAACACACTGTGGAGTGACTACATCCAGGGTAGGGAAGGTCCAGCTGAACTTATGTATTGTAGTATGCATCTGCATAGGTTTTTGGTTTTGGTTGGTTGGTTTTTTGCTTTCTGAGACACAGTTTCTCTGTGTAGCCTTGGCTGTCCTGGACTGGCTTTGTAGACTAGGCTGACCTTGAACTCACAGAGATCCACTTGCCTCTGCCTCCTGTGTGCTGAATTACAGACATGTGCCAACGTGCCTGGATTTTCACAAGTTGTTTTGGGTTTTGTTGTTGTTGTTGTTGTTTTGGGTTTTGTTTTGTTTTGTTTGTTTGTTTTGTCCTGGAAAAGCCAAGAGGGACAGTGAGAGAATCCTGAGGTGTGTGATATTATCTGTGCTGTTCCCATGTCCTCGGCTGGAGATGCCCATGCCTGGGTCAACTTTCTTTCTATTGTCTTTGTCACCAAATATACAGTCCCCCAAAATGGGACAGAAAACCATCTCCAGATAGAGATGTGTAGGGGCTCTTAATTTGATACCTAGAGATGCTGTTACCACTGAGAGAAGCCTTCAGTGACAGGGTGACCTCAGTGAAAAAGTCCAAATCCAGACAAGGTTACTATTGGCCTCAGATCTTACATTGCTACCACCCAGATGGGCTAAGTACTAGATGCTGACACGGTCAGTGGCACTGTGGCACATCAGCTGGCAATGCTCACACACTCAAGAGTAAAAGTATTTATTTTTGTCACGAAGAATCCAGGAATAGAAAAAAGGTGAGTAGAAGCAATGAGGTGCCACCATCGGGCTTATTTAAGTGAAAAAGCTAATTTTTTTTTTTTTTTAAATAGAGGAAGGAAAGAAGAAAAGCTAAGCATGATGGTGTATACTTGTAATCTCAGCATTTGAGGAAGAGGCCAAAAGATCAAAAGTTCAAGATCTTTCTGCTCTCAAGCTTGAGCAACACACACATTGAGACTCTGACTGCAAGGAAGGAAGGAAGGAAGAGAGGGAGGAAGGAAGGAAGGGAGGGAGGGAGGAAGGAAGGAAGGAAGAGAGGGAGGAAGGGAGAAAAGAAAGAGGAAGTCAGAAAATTAAGAGTAAATTATTAGAGCCGGGCGTGGTGGCGCACTCCTATAATCCCAGCACTCAGGAGACAGAGGAAGGCGGATCGCTGTGAGTTCGAGGCCAGCTTGGTCTACAAAGTGAGTCCAGGACAGCCAGGGCTACACAGAGAAACCCTGTCTGGGAAAGAAAAATAAAGAGTAAAGTAAATGCTCATCAACATAGCAGGGAAGCAACAGATACGCTGTACATTCTAATTAATTTTTTGAGATGGACTCTTCTTCTGCATTGCCTATGGGCTGCGGGTGCACATAACAGTCACCTGGATGTCTTAAATAACTTTAAAAGTGTGAACTCTAGCACTGGGGGGTGGGGGTGGGGGTGTGCATCTAGCTGCATAGCTCATAGCGCAGGCTTCCTTCACAGTCCCTCTTCAGCCTCCAAGTGCTAGGATACATGGGCAGCCCCACTGTTTTGTTTTTAGTAATTAGTACTACATTTGTTATCTATTTACTTGTGGTTTTTGCATGTGTGTGGTAACAGGGATCAAACCAGTTCACACTACATAAATGTCCTACCACTGAGATGCAACTCTGGCTTTCAATTTCATTCTGGTTTTGGTTTTGGTATTACTTTTATTTTGTTTTTTAGACAGAATCTCACTATGTTATGTAGTCTTAAATGGTCTGGAACTTTCTATGTAAACTAGGCTGGCCTCAAACTCATAGAGATCTGCCTCTCTCTCCCTCTCAAGTGCTGGGATTAAAGATGTGTGCTACCATGCCCAGCTACAGTCTCATCTTAATTTACTCTTTTTAATCTACCTCCCACCTGCACCAGCGGGACCACACATATACCTCTCTAGTTTCTATGAGACAGCTACATTAATATGTGGTTCTAGTAAAATAAGATAAATGAGTTTTCTATTAAGATCTACTTATGGGCCAGGAGTTGGTGGTGTACGCCTTTAATCCCAGCTCTCGGGAGGCAGAGGAGGGCAGATCTCTGTGAGTCCAAGGCCAGCCTGGTCTACAGAGTGAGTTTCAGGACCACCAGGGTGAGATAAAGAAACCCTGTCTTGAAAAACAAAAACAAACAAGCGAGCAAAAAATATAAAGTTATGGAGACAAAAGGCACCTCGTTTCAGAAGAATTCAATATAATAGTTAGTACATGTCAGTAGCAGAACGCTGGCCTGGCATGTGGGAAAGGCTCGGCAATAGTCAGCCACTAAAGCAGCTTCTTTAGTGCCGTGATGTGTAGTTCTACTGCCATCAGTCCTGTTCCTCAAAACCTAACTGAGACTTTATGCTCTGTATGGCATCCTCTGAGCACTTTCTGATCAGAATTATAGTGTTTGTCTTTATTTTGATAAGACAAGTGTAGCCCGGATGATGATGACACACGTGCAGCTATATGTCTCCACTGTGCGGCAGAAGCTTTTTTATTTTTGTTGTTGTTTGTTTTTCGAGACAGAGTTTCTCTCTGTGTTGCCTTGGCTGTGCTGGACTCACTTTGTAGACCAGGCTGGCCTTGAACTCAGAGAGATTCGCCTGCCTCTGCCTCCCAAGTGCTGGGATTAAAGGCGTGGGCCACCACGCCTGGCTGGCAGAGGCTTTTTGAAAGCAGTAAGTCTGGGAATGTTTAGAAAGAACCACAAATGTGAAATCAATAAATTCACTTCCCTAAGAGTGAGATGCAAGGCAGCAGAGGCCAGCCAAAACACACACAGGCAGAAAAGACACCAACTTACAAGCCTGAAGAGCCGAGAAACACACGGTTTCCGAGACTGAGACTTGAAAACTACTGATACCTGATGCTGGCTGTGCTGATAGCGCAGACCTGACACCAATGGTTTGCACAACGTTACCTTTACACGATTTTTGGTGAAATCTTTACAGGGTTTTGATGAAACACGGGACAGGGCCAGCAAGGTGGCTGGCAGGTGGAGGTGTTATCCTGACAGGATATGGAATGTCCTAGAAGGCAAAGCTCTGAGTGTGTCTGAAAGTTTCCAGTCTGGCCTATCCTAGGAATAAAAAGGAGCCAGGCAGCTGTGTGGTAGTGTTCTCTCTGCTTCCTAACGGCTGCCTCACTAGCCACCTCGCGCCCCTCCTGTCATGCCTTCCCAGGCGCAGGGGCCCCTGCTGTCGTGCCTTCCCACTGCGAGGCGAGGCATCCACTAGAACCCTCCCGCCTTTTGAGCCAATCTTTGCCAGGTATTTTGGTTACAGCTGCAAGGAAAGTAAGGGCACACCAAATCAAAAATCTGAATAAAGTCCTAATATTCAGAGCATATTTTTAAAATGTTTACAACTCAAAAGCAAATATAGGCAAAACAAAACAAAACAAAACCCTCTGAACAGACATTTTCGCCAAAAATGATACAGAAGAGAACATGAAAGCTGCTTTACCGTATTAACTCAGATCAGCGTGGGAGAGCATGGCAGCAGTGCTTTGCCCCCTCTTTGGCTCAACCCCAAACAAACAAATAAAGACAGCACTTCATATCCATTAGGGCCAAGATGGTCAGAATAATAAAACTTATAGGGCATTATTTTCCTGGGCAGAAATGTATGTATTCATTACGGTGGCACGCGCCTTCAGTGCAGCGCCCTTGAACTGAGTTCAGTCAGAAGAACCCACAGGATGAAAGGAGAAAGCAGACGCCCAACAGTTGTCTTCTAATAACACACACACACACACACACACACACACACACACACACACACACACACACGAAGTAAGAACCTCAGAGTCAACTCTTGTCAGTTAGACAACAGCATTAGCTCTTGAGATCACAGTGGGACCTGCAGCAGGTTAACCCCTCCCATGCCACAGGAACCCCTGGAACTGTCACCTTTCCTCCTGGAACTTCCTTTCCCACCTGGTCCTTCGAGTGTACAGAAGGGACAAGTCTTGAACTGGTCATGCTGTTCTGGGCTTACAGATACTGAAGATGGCTCCTCTGGGGCCTTGCAGTTCCTTAAGCTGAAGGAAGGCCTCTTCCAGATGCCTAGTTGCTGTCCTGGAACCAGGAATTCATAGCTCTCTGCTAACCTCTGCTCGCAGAAGCTGGCTCACCCTGCGCTGACCCCCAACAGCTCTTCTTCGTGGCTCTGCGAAACACTCACTGTCTGAGAAACTGAGAGAACGGGCTATTGCCTACCAAGCAAGCACAGTCCTATTCCAGACTCTACGCACAGAACTAAGCCCATCCCTTCTCCTCAGGCCCCAGTAAGTTGTGACCAGGTAGATTTGTGTCTGGAGCTTTCCTAGTGGTCTCTCTTCCTGTTTGAGATGAGAGGAAAGCCACACTCAGACATCTCTTCTCCAGAGCACAGCTGAGCTCAACCTCACACCAACATCTCCACAACGTCCTGCAGACAGCTGGGGAGATGGCTCAGGGGACAAACACCTGACACACAACATGCAGATTTCCTCAGCACCCACTTAAAGAGTGAGCGTGGTACTGGATATACCTGTCACCCAATCACAGTGGCTATGGAGACGTGACGACTGCTGGAACGTGCTGGAACCTGCTGGAACATGCTGACTGCTGGTCTAGCTCCAGGTTCAGTGAGAGACCCTATCCCAGTGGAATAAGGTGGAAGGCAATAGAGTAGGACACCAAAGTCCCCCTCTAACACACACATACACACATACACACACACATACACACACATACACAAACACACACACATACACACACACATACACACACACATAAACACACACACACAAAAACACACACACATACACACATACACACACATACACACACACATAAACACACACATACACACACATACACACACATAAACACACACAAACACATACACATACGCACATATATAAACACACACATAAACACACCCGTACATACATACATACATACATACATACATATACACACACAAACACATACACACACACACACACACACACACACACACACACACACACACACACCGGGGGGGAGAAAAAAGAAAGAAGGAAAAAAAGGAAAGAAAAAGGGAGGGAAAAGAAAATCGTTGTAAAATCTTTTCATCCTTCAGTGGACAAAGTGCATGTCTTGATCAAATTATCAAAATTAATATCACTAATGTGTGGCAGATACTGTGGACTGTGTGCTAAGCCAAGAACACATCATATTTACCGTCTTGATGAAAGACCTGTAATCTAAATATAATCTTGAGAAAATATCAAACAAATTGAAAATTGAAATCATCCTCTTTTTTAAAATATCAGCTTTCTTCAAAAATGCCCCTGTCACAAAAGTCCCAGGATGGGCCGAAGAACCTTCTCCATTGGAAAGGAGCTGGAGAAAATGCGAGCGTGCTGTGGTAGCACACTGCAGCCTCTAGTGGAGGAAAAACTCAAATGCTGTAAAGCATGTCCGGAGGCAGGTGAGAAAATGGAAGGAACTGCAGATGCTTTTAAAACGCTGTTTCAGTGTTAGATTTCTGACACTGGAAACTGTAGAAGAGAAAGATGCGACAGAGCAACATCGGACGGCAAAGCAGACCACACGCAACGTATCTCCTCGCAGCTCAGACACCAACCGTACACGCAGGGTGGGTACAGATAAGTAAAATAAATGAATATGGCTAAAAGATAAACAGGTGTTTCGGGTACAAGTCTCGCAATCTGTCTGACATTTGACATTATTTGCAAGTTGTTGTTGTTTTTTTTTTTTTTAATGGTTTATAGGGGCTGGAGAGATGGCCCAGAGGGTAGAAGCACTTGCTGATCTACCAACTGACAGGAATTCAATCATACTGGGTGACTCACACCTATAGTTCCAATTCTAGGGGATACACAGTGCTTTTCCTGCCCCCTTGAGCACCTGAATACTCACCTCTCTCTCTCTGTCTCTCTCTCTGTCTCTCTCTCTCTCTCTCTTACTCACTCACTCACACTCACACTCACACACACACACAAATAAAATAAATATTTGCTTATTTTCTTTATGGTGTTTTGCCTAAACAAGAAGAGCTGATGCTTTACTTCTGAATCTCCAAGAACAGGACTGATTTGTATCCTTGATAAAGGAAAAAGGAACTAAGCATCTATTTTATTACATGTATTCAAGTCCTTTGTCTACAAGTAAATATGTGTGTGCCACGTGTGAGCCTAGTGCTGGCAGAGGTCAGGAGAGGGCATTGTATGTCCTGAAACTGGACGGTGAGAGCCACCATGTGGGTGCTGGGAACTGAACCCAGGTCCTTTATAAGAGCAGGTGCTCTTAACCACCGAGGCATCTCTTCAGCTCCCAAAGACCTAATTTGTAAACAATTCTTTTAAACCTTTTGTTTTTCTGTTAAGGGCTTTTGTTGTTGTTTGTTCATTTGTTTGTTGTTTTGGGATTTTTTTGGGGGGTTGTTTTGTTTTGTTTTGTTTTGTGTGTTTTGTGTGTGTGTGTGTGTGTGTGTGTGTGTGTGTGTGTGTGTGTGTGTTTTGTTTTGTTCTTGGTTTTGAGACACGGTTTCACTGTGTAGTCATGCTGTCCTGGAACTCAGAGATCCACCTACCTCTGCCTCTCAAGTGCTGGGGTCAAAGGCGTGTGCCGCCACCACCTGGCTGACTTAACTTATTTTAACTAATGCATTTTGGGGGATTCTTTTTTACCAACTACATATAGATCACTAATATTTAGTGCTACAAAGTAAGCCCATGTATGTCTATATGACAACTCACCGACCTACTTTATTACTGATGTACATTGTGTTCTTCTGTGCCTTTGTCATGGTTAGAGGTCCTGCCTGCTGACATTCTTGTATTTGCCAATGAGTATTGTGTATGAGCTGCCTCAGGCTCACCTTCCTAGGGTTTGTGAGTAAGGAGCCCTAGGGGGCAGGGATACAGTACAGTGTCAGACTGGAAAGGCAAAGGCCAGCACTGAGGAAACCAAGTGTGTGGGGCGTGAGGGGGGGTGGGGGGTGGATGGGGGAGTGGGGGGTGGGGAGGGTGGGGGTGGGGGGCTGTGGGGAGGGTGGGGGGGGGGGGCGTGGGGAGGGTGGGAGAAGAGATCTTCTTGTGCCATCTTATCTTCTCAGGATGCTGTACAATGAATCTCTATCATAAAGAATAAGGAAAATTCAGAGACAAAGAAAACTTGCTAACAGAAACAATCGATGGAACCTCCAAAATTAATTAGTCTTGAGCCAGAAGTAGTATCTCATATGCCTTTTAATCTCAGCACTTGGGAGGCAGAGGCAGGCAGATCGCTGCAAGTTCAAGGCTAGTGTGCTCTACACAGTGAGTTCTAGGACAGCCAGAGCTAAATAGTGAGATCCTGACTCTAAATAAATAATATAATATAATTAGTCTCATCGTTTTCCCATTCACAACCCCTTATTCTTTCATCCTATTTATAAAACATATGCCAAAAAAATAATAATAACATGTAGGAACTGGAGAGAGATGGCTCAGTGGCTAAGAGCACTGGCTGCTCTTCCAGAGGACCCAGGTTCGGTTCCCAGCACCCACATGGCAGCTCACAACTGTCTATCACTCCGGTCCTAGGGGATCCAGTGCCTTTTTCTAGCCCTCATGGGCAACAGAAACACATGAGATACACACACACACACGGGTATAAAGTGCACATACACGTAAAATAAATAAAACTTAATGCATACCATGTCATATCTCTTTCCAAATTTTTTTGTGTTTTGTAAAAATAGAGCAAAGCCAGGAGCAAACATAAGGGACGAACAACAGAGTTAAACTCTCTGGGTGTAAGCTCATGTTTGTATTCCCAGTACTCTAGAGGGTGAGGCAGGAGAGCTGCTGCAAGTTCAAAATCAGCCCCGGCTACATAGCAAGTACCAGGTCACTCAAGAACACCAGGCAGAACCCTATCTCAAAAGCACCAAAAAGACAACTGAGTCCTGATTAATTTGTAATCAGAAGATTTACCTGAAGAACTTGCTGCCGCAGAACACAAAAAACTACGCTTGGGAAATAAATAATACTCTAAATTCCCACTGAACTCTTGACTGTCTCTTAATGGCATATGCTGTCAATGTATCAAGTGGAAGTTGAGGAAAATAAAAGATCTATAGAAAGTGAGCTGAGAGTTGCTGGGTGTGTCTGTGTGCTGGATCTTGGACTGACTTGATTTTGGCTGAGCGCAGACAAAAATTGTTGCCCCAGCTCTCAACAGAGAAGACAGCAGCTCCAAGTTCAAAAATAAAACACGCACACACGCACTAGATGAGCTACCTGGTGACAATTTGTTTTTTGGGTTTTGTTTGGTTGTTTTTTTTTTTTTTTGGTTGGTTTTGGTTTTGGTTTTGGTTTTGGTTTTGGTTTTTCGAGACAGGGTCTCTCTCTGTGTAGCCTTGGCTGTCCTGGACTCGCTTTGTAGACCAGGCTGGCCTCGAACTCACAGCAATCCGCCTGCCTCTGCCTCCTGAGTGCTGGGACTAAAGGCATGCGCCACCACGCCCGGCTCCCGGTGACAATTTGAAGGGAAACAAGATAATTAGGCTCCAGTAACCTAACAGCAGCTGTTGACTCAATTTTCTTAACCAATCTATTTTATTACAACTTATTAACTGAGCGTACGTCACTTATAACCCAACTAACCAAAACAATAGGAAAAGAGGATTAACGAACACAACAAAACTGTAAGGATATCAGTTCTGAGGAGCGATTCTCTCAGCGTAATCAGCAGGATTTCTTCTGCTGGAACCTGGAGTAACCAGAACCTGGAGCCCCGAAGCCTTCCCTCGAGCGGTTCTCTCTAGGAGCATCTCAAAATGGAGTGATGAACAGCCAAAACTATCCCAAGTCTCCAACGAGCCCCGCCTCCAGTTCTGGGCTCATTTATATATCTCCTCCCAGAGTCTGTTCACAGGATCTTTTCAGCTGACAACAATCAAGCTCCTGCACTAGGTGGTCGGTCATCTAGTGGATTAACGTCACATGTTCTCTCACAAGACCGTTCTGATCCCACACTTGGGATCCTAAAATACAGGTTTATCTCTCCTCCACGCAGCCACCTTGTGAATCAAGACAAGAGCTTCAAGCGTTCCTTCACTATGTCCCCTTGAAACTCAGACCTTATTTTCTGTGGTTCCCACTTTCAAAAGGCCGGAGAGCGATGCAAAGTCCCCCAGGTACAAACAGACGCAGTGTGGCTGCCTAGGTACTGTTCTTGGGTCTGGGTCTTTCTGCTTGTGACACGGCTACATGATATTCCCTGGTCACGGATCTTGCTGTTTGATCTGTGATTCCACTTGGAGATATTCCAGAGGCTGCGACGCTCTCTAAACACACCACGCGCTCATGTGAAGCAGCTCAAATGTCCAAGCGCCTCCACCAACGGGCACTTCAAAAGTCATAATAACTTACAGGTGTGAGCATGGAAGTGCCCTCTGCACTCTTCTGCCCCTTCTCGAACTCTGCTCCCTCTTGCTGGACCTTTCTTTTTTTTTAACACTGAATTCTTACCTTGGCTTGGCATTTCTCCATTTTCTCTTCCTTGGCTTTGGGGCTTTTAAGACGACATTCCAAACTCCTCTAGGAAACACAAAAGCAGATTAAAATGCTTCACCATGTCAAAGCTTGGGTTTGCTTAAATCTGTATGTTATTTATTAGTTTACTCAAAGTAGATAAAACGATTTAAATGCTCCTTGAGAAGATACCTATTAAGGAATTAAAAAGACAGGTGGGTAATAAAACTCGTGCCGGGTTCCAATCCTGGGAAATTTTTAATGGACTCTCACATCTGCTCTGTTTCTACCACTGCTAAGGACAGGCTCTCCAACTTTACTGCTGTCTCCAGAAACAGCAACGAACTGAGTGTGTGAAAACAGCTTAATCCGACACCTGCCTAAAGATTTCTCAAAGCGGCACTGTGACCTTTTAGCGCAAGTAGTTCTCTGCTGTCAGGGCACCTCTGTGCCGTAGAATGCCAGGCACATGCCTTGCCCCTCGCCCTTCAGCCTCTCACAGTGACAACCAGAGGGGCAAACCTACCTCAAGTTGTGAGGGCTGAGGGAGCCATGTTCCCTGTAGGCTTCTGTCGTTGGGACCACTGTGCGCAGAGGTGGTGCAGCTTGCTGGAGGAAGTGCTTCTCTGGGAGTGAGCTTTAAAGTCCCCAGCCTCTCCTCACTTCCAATTCACTCTGTTTTGTGTTGGTAGGTGAAGGTGAAATCTCTCAGCTCTCTGCTGTGGCTGCCAAGCCTTCGTCACTACTCCACTCCTTTGGAACGCAAAGCTAAAATACACTCTCTCTTAAGCTGTCTCGATAGTGGTATTTTATCACAGCAACAAAGAGTAACTGATACAGGTTGAAAATAATCTACATAAAAACTTTTTCGGGCCCTGAGCCTAGAAAAGTATAACATGCGTGAGATGTAATTAAGTGTGCATCTAATCAATAAATAGAGGGCTATCTGCATAACACCAAAGTTCCACTAAACAGATTAGTCCAAAATTCAAGGAAGACAGGCAGTGGTGGTGCAAGCCATTAATCCCAGAACATGGGAGGCAGAGGCCCTCGGATTTCTGTGAGTTTGAGGACGGCCTGGTCTACAAAGCAAATTCCAGGACAGCCAGGGCTACGTAGAGAAACTCTGCCTCAAAACAAAACAAAACAAAACACTGCAAAAGGAAAATGTCTTTTTATGTAATACCCAAGCCGTACAAAATAAACAGATTAAGTTTATCTTGGAATGATTTTAAGCAGTGAACTTGAATATATTTCTAAGTATTCAAGAATTTCTTTCTCTCTTCAGGTTAACTACTTTCTATATTTTTCTAGTCCTTGATTTCTTTCTAAAAGGTCTTGATATTTTAGACATTTTAGTTCTTTGTAATTTGAGTTTTACATATTCTTCCCATATAAGCGCTTGCCTCTTAATATTACTTTTGGTATTTACTGTCATGGAAAAGTTTTCACGTTATTGGTTTTCCCTTAAATTTTAATTATTTCCATTCTATAGGTTTTGCATGTTTCAAGGATGACTTTTTAAAGATTTTTTATTTATATATACAGTATTTTGCCTACATGTACACCTGAATGCCAGATAAGGGCATTAGATCTCATTATAGATGGTTGTGAGCTACCATGTGGGTGCTGGGAATTGAACTCATGACCTCTGGAAAAGCAGTCAGTGCTCTTTACCTCCGAGCCATCTCTCCAGCCCATGACTAAGGTATCTTGCATCCCTAAAAAACATAATCTTTACTCTGAACATGGCTCAACATTGGGGATTTTATTTTAAGAAAAAACAAAAACAAAAACAGACACTGCTATTGTGGCATTAATTAGTGGTAAGTAAATCCCATCACTTAATGTACATCCATGCATCCTCGAAATTTTTGAACAACTACACCAACTTAGATTCCCATCAACACTAGAGACTTCCATCTCCCCCACATTTTCTAGTAAACCAAGCTATCAAACAGGTAGAAAATAGTGTTTCTTGGTGCTAGGGCATTAGCTCAGTGCCTGGTAGCACTTACTGCTCTTGCAAAAGGCCCAAATTCACTTCCTAGCACCCATGTCACAACCACCTTCTAGAGAGCCCAAACGCCTGTGGCCTCCATAGGCACCAGGCACACACACAAATACATGCAGGAAAAAAAGAAAAAAAAAAAAAACCATACCCGTATAAAATAAAGATACATAAAAACTGTGAGAAGAAAAGAAATGGGACCATGAGACGGCTCAGGAAGTAAAGGCCCTGCTGTCAAGCCTTATGACCCGATTTCATCTCCCAGGGCCCATACAGTGAAATGAGAGAACCAATTCCCCAAGCAGTCCCTTAATCCCACCATTTTGGATGCAGGGACAGGAGGGTCTCTGTGATTCAAGGCCTGCCTGGTCTACATAGGAAGTTTCAGGGCAGACCAGGGCTACGTGGTGAGACCCTGTTTCAAAACAAACAAGTTAAACGCTACTTAGACTTAGACACCATGATACAGTCTCCACAACAAGGGGGAATCTTCAGGGCTCCAACCATTCTGAGGCTGCTCATGCCCCTGTACCTGTAATTCAGACCCCTCACACGGCAAGTCCAATAAACTCATGGGTCTCGCCAAGTTGGACTTATGCCTTTCACACCAGGGCTCCTGCAGAAGCACGGTATGGCTAAAAGAGAGGGGAGGGCAATGCTTACAACCTAGAACCTGTCAGGCACAAGAAACCAAACCAATGGCGAGTACAGTCATGACCCCGTTCCCTGGACATGGGCCTAAACAAGCAGTTTGACCCAACCCCATGAAACCCCGAACCTGTCCGAGGCGGGGCAATTCCTAGCAGCCCCATGGAAACAACCCAGAATGAGAAAGTAGGGGGGGGGGTGTCAAAGGACATGACAGTGGGTTCTAGAATGCTACCTTCTATCCTGACTGCTATACCCAACGTAACTTTTTTAAGGGAACAGCTGGCAGGTTATGGTGGTGCATTTAGTCACAGCATTCATGAGGCAAAGGCAGGCTGTTTGAGGCCAGGCTGGTCTACATACTGAGTACCAGGCCAGCCAACACTATACAGTAAGACCCTATTATATTCAAAATATCCAAAAATAAAAAATAAAAATAAGAAAGAGTGGAAGGAAGGCTAAAAGGTGATATTGTCTTTTCAGGCTGTGTCAGGTGATGCTGACATTTTAGTGTTGTTTTTGTTGCTGGTACCCCTTTGATCAGTTGCTTGCAATGCACGGCAACGGCTCTACAGACTGGAAGGTCTCGCTGAACGGTGTCTTCATGCTAGCCTGAGTTCCGTGCAGATTTGGAAAACAGTAAAAGGACAGGAAATATTCCAGTAGAAGGTTTTCCGTTTGTTTGCTTATAAACTGGGAGCGATGGTGCCCGTGCCTGTAATCTCACAACTCGGGAGGCAAAGGCAGGTGGATCTCTGTGAGTTTTAAGCCAGCCTTGGCCAAGATGGCCCAGGCTACACAATGAAACTGTCTCTGATAAAACAAACAAAAAAAAGATATTCTAGATTGGTTGGGGTAGGACCCTCCCAGAAGCCATAAGGTTACTCCCAGTGCCAGCAATGGGTAACCTTCCTATGAGTTGTTGGCCAGGGAGGCCCCTGAGGCCCCACACACAAAGGTTATTGACACTGCTGTTGCTTTCTTGCAAAATCTATATTGTAAGAACAAATTTCTGAGCTGGGCATGGTGGCGCACCCCCTTAATCCCAGCATTCAGGAGACAGAGGCAGGCAGATCTCTGTGATTTCCAGGCCAGTCTGGTCTATAAAGCAAGTCCAGGTCAGCTAGGGCTTTTACACAGAGAAATCCTATCTGGAAAAGCAAACAAACAAAGAACCAATTACTGTCAGGCATAGTGGTGCATGCTTTTAATCCCAACAGTGGGGAGGCAGAGGTAGGTATATATCTCTGTGAGTGTGAGGATAGCCTGGTCTACAGAGCAAGTTCCTGGTCAACCAATGCTATTTTGAGAGTACTTAAAGAGACCCTGCCTCAAGACAAACAGAAGAAGAAGAAGAAGAAGAAGAAGAAGAAGAAGAAGAAGAAGAAGGAGAAGGAGAAGGAGAAGGAGAAGGAGAAGGAGAAGGAGAAGGAGAAAAGAGAAGAAAAGAAAAAATAAAATCAAACAAAAAACTACTGAAGATGTGCTTTGATTGCAGGGCATGAAAAAAACAAAGCCAGGACGCGCTCCTTCGTGGCTAGCTGGAATGTGGTATTTAAGCTGTCTGGGGAAGACTGTCCCCATAGCCCTACTCAGCTGTGGACCCTTTGTGCCAAGGGCAAGATGGGCCAGCTGGTGCAATAGTGGTATGGACTGTTTGAGGTGCAACTAACAACTTTTAAGTTGGATTTAATGCCCACTCCATAGGCGGAAGTTCATATCTGGTGCTGAAAGCCAAGACAAAGAACTATGGCTAGTGAGATCATAGGCCCCGTGGGGAAGCAACTGCTGTTGTTTTGTTGAATGGACGCGATGTGCCTGTGAAAGTGCCTCCTAAACATGCGTGTTTACACAGTCTTATTGCCATTGGCCTTGTTTGTGGGAAAACCTCTCCCAGAGGATGGCAGTTGCCAATGGGCACACTCGTAACTGATTAAACTGGTGAGAAAAAGTGGTAGTTGAGGTAACATGACTGCCTGATACTCAAATAACGGTCATGGGCAAATCACCTCTTCTGAGGCTCCCGGGGTCATTGTGAAACAAGCAGGCAGACAGAATGTAAGCGCTAAAGGAAGGGAGGGAGGGCAGTGCTGTGTGGCAGTTTTCCCCTCTGGGCATGACGTGATGCTGTTTTGAACTCTGCACTGGAAGCTGCTGCAAGTAGAGAAGAGTTGTACAGTGGTAGTCGGATCTTCGGTACAGATAAGGAAACTATTAACACTCCCCAGCAGATGGAAGACAGGAGGGCCAGATAGCCTCACCTGAGACTCCAGCTAGTGTGCCGCTGCCCTCTCCCCCCAGCTGCATGTGATCTACAGAGAGGCTAAAGTATGTAAGAAGTGAAAAGTAGGGAGCTGGAGAGGTGGCTGGGCACTTAAGAGCACTGACTGTTCTTCCTGAGAACCTGGGTTCAACTCCCAGCGACCACATGACAGTTCACAACTGTCTGTAATTTCAGCTCCAGGGGATCTGACATCCTCACACAGATACACATGCATGGAAAATACCAATGTACATAAAATAAAAAATAAAATCCTAATTAAAAAAAAAAAAAAAGATATATTGCATGAAAAGAAAAGTGAGCGGGGCAATTAAAAGTGAGACTCCATGGTGACGTTCTGATGAGGCTGCCATCTGTCTTAGTCACCTGATCTACTGCTGGGAAGAGACACCAAGACCATGCTACCCTTACAAAAGGAAGCATTTGCCTGGGGGCTGGCTTACAGTTTCAGAGGGTTTAGTTCAATACCATCACGGTGGGAAGTAGACTTAGTGCTGGAGTAATAATAGCTGGGTGTTTTATATGCTCAGCTGTAGGCAGGAGGGAGAGAGGGGGCAGACAGAGAGACTGGCAGAGGGCCTGGCAGGGCTTGAAACCTCAAAGCCCACCCCCCACTGACACACTTCCTCCAACAAAGCCACACCTCTTAATCCTTCCCAAAAGGTTCACGGGGGGGGGGGGGGGGGGGTGGATAGACATTGGAGCCACCTTCATTCAAGCCGGCACACCGTCCATGATGGGGCAGGACTTTGTAGTGATACAGCTGTTTAGAAGTCACCCATGCTCCTGTAAGTAACCACTCATCTGTGCTCTACAAGCAAGCCTAACAAATTGAGTGGTTTCAACAAGCTGGATTGCAGTGAACTTGCACTTTACTCTGTGGCTGTGATCTGCCACAGGTAAACAGGCACTTGTTTGTGTCCTCACAAGAAAAGCTGTACTCCAAATTAGGTGGCCTGGGAGCCTCTGGGCTGCTAGCTTGTCTCCATATCTCATCTCAATGTAGAAATGCTGGGGTTACAGACATGCCCCGCCTACACAGTCTAAGGTGCTTCCTTGGCTGGAGTCCATAGATACCTAAACAAATCTGTAAGGATAAGAAGACAATATTTACCTGAGAGACTCAAAAGCCTCTATAGAGTATCTTAGGCAAACAGAAGATCAACTACCTTAATCTACAAACAAAGAGCCTTGAAGCTTAGGGCAGGGGAATGACCTTAAATACACCAGAGACACCGACTCTAAGAAGTCTCAGTAGTTCAAACTACTTTTACGTTCAAATCTGTGTTCCAAGAAGAAAGCACATTATATATGTAAAACCTGTATCAAAACTAGTGACAGAGCACGCCACACACCATCTCAGTATCTTCTAACAGACAAGCACCAAGGAGCGCTGCAAAGCCTTGGCATCTTCCTGATGCCAACACAGTCACAGCCCAACAGCCGCCTGGATCCAGAGAAAGCAGCCACACAGAAGAGAGGTCTGACAGTAAGGGCAACTTTCCTTGACACTATCAATAGCACACACAGATAGGTAACAATGGGGCATTGGCAAAACCTACAGAAGGAAGTAAATAGTTGAAGAAAAGCAGGGCTTGGCAGGACACACCTGTAACCTTTAACTTCTGTTAACTCCTGTAAGAACCATCTGCACAGCAAGTTCCAGGCCAGCCTTGACTGAGTGAGATCATATCTCAAAATTAAAATTAAGAACTGGAGTTAAGATTTAAAATGCAATGCACCATCATACTGGTATCTGCTATGGAAAATATGAGATACCTATTTTATGTTCTAGAGATGTTTTGAGTTTACCAGTGTGAGGGAAGCCGTGTTAAGAATCAGGGCATGGACACTGTTAACACACACAGAATAAGAACTGCAGCCAATTTAACAACATGGCCAACGTGTGAGAGAAAGAGACACCAAAGCTTTACATTGTGGCTGTTGGAAAATGACTGCTTAGAAAGGTGAATTGTTCCTCAAATTGCTAGCCACGTTTTGTTAATGTGCTACATTGAAGGTAATTATACTCAATTCTCTGCTGTTTTAAAATCGATACTTTGACTCTACGAGAGCACTCCGTTATTTTTAATAACTGAAAATATCTACATTTCTCTTTGGTGTAGGCGTTTAAAAACAGATAGAAATAGAACACACAGAGAAATCTTTCTCAGGATGACAGCCAATTTGAAAACTCACACCAAAACTAAACCTTGGGGTAAGACTAGTTTCCTTTCTTTAAGAGAAAAGAGACAATACCACTGAAGTTTAATCGCCTTTCCATACAATATGTCCTTTCAGTTTAAGATAATGCTTTGCCCTTATCTTCAGTTTTCAAAATGCCAGGAAAACCTCTTTAAAGCTTTTCTAGGAAAGAGAAAGAATACAAAAATTTAAATGGTTTGGTAAGTCCAGATCCAAAGTGAAAGCTTACACTTTATCTTTCCTACTGTCTTTTTTGGCCAGGAGCAGCATTTATCCTAGCGTCCTAAAAGGGAGAAGAAAAAGGTCAAAGCGGTGTCACCAGCAACACATATTTGAAAAAAGGGGAAAGAATTGAGAGAAGCACCATTCCAAATCACTGAGGAGTGGGCCCTATATTAATATATACTGCGCGGAATGCCGGATCTTCCTCATGGAGGGATGAAGGCCCCTGCGAGGCACTTCTAATTAGAGAGGATTACAAGGGAGCCCAAGGAAAGGCAAGGGCTCCATAAGGTCTAGGGTCTCAGGGCAGTCCCCTTCCTGCAATCCCACAACCAAAAAAAACCAGCCACACAGCTAAATGCAGGAGTGCGAGTTCTTCAGGTGCCAGTTGGGTTTCCTCCTCCTCCTCCTCCTCCTCCTCCTCCTCCTCCTCCTCCTTCTCCTCCTCCTCCTCTTTATGAATTCGTATTATTTTTAAAACACTTGACACATGTTTTAAATACTTACATGGCTCCTCGGTTTCAGGAAACAGTGTGTGCTCAGCTGAAGGGTAAAAGCATGTAATGAGGAAGTTAACAAGGGCTGATATTTTTTTTTACAACATTCTTTAAAACTGAAAAGCCTCTTTAAACACCAGGAACAGCTTAAATAATTCACTCCGGCCCGAGGGTTCCATGCGGACAGTTCTAATCTCTGGTCTGTTTCAGCCATGACAGTAGGCCCAACAAGACTGCAAGACTCCAGGAGTCACCTATGCCTGTGCTTTCTGGCTTCCAAGGCACACCTCAGAGGGCTATAAGTGGCTGGCTCCACATGGCCACAGTGGAGCGATGGAAGTGCGGCCCTTTAGGCCTGTGGTGACCCCGGAAATGAGTCAGACCACCTCTCTACAAGCTTCCACAGGCTTAAGGGCTGCAACTGTGGAAAGCAAACCAAGCCTGGCCAGTCTGGGGGAACGCACGAGTAAGGGCGGCTGGGTAGGCTACCCTTGGCCCACCGCCCCAGCCTTGGCCATTGTTTTGTCTTGGGGAGTTGAGGAGAGCTGCTTGCTCTCTCCGGTCCTTCACATTCCTTGGGGTCTGGCAGCTGCGAAGCGCAGGGGGAGCGCGAGAAAGGGGCGCGGGGTGCCCTTCTGGCACGGCAGGCTGGCCAAGGCGGCACCCCGCGGGCGCACCTGCCCCGCCCTCCTCTGCGCGCCGGCCCCCGCTGCGCGGCTCAGGTGCACGGTACTCGGAACGCTCCCAGCCAGCTAACGGGCTGAGCGCCCTCCGCCGAGCCGGCCTTTCCAGAACAGGACCTAGTGCTCCCAGGAAGGGAGTACGGAAGAGGATTCCGCCCTGCTTCACTTCCAGACTTGAAAGCCCGAAAGCCGTCGGTTCTGCACAGAGGAGCAGTCGGGTGCGCGCTACCAGCTGCTGCACGAAAATAATTGTTCTCGCACGCACTGTCCTGTCCTGCGCCCAGGGACGGACGCACGTGCGCGCACGCGAACACACACACACACACACACACACACACACACACACACACACACACACACACACACGCCTCTCTCGCTGGCCAACCTTAGTATTCTGAGCATGCAGTTTTCAACAACTTGCTTGACACAATAACAAAGACATTTAAATGCCAGGACGCAGACTTCACTTTTTAACCTGCTGAGAGGAGCTACTTTCAAAGCCTCCCCACCGAGAATAAACTGACAAAAAATATGGGGTGCACTTATAAATTAAACACCTTACCCTCAAAGCAACGTTTGTTAATCAGGTTTCTAAAAGAATAGCCATGTCTGCCTTTCTATTCACCCAAATAATGTGCCAAGAAGGAACCCCCTCACACGGGAGAGAGCTGGGGAAAATGAATTATACCCATAGCTAGTAAAACTCATCTTAAATCAATAGAACACCACTTGAACTTGAGTTTCCATTGTTTCACCGGACCATCAATGTTTTTAATTAAACAGAGCTACCCTTTCTGCTAAAACACTACATAAAAGGGTTAGGTTTCTACTTTTGTTGAGGCAGCTGCCGTTTGCTGGCTCTTGTGTTTGAGCAACAGACTGTTCAATAGAAGCGAGAAATAGCTCAACGCGCTCTTAATAGACCTGTTTCCACAATGTACCTTGAAAAGGAATACATTGTGTTATTGTGTTAGTTTGCTACAAACCTATTAGAAGAAAAATAGCGTCCATCAGGTCTAACAAAACGCATTTGTATTATACGCACTTATCTGCTTCAAATACACTTCTTGGCACAATGTCTAGGATTCAACTAGATCATCAGGAGCTGGAAAGAAGAACACATACCAGTTAGGCAATGATACACAAGCTAAAAATAATAATAACGACGGTCTACGCCGGCGGTGATCGCGACTTTTTGTTTTTGATGAAAATGCAAGCAGCCCTACTTTACTTGAAAATACATTACAAACTTGAGGTTTCTTCGACAAAAAACAAAATTTAAAAGATTTGTTTCACATCAATATTGATCCAGATCCCACAGTTGGAACAAATCTGATCCACTTTTGATAACAACTTGTTTCGGAGAAGGACTTCAGGCAGAAATATAGCATTTTAAAAGCAGAATTAAAGCGCACAGAGATCCGGGTTCTTTAGGGAAATGTGTGAAACAAACAAATCGAAAGCGAGGGTTCCAGCCAAGAGGTTGCGGAGCAGCGCTGCCTAGCAGCCAGAAGGGAAGCACTTCTTGGGAAATGCTCTCTTAAAAGTGAATTTAAAACACATTTTTATGGCATTCTGAACAGAGAGTGAGACTTGCAGCACAGAAATAGGTGGCATTCCTCGACAAGCCTGCTGCCTTTCGTACTTCAGACTTTAAGGGAGAGAAGAAGAAGAAGAAGAAGAAGAAGAAGAAGAAGAAGAAGAAGAAGAAGAAGAAGAAGAAGGGGCAAATGATGAGGCTAACTTCACCCAGACAGCTTAAAGTGGTATCTGGTCCATGAGGGGCTCTTTCCCCCCTGCAGAAAGCCACTGGATGTGATTTCCACCTGCATGCCCAATATTTCTTGTTCAGGTGCAAGATTGTTGAGGACACATGAGAATGATAGGTTGCTTGTTAGTTAGTTACCTCAACAGAGAGAGAAGGAGGAAGAGAGAGAGACAGAGGGGGGGAGGGAGGGAGGGAGATTACAACAGCATCCTATATGAGGTTTACATTAAAAACTGGAAGCCCAAATAATTCATTTGTTACATTTCCAAATTAATAGAGGATTTAGAAAAATGTTCTCCTGTAACTTTAGACAACAGTTGCTACTTTAACAAAATATCTGTATTAGACTCTTCCCAAAGGTAATTTGAAGTCAAGTGGCTGATGTAACTGCTCTCTTCATTTGGAACATTTTCTCAAGAAGGGTGTGTGTGTGTGTGTGTGTGTGTGTGTGTGTGTGTTGGATGGTAGCTTAGATATATGTGATATTTTAAGACTTTTCACTAACATCTCATCTCTACTGTATGCAAACCTAGTTTTAAAAGCAATTTTATTTTTATTTTAAAAATAGAAATGAAATCATTAACCCCAAATTGCAGATTACAAAATTAGTTTCTCAGATGTATAAGTTTGACAGAAAGGTAGACATTTTCAGGTTAAGAAAATTTTAATTTACATATATACAAATACACCAAATATGAGAGGATTTTTTTTTAAGTCAAACTTAAAAAAATTTTTTTCTTTTTTTTGGTGGGGGGGGAGGCAGAGGCAGGCGGGTCTCTGTGAGTTCGAGGCCCGCCTGGTCTACAAAGTGAGTCGAGGACAGACAAGAAACCCTCTCTCAAAAAAACAAAATGGGAAGGGGGGGCTGATGTTAAGTTTTTTTAGTGGATTATATTCAATGTATTTCAATTTAAAGAGATTTTTTTGAATAAGCAAATATTTACCAAACAGAGCATTCCTTCCCAGCAAAGGAAGAACTTGTCTTAAAGGTAAACTGTAATATGATTCTCTGTGTTGTGCATAAAATCTTGAAGATCTCCAGCTCCCAGCCCTTGCAAAGGACCTTCAGCAGAATGTGAAGCATTTCTATTTATTTCTCTACAGTTAAAAATATGCATTATAATTTGTTTCCATAAAAAATAAAATAAACAGAATTTCTATTAATCTTTACATTTTCCCTAACAGTGAATCCTTTTTCATTGTTATTTCTCACTACTGACATCTAAAAAGGAGTAACCAATACAATATTTTTTAAAGTTACTGTCATTCGTCCTAAGCAGCATCTAACTTGAAAGATTTTGGAAACTGTGATTTCAAAGCATTTACATGTTCTTGGTTTGCCTCCTCCAGTAAATAAATGAATTATCATTTCAAATTTTCCTTTTGACTTCATTTGCCTTTTAGCTTAGAGGTAAGGGAAATAAGTGGGATCAAAATGTTTTAACCATTTCTGCCATACAAGATTATTTTAGTGCCATTCTCTGCTGTTGTGTCTGGAAAAACTGGTGACCAAGGCCACTGCCTGCAGCCCCAGACCTTCAGCTGGGTCTACCCTGGGCACAGTCTGCAGAGGGAAAAGCTTCGGCCTCAAAACTTGATTAAAAACAGCCTAACAATTTCTGCACCATTAAAGACGTGTGTGGTTGAAGAAGCCCAGTAAATTGCTTCAGAGAGGAGGAGCTGAGGGGATATAGAGGGAGGGCAACAGCCTGCATCACATACCCCCAAAACCCACAGCTAAAACTCACTTCGCAGGATTTCAATGCTGATGAGGAGTGATTCTCTCTTGTCATTTGTCACCTTAATTTAAAAGGAAAAAGAACACACAGCAGAGACCTATAGTCAGATTTGGAGATGGTGGGCTTGTTTTGAGTAACTAAGAGTCCTTTTGTTTTTGCATTTGGAAAATATTTCAAAATATACTTCTGCCCTTAAAGTCACCTCCTGGAAGGCATATTTAAAAAGAAAAAGCTCGGGAGGAAAGTGAACCAGGAAAAGGATGAAACGCAGGTTGGTGAGTTAAACAGAGGTTTGTTGGCGTCCTCTGCATGATGTGTTTTTTTTTTTTTTTTTTTTTCCTGCCTTATGATGATTTTTAGATTTTTTTTTTAAGTAGCAAAACCTAAAGACATCCAAGCCGGCGGACTCCAGTCATGCACAAAAGTGGGAGGTTTCTGACAGATTTCAATAATAAAGTGAAAATGCTGCCTCTAAGTGACTGTGCTTTAGTTTGAAATCCGATGCCAGAAACTGGTGAAATTTGTTACTTTTTTGTGTGGGGCTCAGGAGGAGGAAAATATGATACATTGGGGGATTTTACAGTAGAGCTGTGTTTAGTTTTAATTTTCCTGTATTTTAAAATAAACACTTTGACCAAAGCATGTTTGATCTTTGCAAGAAGGAGGAAGTATACATTGTAAAGGAATGTGCAGCAGTTGGGTATGAAAATGGGGCTGTGACTCACAGCTGCAGGCAGGAAAAAAAAAAAAAAAAGGCGTCGTAGTGTCAGCCAGAGGTGTTCAGTCTAATAATTCAAGCTGTAAACTGTATCCCCTAAAATTACCTACATAATAAATCATTGTGAGAAGAAAAAAAGGTTTGGATTGAAAAGTGTAAGTGAAACAAAATCCTCAGGGGTTCACCATACTGGGACCTATTGCACTGATACAAAATGCATGTGAAATTATTTTGTCCAAAACTTTAAGAATTAGAATAATGCTGAAAATTGTTCTAGCACAGTTGCTTTTTTCTTGGTATACATCTCAACACATCCATAGATACCCTGTTCCAGAAATGGGTTTGCATATTTTTCCCTCTCTCAATCACACAGCCGAAGTGTTTTATTTTGTGAGACATCCCACCTATTAATACAACTTGGAGGGGGAGGTCAAAATGGCTGTTTAAGAAATCAGTTACAACTAAAGTATCAAACACATATCAAGAGTAACGGGGGCAGATGTCCCTCTGAAATTCTTATATTTCAGTGCTCCTTATAGGTACCAAAGAAAATGCTGAATTCATGTGAGCTGGTGAGTTAGCTTGCCTAGACGCAGTGCTCCACTGGAAAACTCCGACACTGCGGTTGGTAAAGCTCCTGCCAAAGCCTACAAGCTTGAGAAATGAGAGCAGTTGAGGGGTAGAATGCACCAGTTCGGAGTAGAGAGGAGCTAAGAGGAGGCTGGGTGCCCAGAGAAAAGATGCAATTGTCAAGGAGGAGTTTAAGGACAAGAACATACAAGTCTTCGAAACAATAAGATTGAGGAAGTCAAGAAACAGGCTCACCAAAACCACATTGAAACAATTTATTTTATAGCATTCCCCCTACATTTCCAGAATTAGTGAGCAGAATTTCGAGCCACTCTGAGAACACAGGACTGTTCTTGACGGCTCTTTCGCTTGTATGAACACTGAGAGGGAGGAAACGTAAAATCGACACATGAAACTCTAAGTAGGGGGAAAACGACAACACACACACAAAACGAAGGCTGACTCAGAGAAGTTTGTAATAAAGATTAGCTGGAGAAAGGAAGTCCACAGCAATTAAAACCTCGAACCTGGCTCATTAGTATTCATGGCCCAGTGTCCAGCTCTTCTGTTTATCTTTCTCCCAGGATCAATATCCTAGCAGCTTGGGCCTGGGAGGAGCCCAAGTCCGGCCCTGCGTGAGCCTGACCTTTCACGCCCTCCCTACAGGTCAGAGCACCCGTCAGAAACACCGGCCAGCACCGCATCCTCGCTCATTAAATCCACCATTCTTAGGGCGTGTGGAGGAGTGGTGGGGTTGGAGTGAGGTATGGGGCCAGGGAAGAGGGGGCTGGAGACAGTGGACAGACAGAACCGGCCAACTCCAAGGGTTTCAGGAAACCACACTAACCGCTGTGGGCCCACTGGGCCCAGAAGACAAAGCTAAAAATCTAGTGTGGTATGCACCAGGGCAGACGCTGCAAGAAGCCCTGCCTCTGCTCTGGGCCAGGGGCTTTGCTGGCACCGCAACAGGTTTTTGGATTTTTACGGGGAAAATAGCAGTAGAAGCCCTTTGGCTCCAATCAAAGGGAACTCAATGCCCCCTTGAAGCGGCACCGCGTCAGTACTCCAAGCCTCTGTCGGCCTTGGAGGAACAGCTCAGAGAGAAGCTTAGAGAAGCATCCACTACTATGGTTCTATCTCGGATGTTGCTAATGTTATTTCTATCCCCACCCGCCTCCTTCTCTAGCGACGCCCGCTCCATTCTGCTCTCCAGGGGCTAGTGACTTGACTTAGCCTCTGGAATATGAAACAAGAGCAAAACAGGGCGTGGGGGAAGAAAAGATTAAGCCAAAGAGTTATGGGGTGGGGTACTTAGCCCTTCACCCCAGAACTGACAGAGGAAGGACCTCGGCACCACTGCCTTTCTCACTCCCCGCCCCCACACACACACACAACAGGAGAGCAGAGAGCCCAGCAGGTGGGCAAGACGATGTAGCCCTTCACACTCCCCGGGGATGGGCCTAGGAATGCCAACCGCAGGTAGTCCCCTTCCCCACTCCTCATGCAGCTGCCGCTGCACACACACACACACACACACACACACACACACACACACACACACACACCCCTCAATCCCAGTCTGTAGATTCGAGACATGGGCCTCACCTATAAGGTCGGGCAGTGGACCCTCCAAAGCTAGTTAGGTGAGTGCAGAGCGGGCCTGGCACCCTCCTAGGACGCTGGAGGTGGTGATGGGGGAGAGGGGAATGCGAACACTCTCTTGCTGGTCCTGTGCCACCCAAGCGCCATCTCTGCGACTTCAGGTCCTTTCCACTCGTGAGTGAACCGGTGGTGGAGAGATTCGGAAGCCGCAGGAGGGGAGCGTCTGTGAGGTGGATGCAGCGTACGGGCAACGAGAGTGCGAACGCCGCGTGCCTACGTGGGTGCGCAGCAGAGTAAAAGGGAATCCCTCAAACCCTGACTGAAGTCTGTGCTAAGCCAGGTGGGCTGGAGGGATGTTGCACCCAAGCAGAAAGCAGACAAGGAGGCCGAGTGTGGCCTGTTCACAAGATTCTCTGCCCTGGAAACAAAAGGAAAACGAGGTGGGCGGAGGGGGGGGCTGGGGGGGAGAGGAGGGCAGGCATAGTGGCCCCAGCGTCCATAGTTAGCACCTTGCACCTTGTAGAGGCGTGGCATCCAGGGGGTTGACTTGGCTGGGAGCTCCCCTGTCAGAGGTTTCCACAGCGACCATTCAGAGACCAAGAGGGCCTTTTTGCCCCTGGTTACCCCCAGCCTTGACCATGAACTCAGACACTTGGGCTGCCCTAGTCAGGGTTACAGGCGGTCTGGTTTGTTACACTCTTATCACCGCAGCTGCCTTCACTTCCTCTGGGACTCAGAGGAATGGGCTTGAGGTTCTCCATCTACTCTGTAAAGATCTAGATTTTTCCCCAAAGTTTAAAAAAAAAAAAATCCAGCACCAATCAGCTGAAGAAGGGGTTTTTGGAGAGAGAGGGTTGTGGGGTGGGGGGGATAAATGACATTTCTATAGTCTTGCTTCTGAGCTGCTGGTTAAAAAATAGAAACCTTTCATTTTGGCCTGTTTACTGGGGTAGCACTAGGACTTGAAGCTGCAAGTTTCTGGGCCATCCATCATCAGACTATAATCAAGTATTTATTGAACCCCTATTTTGGATCTTGAGAGGAGCCTGCCATACACGTTACTATTTCAATCTTTGTTTTGTTTTGTTTTGTTTGTTTTTCGAGACAGGGTTTCTCTGTATAGCTTTGGCTGTCCTGGACTCATTTTGTAGACCAGGCTGGCCTCGAACTCACAGCGATCCGCCTGCCTCTGCCTCCCGAGTGCTGGGATTAAAGGCGTGCGCCACCACGCCAGGCTCTCAATCTTTTTTTTTTTTTTTTTTTTTTAAATAAAAACTTTATCTGAAATTCAACCAATTCTTGAGGAGGTGTTATTCTGAGACCTTTACTTCTTAACCTTTGGAAGTGGGCCTGGCGCCCCTGGAGTTATTTCTGTGACAGAATTTAGGGGAATAGTAGGGTCTGAAGACTCAGATCCTACATTGCATACTTGGTAAATCTCTGCCTTCTGTGCCACTTTCCTTAGTTCCACCAACCTACCCAGACGAGATCACTTTGGAGGCCCCAGGCCTTTCTAGTCTAACACAGCGATGCTGGCGAATAGCACAGAGCTTGGAGAAACCCGAGCTCCGGGTCCAGCCTGTGATCTGCCCTTGATCTCATGGTTTTGTGCGGAAGAAAAAAAAAAGGAGGAAAAAAAACCCCACTTGAGACTGAAAACATCCTTCTGAAAAAGAGACAAAGGAGATAGGGGGTGGGGTGGAGGAAGAGCGAAGGTGCCGGCAAAGGGGAGAGGAAAGGGGCCCCCGGGCAGCTAAGTAAGGATGGTGTGACGGTACCAGGGTGGCATTTTCTCTACAGGAGTCCCCGCAGTGTCCCGACTCAGGCTGCCTCCCCTCGCCCTAGCTGCAAGCAGAACCCAAGCGGCCTCTGAGCTGGGAATGACCTCCTCCCTGCCGGGGACTTCGGAGGACATCACTGAACTGGGAGAAGCTGATACCCACGCCCGTTATCCTTGTGTCCATTAATAATGCAGCGAGGATCACGATAATTAATAATAATAATGATGGGCCTCCCGAGGGAGCTCCAGCTGCCTCCGGATAAAGCGAATCTCGTGGTGAGAGGGGTTTATTCGGTGCAGGATGGAGCTGAGCGCGAAGGGAGCGGGCTTCTGCTCACTGAAGTTCAAGTTGACGGCGGTGGCAGGCAGAGGCGGCCAGTCGTCTTCCACAGCCAGCGCAGCTCTTGGGCCCTGAGGGAGGAGGACCAGCTTCATCTGTGAGGTTCTTGAAGTCAAGGCGTGGGCAGGTAGCATTTAGGCCTGTTTTAGAGTTGGGGGTGAGGGGGAGGGAGGGAGGGAGGATTCGGACCTCTTCACTCACCTACCCACCCCCACTCCCAAAGCCGTTTGCTGGCCGGCTCTCCGGCTCAGGTAACAGACTGCTGCACCCTCTAAGTACAGCGATTCTGGCATCTTCTGCACTCCACGCAAACGCCATCTCCCTCTTTTCTCGTGTCAATTCGAAGGGCTAAGAGAGAGAGAGAGATCAAACAGGGAGACTGGACCAAGCCATTCGGTTGATGGCTTGTAGACAAAGCCTAGAGGCGAGAGGCACTAGGGACTGCAAGACATTTTGCTAGAAAGCCTTTCCCAGGGGCTCCATTCCTCCTAGCGTGGAGTAGGAAAGCACTTTCCGGCCACGGTCTTCCTAGCCCTGCCCCATACACGTTGTATTTTCTGCTGAAATCTAACAACAGCGCCCTAGACTTAAAGCGAGCTCCCCAACAGATTTGGAAAGCAATTAATTGTACTACCTTTGAGAGGATCCATTTTTTTTTCTCCTCCCATCTTCCTGCAAATAGGAAGGCCTCAAGGCCTTGTGTTGATGCTCAAGTTGCCCTCCATTCCCCCGCAACGAAAAGGTTAAAATATTTTAAATAGAACCATTTCCTTCTTGCCCACAAAAATGAATATTTAATCTGACTCTTCTGCCTACTCCATCGGTAAGGGGCTCGCTCGGCAAAACCCTCACAGCTTATGTGTTCAATAAACTCTCCCAAGGCTCAGTAACATATGCCAATTATTTTAATAATTTTGCTTAATATTATTAGGGGTTATAAATTTGATTTTAATAGAGGGTTGATTGCTTCAGAAGTTGGCGCTTAGGCAGCTTGCAGGCCGCTGGGGAGGTTAAGCCTGACACTGGTCACCTTGAGTATCACAAGCACACACACACCAGGCTGTGCTCCCCAGTGGCCACTGAACAGGTAGTGTGGCCTGTGGGAGGTCAGTGTTGTCCTCTTCCCAAAGGTCCTTGGGGCTGTCATTCCTGGCCCTGTGGCTCAGCCCAGGGCAAGGAGAAAGTAGCAGGAGACTGTCTTCTGCGCCATTTGCAGAGTACTCCAGCCAGCCCTGGGCTGTGCAGGCACCTCGGGTCTTCTCCCTCCCTGGGAAGCAGCTCCCCCTTGCTTAGGAGCTACAGGGACACCCACTGGGGAGGGGCCTTGATAGTTTGGGAACTGAAAAATAATGTCCCCATCCCTACCCTTTTATTACTAAAAGTACTTTTGCTCTCTTTACAGCATCTTGCTTGAAAGCTTACAAACTCCTGTCAGGGCAGGAAGCACAGTTGCAGAGGTTCTAGGAAACGTGGTGTTCCTATTCCCTTCCTTCCACCTGGCAAGATTAGCCTTTGCTGCTTTCTGTTTGAGCCCGCAGAATGGATAAATCTCTATCTATGGTGGGGGGGAAAAATCAAAACATGTTCTATTCCTATTTATTACTTTCTCTTGAACACCACTGCAGAACTGCTTCCGATAAACAGGATTTATTGAGCAAGCTCTGCTTAAAATACCAAGGAGGAAAAAAAAAAAAAAAAAAACAAAAACAAAAACTGAGCCCCTTTAAACTGTAATCACTGGGCCAAGTTCAAAAACAAAGTACTCCGCTCAGTTTTTTAAACGTGCAATTAAAAATAACTGTACCTCAGCTTTTCAGAGGGAGGGAGGGAGAGAGGAAGGGGGCAGGGTAGGGAGGGAAAACAAAGGATAAGGAAATGTTTGGTGCTCTTAAAGGCTGCCCAAATAGCTGGAAGAAAGAAAGGCATTCCCGTAGATAATGGAGGCATTAGACACTCTGAAGGTCCCTGCGCCATTCCTCATGGGGGCTTTCCAAAAATTTAATTCATCCCCAGCTACCAAACAAAAGGATGTAGAAAATAATTTTGAGACTTACTGCCAAAGGGGCAGTTTGGCCCATTCTCTGCGCATAAATAGCCTTGCTCCAAAGAATGCAAGGTGGCACTTTCCCCACACCCCCAGCCCAGGCCTTAAGCTGCATCCTGCTCATTTTCTTCAATACCATTGCTAGAGGGAAAAAAAGGATGGTCATGCAGTTTCAACACATTTTATTATATTTCTGTATGCATTACTCTCAAAACATCACAAGAAATGATCAAACCACTTAAACCTTCAAATAAAAAAATCTGAAACAGTTTATGCCCACAAATTGTACATATTTATAGTTAAGAAACATTCTTTATAAATATTGTTTCCTCTGTAGCAAGTTAATACCATAATTTAATTACAAATGGATAAATATGGTAACAGATATTTACAAAGGGGTGTTATTACGGGAAAAAAAGCTAACGGCACAACGTTTACTCCCACCCACCCCCCAATCTTTCATACAGGAACTAACAAATCGAACTCGCAAAAGCACTGAAACATCACATGTAAACCCAGCTAACAGAAAAATACATTCACAAGCGTTGGTGGTAATGTGTGCTGTGGGTTGGTGTGCTGAAGAAACAGAAGGGACTTTGGCACGGCTCATTTTTTTCCAGTCTATAGTTGCATGAAGTTTACAATCAAGTTGCCTCATTAAAAAGGAACACAATATTTAATACCACAATACAAAATAAACCATTTTCTTCCACATTACTTAAAAAGAAACCGGGTAAACTAAAAGGAAAAAAGAAAAGGCCCATCACGTGGGGAAGGGAGAAAGGCAGGAAGGAACGCAATCCGGAGTTTACAAATGGACAAACTTCTATCCACCAATAAGCCATTAAAATCACCAGAAGGAGTCCGCTATGTACAGCTTGTCAAAAGACTGAGGAGTATGTGGGAGGGAAAATGGGCTGGGGGCTGCTAGGCAAGTTTGACTCGCTATTTTTGTGGAGTTTGCTTTCTTAAAATTTTCATTTTATGTTTTCGGCTTCGGAGACATACAAGAGATTTTGCTTTTCATGCCTAGATTATTTTTTAAAAAAAGAAACGTTTAAAAATCCTTCTGCTGGTAAGATTTTTTTCATCACCATAAAAATTGGATTCATAATTTTAACAAGACAGATACTAAGGTGGGTTTAGGGAGGGCTGCGGTAGAGAAGGGAACAGGGAATGAGAGAAAGGCCTGGCCCCTCACACGTACCATTCATTGAAGTTGGAAGAGAGGCCGCTATGGCCTCCGGCTGTTCCGCTGCCCCCGCCAGAGCTGCCGCCGCCCCCACCGCCCGCCCCGCCGCCGCCCCCGCCGCTGCCGGCCGCCGAGCCACCTCCGGAGCCGCCGCTGCCAGAACCGGCGCCTCGGTGCACAGCGGACACCGCGGCTGCCGCCGCTGCAGCCGCCGCCGCCGCCGGGGACAGGTTGGAGCTGCTTTGTGGCTCTGCGCTGGGGGACACCAGCCCAGGGGGTGTGGACGACTCGTAGCCAGAACTGGCAGCCGGGGAGGACTCGGAGCCCTGAGGGGAGGACTCATGGACCTGCAAGACAAAAGCCGGGAGTGGGGACCAGAGGGGACTGGGTGTGAGTGCAGCTGCTGTGAGGCCGGGTCCCCGCCCCACCCCCCACCCCCGAGCCGAGAGCACCCCAGGAGTATCCCCTCGGCCCCTGGGGACCTTCCCAGGCCCGCTGGGAGCTGGTGTCCGAGGCCGGCTTAGCCCTCCCGGCTACCGCAGTGGTACCTTCATGTGTTTCCGCAAGGAGCTGGGGTGCGTGTAGGACTTGTCGCACATCTTGCAGAGATAGGGCTTATCTGAGGTGTGGACGTGCATGTGTTTTCTTCCTGTCGCTGCTGTTGGCGAAGCGCCGGTCACAGCCCTCGAACTCACACTGGAAAGGTTTCTCTCCTGTGGACAGTAAACAGGGCGCTTGCTATGGGCCACCCAGGACCCCAAAGTCCTCCATAAAGGCTGCTAGGGTACAGTTGAGGACAGAAGGGGGAGAGGTCTGAGTCTCTGAAACGGGTTGGATCTCCCTAACCAAATAACATTATTAACTTATTTTGTAATTTTCTTCCCTTCACACGGACATCCATCTCTGTAAATTTCTAACGAATTTCAGGGTGCCTCTGGCCCTGTTCGCTTTTCTGAAGCCTTTTGGACTCCCAACTCCCCTAACAAGTTGGTTTAGCCATTGAGAAGCTGTTATTTTGACAAAATATTTGGGGCATTACCAAAACCACACAGGCGGCTGGGCTCCTGTCGCTTTCTCTTTGGGGCCAGTAGGCAATCACATTTGGAGTTGCTGTGAGCTGTTTGGATACTGAGCTATGGAGAGTGGTTGAGCCAGTATTTCTCATCCAAAAACTCTACAAATTGAATTAATGATAATCCTAATACAGACGCCAGTCTTTTTTTTTTTTAAGGAGGGCCCGTTGAACATTAGCGATAAGGTAGTCTTTTAATGATTGTTACCTCTCAGCACAAGGGCTTGGGGGTTTGGAGTCAGGAAAACCTTTCAAAATCCCCCTGTTTGATTTTCTGGCGGTTCCTGCATCCTGTTGCCAGGATTCCAAATGCTTGGAGTCATTTAGAGGTGTGAGAACTCAAACGTCGTTCTACTTGGAAAGCGGACCAGCTAACGTTAAATTCCATTAGCACCTAAACTGTTTTTTAAAGACAACCACTCAGACACAGGGCATTTCATGCAAATAAATTTCTCAAATTTTAAGCCTTGTTAAAAGGTTGTCTCGCACCTCGGCTCCCTCCCTTCCCCAAAGAACAATAGGCCTCTGGCTCATCCCCACTTCGGAGTAAATATTGATGAGGGAAGTTGCTAAAACATTTGGCTTTCTTTTAGGAAATTGTCTTCTGCGATTTTGGCTGAGACCTGATTGTAGATGAATAATCTATGAGGCGAGAGGCGCGGTCTTCTGCGTCTCCCCCTTCACGATCGCCCCGCGGGGCGGTACTGCCTGAGGCTCTGGTTGGCCCGGGTCGGAGTCGCAAACCCTCTGGTGCCCATTAGAGAATTTCACAAACTGCTGACAAACCACCGTCAGTCCCTTGCGACCCACCCCGAGATGGGCTTTAAAAACACTTTTAAAATGAAAACCGCTTTTACAGGGATCGGCTCACACCAGATTCATTTAATGGGAAACAGTCCTGGTAAGGGCATTTTGGACCCTGAGTGAAAGAGATGGGAAAATACACAAGCCTCTGAAAAACACTCGTGGCAGCAAAGCTCTTTCAGACAAGCTGGGAAAGTCCTTGCTAGGCTCGGTTCCCGGACATGGAGTTAGAGCAGAATTGTTTTATTTTGTGCGTTCTATTTAGGAAGGAAATTATTCACCAGGACTGGGGGTGGTGGTGGAGGTAACAGCATAGCTCTAAGTATATATTTGGTATTACGCTGATCATTTAAAGTTCAATACCCGCCCATGGAATAATCCCAGTCCAATAATACTCTACCATCCTCCAACAAAACAAGCCGCTGGCTGCCCTGCACTCTCATTCTCCAGGTCTTTGGCTGATGGGTTAGCCCCCAGCGCGTGAGCGCGCGCGCGCGCGCGCGCGCACACACACACACACACACTAAATCTGTGCATTTATTACTCCTCGAGATGCCTCTTCCCACTCCGGACCCAGGATTACCTGTGTGGGTTCTTTTGTGAATCTTGAGGTTTTCGGAGCGCGCGAAGACTTTGCCGCAGCCCGGGAAAGGACAGGGAAAGGGTTTCTCGCCCGTGTGCACGCGGATGTGGTTGACCAGTTTGTATTTGGCCTTGAAGGGCTTGCCCTCGCGTGGACACTCCTCCCAGAAGCAGACGTGGTTGCTCTGCTCCGGGCCGCCGACATGCTCCACGGAGACGTGGGTCACCAGCTCGTGCATGGTGCTGAAAGTTTTGTTGCAGCTTTTCTTGGGATTGCTGAGCTGCTCCGGGTCGATCCACTTGCAGATGAGCTCTTGCTTGATACACTGCTGCCGCATGTAGCGGAAAAAGGCACCGGGGTGGTGGTGATGGTGGTGGTGGTGGGCTGCGGCCGCTGCCATGTTCATGCCCATGTTCATATTCATGGGGCCGTACTGGTTGTGGAGCTGCGCCGCCGAGTAGGGGTCGGTCCGCGGGCTGGCCACTTGGCGGTATTGCTCCGAGCGTCCGAACACCTCGCCCGGCAGCCCTAGGCGCATTTGCCCGTTGAGCACGTTCTGCGAGCCGTGCGGTCCGTGTTGCTCCGGGAGGCCAGGGAAGAGAAGATGGCCCTGCGCGTCCGAATGCGCGTGGTGCAGGCCGCCGGCGCCGGGTCCGAACAGCCCGTGTTGGCCGCCTCCCGGCGCCGAGTCCCCGAAGCCCCGGCTGCGGAACAGGAAGTCCCGGGTGGAATTAAAGGGAGGCCCCGAATAGGAACCAACGTGCGCGGCGTGGGGCCCTAGAGCCGCGGCCGCAGCAGCCGCCGCGGCCGAGCCCGGATAGGCGCCCGGAGCTTGCGACGTGAACGCCGAACTCTGACCAGGAGACAGTTCGTGCGCCCCGGGGTTGAGCTTGAAAGCGCCCATGTGCGCCGCGGCCGAGTCCACGAAGCCGTTCTGAGCAGCTGCCAGGCTCAGCTCGCGGTCCTGCATCTCGGCCGCCGCAGCCGCCGCGGCCGCGGCCGAGTGGTGGTGGTGGCGCGCGAAGCTGCCCACCCCGATGGCCGGGAACTGCGGCCCCGCGTCCAGAAGCATAGCCAGCGCGCCCGGCCGCCCCGCCGGCCCCGGTGAGCCCCGCTGCCTCGGTTCCCTCTACCGACTGGCGAGGCACGTCCTCCGGACGCCCGGCTTCTTGAACCGGTGCTGGAAACACTGGCGACTGCAGTCCCGGGAGTCGCGCTGCTGCGCCCGCCGCCGCCGCCTGAATCTGCCTCGGGCGGCCGGGCGCAGAACGAAGGCGCGGAGAGGAAGAGGAGGCGGCGGTAGAGGAGGCGCGGGAGGAGGAGGAAGAAGAGGTGGAGGAGGAGAAGAGTCCAAAGCCAGGCGGAGAACCAAAGTGTATTAAAGGAGCTGCGGCGGGGGCGGGCGGGCAGGGCAGGGGAGGGCGGGCGGGAGGAGGGAACGGAGGGAGGTGTGGGGAGCGGAGGAGAGGGGGGCCGCCGGAGGGCGAGCGCAGCGCCGCGGCCCCCACCCCTGCGCGCCCCCGCGCGCGCACGCTCGCACTCACTCGCTAGCTGCCTTGCACTGCCGGCGGACCCGGAGCCGGGCTAAGATCAGCGGCGTCCGCCGAATGAAGTCACCGCAGCCTCGGGGCCACAGTGCCCTAGGATAGTGGTTGTGCGCAGACAGGCAGGCAGGGAGCCGACTATGGCGAGCTCCGCCAGCCCCAGAGCCTGGCACACCCGCGGCTCCACCTGATCTCTGCAGGGGCGCTGGGCAGCCGGGAGGAGGAGGCCCAGCGCCCAGTCCACGGCGTGCTCCGGTGGCCGCTCCCTCCCTCGAGGCCTTGCTCGCGCCTCGCTGCGCGCCGTGGGTATTGTTCGCCTCTGCGACTGCTGCGGGAGTTTAGCCTTCCTGGTCCTCCCAGCTTGGCATTGACGACGCCCGGAGTAGTAAACTTGCAGCAGCCACGAATTCCCCCAGATGAAGGAAAAGAGCGCGACGCTCCCTCTTTCTTTAAGTTGGGCCGGAGGAGGAGGCAGGGGAGGAGCAGGGGAGGGGGGGCGACTGTGGGAGGGGAGAAGGCAAGGAGGGGGAGGGGAGCAGGGTGAGGCTAGTCTGAAAAACAATAACAACAATAAAAAAGTGATCTCTGGTTCTCCCCTTCCTCCTGCCGATCCGCTCTGACCGCTAGTCTGGGAATGATTGCTCGCACTAGCAAGGACAGAGCAACGTCCTTGGCATGAGCAAATGCCAGGAGGCCAACACCAGTTCCTCCCTCGCGGCTGCAGTGGGTAGCCTTCGCCACCGCTTCTGTTTATTTCGGTGGGCGCTGAGGCCGCAGCAGCAGCCTTTTATTTTATTTATTTATTTATTTATTGTGTGTGTGTGTGTGTGTGTGTGTGTGTGTGTGTGTGTGTCCCCTCCTTTTCCTCTCCCCTCCCCCGCATATTCTGGGTTCCAGCCCGCCCGGGCATCCCTCCCTCCAGATCCAGGCCCGGCCTCCCGGTCACACCGCCCCTTTAACGGCGGCTCCCGCCCATCCCGCCCTCCAGAATCGGCTATTGGCCACCCCGGTCTCGTCAATACTGCGCCCCCGCCCTGAGCCTAGCCCGCCCCATCTTCCCCGCGCCGGGCTCCCTCTGTGCAACAGCAGCAGAGGCCGAACTCGCCGCGCGCGGGCTGGGCCTGCCGGCCTGCAGAGCTTCGCGCGCGCGTCTGGCCTGGTAGCTACCGACCCCAGGCTGCTATTGCAGGAGTCCAGCTGCGAACGTAACGCAGTCCCAGACCAAAGGGTCTTGTTGCCTTCCTCCGGATCCTGGAGCCGGATTGCGCCCTGCCCCCTCATATTTTGCCAGAGGCTACCAACTCCTCAGAGATTGCACCCACTTCCTAGCGATACCGAAAAACCCGGGAACCCTGGCCCAAAGCACCCTTAGCTGTAGAGATGTTATTAACAACCGAGTCACCAGGCCAGAGGCCCTGAGAGAGCGAGGGCACTTTTCCTGACGGGGATCAGGGACAGGTCTCTCGCCCCTTCTCAGAGCCCTACAGTCCCCTTCCCCACCTTGACCAATCTGCTTCGAGGCGCTAAAACACGGGTATAGGACGGTGGATACAGATAAAGTCCACCTTACCCCTTCTTTCCACTCCCTGGACACTCACCTAGAAACTGCGCCCACCCCAGGCAGTGGTCACCACCGGTCCCTGGGCATACTTACCCCCTCCCCACCCCACCTCGATTGCGTTCAGCTCAGATTACAGGAATAAACCCTATGCAGTAGCCCCCCCTGAGAGCTTTGTCACGCTCCTGGTGATACCCACTGACTCGTCCCATAGTCGCACTGGGTTAGGAAACAGAATGGCCAGAATCAAGCAAGGTTTAGGCCGTAATTTGTATGTTGCTGTATTAGACTCAGGGCCTCAGAAAAACAAGCTGTGGGCCTTAAACCTTCCTCATAGTAAATGCCACCCTTTCTTTGGCAAACCCACCGCAATGCTTACACACACACACACACACACACACACACACACACACACACACACACACACATACATACACACACACACCAAGTGCAGCCCTCCCTCGACCCCAGGCTGGCTTTGCCACTAAGAACACTCCTTGTCCCAAAGGCCCTCAGATTGCACTCTTGTGGTAAAGGGAGAGGGGATTGCCGGCCTAGAGTCTGGGGAAGTGTGAAGGTTCAACCTGTGGCCAACCGCCTTACTTTGTCAGGCCTGAGAACTGCTTTTACTTATAAATTGCTTGGAACTGAGATAAAATTCGGGCGAGAGTATAACAACACATTTGGAAATTTATATTGAAATGAAATCACCAAAATAAACACGCTGGACTAGTACTCTCGCTGAGGCTGCAATGAATTCGGTCCCTTGCTTTCTCAAGCAAGATTTCAGACCTTAGGTGGGTCTGGCTCAACTGTGGAAGCTGGCCTCAGCCCCTCCGCTTCTTCCTTCTGCCCCTTCCCTGACAAGAAGAAGAGAGACCACCACAAGAAGGCATCTCTGAAAACATGAGCTTTCCTGGAAGCCGGAGGCAGGAAATAGTCCCCTTTCCACCGGTACCCCTGTCTCTTCTCTCCGAGAGCAGATGTCAAGCTGACCTGCTAAACTGCGGAGGGGGAGAGGGGGCAGTATCTAAGGAGAAAGGCTTCCGCTTCCGTGCCTGCCCAATTCAGCATTTCACATTTCCTTGCCTTATCAATTTATACTGAAAATGCACATGATGGTTTGCTCTAAAAATACAACCACTCCCAGTTTTTTTTTAAACCTAAGATTGGTTGTGAGAATAACAGCCTTACCCATTCTAAAAACCTTACTTCCTTCTTTCAATCCCCCACACTTGCAAGTTTTCCTCTTCTCCCACTTTCTCACCCCTCCCCACTCTTCCCTCCCTCTCCTTTTTGACCTATTCTCTTCTTTCACTTTGATTTCTCCTTTGCTGTGCCTGCATTTCAGGACGGCGCGGCTGGGCGCTTGCAGGCGCTGGATTCCCGGGCCCAAGCGGTGGGGCAGACGCCTTAATTCCCGCCGGAGAGCTCGCGGGCTGGATCCTCCTGGCTATTCTTTCTCAGCTCCAGGTCTCCTCTCGCTGCAGGAAACAGAGGAGCTGAGCCAAGTTCAAAGTCACATCTCGGTCCCCTCAAAAGTGTTTTATTTCTCGGCAAACCGGGGGTGGGCGTGGGGGTGGGGAAACACCAACCTTTTCCTTCTTGAGAGTTTTTTTTTTTTTTTTTGAAGGAGAGGGGAAAGCAAAAGAGGGGAAAGAACAGTGTGTGTGTGTGTGTGTGTGTGTGTGTGCACGCGCGCGCGTGTGCGCGCGAGCGCAAAGGCTTTCAGTATTATTTCCTCAAAAGTAGACTCAGGTTGTTTAGCGGAAGGATGGAAGGAAGGAAAGGAAGGCAAGCACTGTGAGCGAATTCATTTTTTTTCCAGTGGGTTTCTAGACGGGCTGGTCTGCAGCGGTGTCAAACTACCAGACCGGTAACGGTCCGTGCTGAGAAGCATGTTCTTTCTTTGTACTTCTTTCCCCAAACTGTTCTTCTCAAACTGGGCAAAAGCTCAGCTTGAGGACATCCGCCCCTGAGCTCCTGGCAAGGACACATTTCCCGGCAAGCGCAGAGAATCAAGGTTGAATCAGAAAGTTTGTAGTGTGTTTACAAAACAAAACAAAACTAAGGGACAGGGACGAAGGGAAGCAAACCCCACAAATATCCAGGCATCAGCGTCAGCAACTACTTTTACTACCTGGGCCTCTGAATGGTGTCTACTGAGCCCTCCTAGCATGATGTGCACATACAGCAGAATAAATGGTGTTTTCATCCACTGTTTTCTCACACATAAAGGTATATATTGTGGTACAGGGGACACCTAACACAAACAACTCGACCATCCACTGAATGTGTTATTGTGACTCTTGACCCCAGTAACATTCAAATTTTATTTTTATTTTCCATAAAGAAAGTATAAATGAGGGGGGTTGACTGTGAGGAAAAGTATGCAATACATTGTTTTTATATCTAAGACAACAATAATAATAACAACAACAATAATAACAAAATCTCATTTTACAGAGTTCTAGCAATATATATATATATATATATATATATGTATGTGTGTGTATATGTATATATCACAGTCAAAATTGAGCAAGATCACCAACAAGATATTAAGTTGAAGGTTACTTTTGATTCTACTTTCTCAGCTACTCCTGAGTTGGATGACCTCTGACCCATCAAAGACTACACGTGTGCTCTGGGAAGCCCCTTCTGTAACAGCCACCTAGAACAAAAGGCTTTTGTCGTGACTTTGACAAGAAAGGTGTAATGTAAAAGAAGAGGAAGTTGTGAAAATCCTGTTAAATAACATTAAGGAGGGTGTGAGTGAAGAGCTCATAACATAACAAAGCTCTTCCATGGCTTCATGGCTTTTCTCTTTATAGTTAAACTCTGTAGTTGAGCTAATTTTTAAAAATTCAATATAAAATATGTGCCCACCAGTAGTTTAGTTACAAGGATGTAAATACTTTTGTATTTGTCTGAAAGGGGGTGAAAAAGCCATCCGCCCTCCAGACTCCTCAACTGGGTGACTGTAACTGTGGTTTTGGAAAAGAGACTTTTTTTGATGGGAGTGTTTTCAATGCTGTAAAACAAAACAAAATCAAACAGGAAAAAAAAAACAAATAACTAAACAGAAAACAAACAAACAAAAAGCAGGAGGCTATAGCTTACAGAAACATGTTTAATCATTTCAAAGATTGGTATCCTTTGGGCTTGTGGGCAAACGACAAACGAGCAGCTTTCCAATAAAGTGCAGTATTATTCCAGTAGACGGTGTAATACAATTTATGCTGTCATTCATAAATAACAATGCCATATGTCAACCATATTGCTTACACAAGTAAAACCATCAATGTGTCACTATTTGATTTATCCCAACAGCTTCTTCAAATATTGAAGTGTAGTTATTGAAGGGGGTAGCCAGTGGGGGAGCAACACCCAAATTTTGAAATAAATAAATACATTGAAGCTTCTACTTGCTTCTTTATCTGACTTCCAAGATAGCCAACTATGAGAGATGAAGAAAAGTCCACTTTAGGCTTTCTTTTTTAAAAAATTAAAACATTGGTTGTTGTGTGTACCTTGACCATGGAAAACCATTCCATGGTTCTTACTTGGATCTTCTGAGCATATTTTAGGACACATTCGTTTGCTTCTCAAGCTATCCCCACCCACTCCTAATGGTCAAAGGAAGGTCAAAGGCTTTCTCAAACAGCCTCTATCTCTAATTGTAAAAATAATTTTGAGCCAGGAGTGGTGGTGCATGTCTTTCATCCCAGCACTCTGGAGGCAGAAGCAGGGGGATTAAGTTCAAGGCCAGCCTGATCTACAAAGGGAGTCTAGGACACCCAAGGATTCATAGAGAGACCTCGACTCAAGAAACTAAATAATAATAATAATAATAATAATAATAATAATAATAATAATAATAATAATAGAACCAAGTGGGAATATTTGACCACAGGCAGATTTCACACAAGTTACCTTTGTTACTGTAAAGATAAGCTGGATCATTTTTTCTCTATAGCTTTTCAATACAAATTTCAAGTGGATACAATATGGGGCCAGGTCTTGACTACACACACACACACACACACACACACACACACACACACACACACACACACCATTCCCCACCTAGATAGTGGTTTTACGAACACAGTTGTGCCTTTTCTTCATAACGCCCTTGAATGTGTCACAAGGATCATAACCCTTAGCATTAAGTACATTTTTCTTTCTTCTTTTTCTTTTTTTCCCTTTTTCCCCCTACCCCTTGCACCACACGTGTCCGTGGAGCCTAATGACTCTGTATGAGCTCAGGAGGGTGGGAAAGAGACAATCCTCGGAGGGATACTCAGAGGGGCTGTGAATTGCAACTGGACGGTTTTGAGGACCAAGGTCTCTGAGCCGCGTCGTAGCCTCCATGCCAGCCTAAATCTTGAGCCAGGAGGACACCAGAATGGAGATCTGATCCCTGTACAGAGAAGATGGGGCGGCGGGCATGGACAGATGAGTCAATTTTAGACCTTGCTGACACCATCCAGACCTTGCTGTCCTGGAAGCCTAGTGAACCTGATTTGGGACAAGCTCTTGAACCTACAGTCATCATCTCTTCTTGCCTTGATAGAGCTCCCGCTAAAACGAAGATATGCTGGCCCGCTTGCCTTCCTGGCTCCGGCTTGTAGAAAAATCTGGGTGGACTATCACCACCACCCTTAGTGCTTGATAGCAATTTCCAACCTGAATGGGTTATGCATCCCTTAGCACTCCCGCTCAGTTTCAGCCTTCCTCCGACTGTGCCCAGTTCGCCCTTGAACCCGCCTGATTCAATCCAAAGCGCCCTAGACTTTGCAAATCTGCCCGGCACCCAGCCCTTCTGCATGGAGGCCGCCTCTCAGAAACCACGCGGGACTGGCGAGTCGTAAAGCAATTGCAGGGGCAATAAAAAGACATCTCGGTGGGTCTCCCCAGATCCTTTTTTGTCCACCCCACCTACCGTCCTCCAATACGCCCCCCCCCCCGTCCGCCTGGAGAAACAATCAAACAAAGGCTCAAGAGCCAGGAAATATCCAATTCACTTCCCTTAGAGTTTATTAATTGCCTACACCCATCGTAGGAAACTTGACTGTGTTAAGTGAGGCACTGATGGCACCTGGAGCTGGGAGACGCATGCCTCCCTCCCGACAGCGGGAAGCCGGCCGCAGCGTCTCAGGCGCCAAGTTCTGTGGCCTTTAGGCAGCTAAGCTGCGGTGTGGTTATCGGGTTCCTGCCAGCTGGGAGTTGTCTGTGCCTTCCACCTCCGCGCGCCTTTGTTTGGGGGGCTGGAAAGAGGTTGGGGGATCCTGGAGCCAACGTGAGGTCTGTAAACGCACGGTCCCCACAGCCCTTGGTGCCTCACAGCACTGGTCTTTCCAAAGCTTAGTATAGCTCTACCTTCCATAAGGGCCTCTGCAGCACAAAGTGCAGGCTCCAGCATGAGTTTGCGTAAGTTCCACGTTAGAAGTGGCTAACTCCACTCCCTACTTTGGAAACTAGAACATTATTCTCTTCAACGCTCTGGAAATTGTTGTTTATTTAGGCAGTGTGACAGCGACTGCGTCCTTAGAAAGTCTGGGATTTAAAGGGGTTTTGGGTTGGCTCCCAAATAGCTTGAAAAAGAAACAGCGCACCTGGGGTCAGGCGGGTCATCACAATAACAAAAAGCGCGTCTACAAAATAAAAAGCCCTTTTATAAAGCAAGGCAATCCCGGAAATCCACAGCGAGCCTTCCTGAAGACCAAGCAGCTAGGCCTATTCTCAGGTTTAATTGGCAGGCGGTTTATTGGCGCCTTATTGGTGTTGATTGAAATTTTGCTCCCCAGCCCTTTCTTTTAAGAATTAGCATCTCAAGTCGATTTACCTGGGTCAATTATCTTTTTAAGGGCTTGGGTTTGGTCATTTATTTAAATATTCATTAAGCTCACTTTGTAAATATTCCCTTCTCAGTCACCACTCAAATCTGTTATTTCCTAAGAAAGTATTTTTCTTTCTTTCTTTCTTTTTTTAAGGCTCCTATTAAAAGGAATTGATCACGGAGCTATATTTGAATTAAGACATATTAAATCGATGACAGATACATATCATGCTGTGTTTAACAAGAGTTGTACAAGGAGGCGGGTTCCAGATTCCACACGGCTCTGCTGTAGCATTATTCACATTTTTTACAGCCTTTCCTTCATGCCTCCACCCATTAAACCATTAAATTTCAGCAATTCAATAAAACAAAGCAGTTATAATTTTGACAAAAAGCTATTTTGAAGGGGCTGGAGGTACCCATTTTATTGCACAATAAAATTGCTCAACGGTCTATATTATAAACTAGGTCGTACTTACTTTCTTTATTCACTTTTTGGGTTTGGCTTGGTTTTGCAGATAAGCTGCAGGAGCGAACTCAGAGCTCTCCTTACTGCTATTGTGGGTGTTCATTGTCAAGAGATTGGAATAAAGGAAAATCATTTGAAATGTCCTTCGAGGAACCGGAGACAGTGGTAGTAATTCCCAGGGTGACGTCTACACAGACGGCACTGCGCTCCCCCACCCTTTCCTTGGCTGGCTCAAGGTGTTTAAAGTCTCTGAAACAAGTCATCCAAGAACTCTCCCCAAATAGAAATGCGGATTTTGTCACTGATAACTGTGTGTGTTTCTGCTTGTGCCCTTTGCATTTTTTCCTAGATTTAAACTTCGTTTGAGAAAAAAAAAAAAAAAAAAAAAGGCATTTGCAGTGTGATGGCATGACTGTCTTTGTTTGCTTGTCAGGTTTATAAAAGAAATGACATTCCCAAGGTTCATAGAAAGGAAGTCTCTGCTGCAGCACAGTTCACACCACTGTCAATAGCACTAGCAAATCAATCCTTTTGAAATAATATTTATTTCTTTTGAGAACTATGGTTTGATGACAGCTTTGGGGGGGGGGCTTGAGCTTTACTCAAACTATTAACAAATTAAGTTTAAATATGCTTTCTTTCTTTCCTGCCCTCTCCCTACCTTACCCCCACTTTCCACATCTGGATGTGTGTGGCATCACATTCAACTCGTCTTTGCTACTTTATAAATGATTTTAATGGAAGGGATCGAAATAGTATTTGCTCAAATTTGAGCATTTTAGGACATCACAAAATTAAGAATATTTTATTTTTAAAAAATCAAATGAGACTTTGGGAGATTGGAACTCCTATTTAAGGGGGTGTCTCACACTTCTTTGCCTGAAGCTCTCCATGATGCAGGGACCTACTTATGTTTTTAAAAAGCTTGTTTGGTGGCAAATGGATAGCATTCACTAAAACCTGGGCCATGAGATCCTAGTTTTTTCAAGCATGACATTTCGGTTTAGGAAGGAGGAAACTTATTCTATTAACAAATAAATAGTCAAGATACTTACTGGTTTTAAAACATATTGTTGGTCTATTCTAGTTTGTGGCCCTTTTGGAGAAACTGAGGCACGTATGTGGAGTGCTTTCTGGACAGGAAGGAGGAATTCTCCTTAAAGGACATCTCTTGTTTAACAGTTTCACTTAGGAGAGATGGCACTTGACTTTCCCTGGCACTGTATCTGAGAGGCAAAAGTTAGCTTTGCCCTTTTCCATATTACCAGCAGCACCAGCACCAGCAGCAGCAGCACCACCACCAGCACCAGCACCACCACCAGCAGCAGCAGCAGCACCACCACCCACCACCACCACCAGCAGCAGCAGCAGCAGCCCTAGAACCCTTGCTTACTGAGATTACAACTTGAGGTCCTTCCTTTGAACCATGTTCGATCCGTGAACTAAGAAGTCCAATCAAGACTGTTTCTTTGGGGAAAGGTTTATTATATATTATTTTGACTTTGGTACTTTGTCAAGCTCCGTCGAGTTGTTTTGTAACCAATATAGTTTAATAACCGTCCTCACTCGGCTTCCAGTCTGCACTCCACGTGGGCCCAGGGGCAGATGGGGATCATAGAAGACGTTTCTGGCATCGTTATAGATGCAGTCACTCGGTCCAGAGAGCAGCCAAGAGATCATCCAGGAGAGGAGGTAAAAAGTGCTGCTATCCGTGGGTTTTAACCGCCTCCCGCCCCCGTCAGCCCTCTAGCTTTACCCCTGGTGGGGCGGTCCCCTGACCCCTCTCAATTGGGTCAACTCTGGCCGGGAGCTAGCAGACGGTCTACTCTTGGGGCGTCGACCGAGAGCGCAGGACAACCGTAAACTTTCTGCAAGTGGAACTTGGGCATCTCTGTGGAAACGGGGGATGAAAAGCTCCGGGGGAGGCGGAGGCACCAAGTGAAAGCACAGGCGGTCTCGAGCACGGGGGCGGTTCCCTGCTGGGCCAAGAGCCTGAACCGGAGCCAATCGCGCAGCCGAGCCAGCTGCCAATCAAAGGGCTCCCTCCAATCCCACCCGTGCCATTTCCAAAATCTTGGTCCCACTGTGCAGCTCAAATGTGGTGTTCACTCTGCCAATTGCTGGAGGATAGAGTGGGGACAAGAATAAGCAGTTAGGAGGCGAGGACACAAGAAGTTAAAGAGCGCCTAATATATACATGTTTTTGAAGGCGGGCAGAGGGGGGAAAAGTCCCCCCAGTGAGCGTCTATGGGCCTGATTGTATAGTTATGATGGAGGCCCCTTTGAGCAAGAGGAATCCGCCAGCGCTGAGATTAGCAGATTTGGCAACGGCTCAGGCCCAACAGCTTCAAAATATGACAGGCCTCCCGGTGCTGGCTGGCCCGCCCGCCCACTCCCAACTCCGCGCCGCCGCCACGCATCTCCACCCGCGGGACCTAGGCACTGACCCCGGTGTGGCCAGCACTGCGCTCGGACCCGAGCACATGGCACAGGCCAGCGGGCACGACCCCAGCCCTCCAGCCCAGGTGCTCCCTGGACAGTCCCAGGCTCCCAGGCGGGGCGCCCGCCCCGGGGCCTCAGGGACGCACCCAGGCGCCCGCACCCACCCCGACGGCGGGGGCAGCAGTGGCGCGCAGGCCACGGCGCCCCCGCCTCCAGCCCCTCCTCTTCCTCCCTCCCAGTCCCCCTCTCCCCCTCCCCCGCCTCCTCCTCCTCCTGCCCTCTCGGGCTACACCGCCACCAACAGTGGCGGCGGCGGCAGCAGCGGCAAAGGCCACAGCAGGGACTTCGTCCTCCGGAGGGACCTTTCCGCCACGGCCCCTGCGGCGGTCATGCACGGGGCCCCGCTCGGAGGGGAGCAGCAGTCCGGCAGCAGCTCCCCTCAGCACCCTACCCCGCCTCCCCACCCCGCCGGGATGTTCATCTCGGCCAGCGGCACCTACGCGGGACGGGACGGCGGCGGCCCCGCTCTCTTTCCCGCCCTGCATGACTCTCCGGGGGCTCCAGGCGGCCACCCGCTCAACGGCCAGATGCGCCTGGGGCTGGCGGCCGCCGCGGCGGCTGCGGCTGAGCTGTACGGCCGCGCGGAGCCGCCCTTCGCTCCGCGCTCAGGGGACGCGCACTACGGGGCGGTGGCGGCCGCTGCGGCCGCTGCCCTGCACGGCTACGGAGCCGTGAACTTAAACCTGAACCTGGCCGCGGCAGCGGCGGCTGCGGCGGCGGCCGGGCCCGGGCCCCACCTGCAGCACCACGCGCCGCCCCCGGCGCCACCGCCGGCGCCCGCGCCGCACCCGCACCACCCCCACCTACCGGGGGCGGCCGGGGCCTTCCTGCGCTACATGCGGCAGCCAATCAAGCGGGAGCTCATCTGCAAGTGGCTGGACCCGGAGGAGCTGGCCGGGGCCGCCGCCCGCGGCCAGCGGCGCCAAGCCCTGCTCCAAAACTTTCGGCACCATGCACGAGCTGGTGAACCACGTCACGGTGGAGCACGTGGGCGGCCCGGAGCAGAGCAGCCACGTCTGCTTCTGGGAGGACTGTCCGCGCGAGGGCAAGCCCTTCAAGGCCAAGTACAAGCTCATCAACCACATCCGCGTGCACACCGGCGAGAAGCCCTTCCCATGCCCGTTTCCCCGGCTGCGGCAAGGTCTTCGCGCGCTCCGAGAACCTCAAGATTCATAAGCGCACTCATACAGGTGGGTGTCCGTCCCTGGCTGCGCCGCCGCCGCCGCCTCGCCGCTGCTTCGCCTTCTGCTCGCTTTCATTTTTCCCTCTTTCTGCTGCTTCTCCATATACGTATAACCCGGACATGTGACTTCTTTTTTTTCTCCCCCCCTCCCTCTTCTTTCTATGAATAAGTAATTCGATAGCACACACAGGCCCAGCGCTGGCCTCCCTCTCTGCCGAGTCTCCAGCGCGCCCGCAACCCCTCCACCGGGACCGGCAACGCGCTCCAGCCGCCGCCGCCGCCGCCGCCCGGGAGCAGCAGCAGCAGCAGCAGCAGGAAAGCGCCCAGGACAGTCGGCTGCCCCGAAGCGCCCGGCCCCTGGAGGTCCGGAGGGCCTTGGGGAAGGGGGACCTCTAGCTAGGGTTGCTCGGTGACCTCCCTCCCCCCACGAGACGCGGTCCTTGCGCGGCCTCTGCTTTGCAGAGATACGGCGTGGGAGGGGCGCGTGGGATTAGAGGCTGGTCAGTGAGGCTCCACCCGGGAAGAGGGGTCCGGGTGCCCCCGCCCCTGGGGCCGGTTGAGGAAGGCCTCTGGGAGAGACCTGAGGCCCTAGAAGGCCTCCAACCTTTTCACACACGCTCTGGTACATCTTCACCGGCTCGCGACGCACACACTCCTGTGACACCACGACCTCCTTTGCACATTCTCTCTCAACTCAACACTTCATTTACATACCCTCACGCACCGACTCACACAGGTTCCACTAGCCCGCTCTACAGTGTGTTGGTCACTGGAGAAGTTGGCTTCTGTCCTTTAAGGGAAGAGGGTTCTCGTCCCTGTGGGGATGCTTTGCTTGGGTCGGTAAGGCCTACCCTTCTGTGGAAGTTGGGGGAAACTCTCAACTCTGAGGTTCCTCCTCCCACTGTACAGCAAGCACGTCAGGGCTCGGTGGCCCTGGTGAGGGAGGCTGAGACGTGGGGCGGTAGAGGGATAGGCCCTGTCGGTCCTGTGGCTCTGTAGAACTCACAGTCGCGCCCGTCTAAAGCGCTGTGGAGCGCGAGTATAGTCTAGATTTATATGGTACGCAATATTACTCCTCCGAGGACACTTAGGGTAACCTGAGTTTACATTCAATAATCACTTGACTGATTTATCGGCGCACCAGGGAAAAAGAGGCAACCCGTTTGCAGGGATCACCGGTCTTTAGGAGAGCAGCTGGGCTCAGGTGGTCCAGGCTGCAACCTCAGGCCTTGCTTTTGTGGCTCTACACCTTGCAGGCCTCCTAGTAACCAGCAGGACCCACAGAATGATAGGACCGGCTAGAAGTGCGTTTTCCTTAGAGGCCTTTTTTTCTCTCTCTTTCGTTCTCTCCTTCCCTTCCTTTCCCTAACCGGGAATCAATTCTCCTTAATGACTTTTCCAAACGGAAACTTCCCTAGAGACTCTTGTTAAAAAACACCCAGGCCAGCTAAGCCAGCTGCACGCCTTGTGCAGCCAGGGCCGAAGAGAACTTTCCAATGCAGTGCAGGAGGTTTTGGGCCCTCTCCATGTTCCTAGGCCTCGGGAGAAGAGTGGACCTCACCCACCCTGAAGGCTGCGGGCAGACCGAGGAGAAACTGACTCGCTTCATGGCTTTTGGGTTCCCACAGGACAGGTTGCCCTCTGACCCCATCTGTGGCAGGAAGAGACCCCGCGGCAGGGTTTTCTTTGGTTCCGTTTCTTGTTCCCACACGCAGAGGCTGTACGGACCCTTCCAGGTGGAGCTTGTGTGGTGGCCCTCGAGAGGGACGCTGGCATCTCCGGATTCTGTGCATAGCCTGCCCAGTGTTTGGCTGTCCTGGGGCTTTGTCAGCCACCGGGCATTGAATCCACATAGAGACGGTTCCCACTTCCTTCCGTCCCCTGCAATACTGCCTTCCCTTTGTGGGGTTATCTAGGATCCTAGAGCAGATGGATACAGGGCTAATCCCCAGGCCACTCCTCAAGGCCTGCTTCCTGACCCTCGTGCCCTCAGCTGCATTTATAACCTGTGTCTGGCCAGTGTCTAGAGGGAGTTGGCAAGCTCTAGGCAGTATCCCACACAGGTCTTTCCTACAAGCACCAAGTCTCCAACACTCTGCATAGTTCACTTCTCACATGACCCTTCTGTCAGTGTCCCTAACGATCCACTGGGGTTGCCCCAGTCCCTCCGGTTAGGCCTTCCTAGGCCTCTAGACAACGTGGGCTGTTCACTTCTATCTAGCTTACTTCTCCCCCCCCCCCACCGCAGTCCTTTATTTCCTACCTTGCTTTCCACTCCCTGCCTTCACTGAGTCCTGCGCTGCTCTTTCTCCAGTGTTTACAGAAAAGCCAACGATATTCAAAAGACTTATTTTTTTTTAATCCAAAGACATGTAAGCTGCTTAGAAACACGAGAAATTTGAACCATAGTGCATTTGCTTAGAATACATAAAACCACTCTTAAGCCTCCATGTTGAAGGGCTGATTCTAAGTATGAATATATAACATAATATATGTTTAAAACGGTGCTGTGTTAGATGAGGCTTGCCTTGAGCTTCCCTTGATGTCCACACTCTGGTAGGAAGGGGTTGGTTTTGTTTTATTCCCATCTGTAGAGGATTTGTAAAGGAAGTGATTATCACTGAGCTGTGTGTCCCTTCCACATTAATGTAGGAGGTACATTTCCCAAATAACTCCCACTTCATTTTTTTTTCCCTACTTCATTTTTAAACAGTATTTTCTCTTGGGGAAGAAGCACCCCAGGCATTTAAATACCCTTTGTTATCATCTTCTGGCATTGGAGCAGTTAACACTGATGAGAGAGAGAAAAAGAGATTTCACTGAAATATTTGTATGCAGAAAATAAGATAATTAACCACAGACATTTATTTACTTTTGTCTTTCTAAACATTTTATCCAAAACAAAGAACATTGCCCTGTGTTCTGTGTCTGAGCAGCTGTGAGTTTTGTTTTTGTAGGATGTTTTGCTCTGCTTTTTTAATCATCCCGATGGGGCAGCAAATATAAATATATAGATATATATATAATGAAATAGTATTATGGGATGACTAGGACCGGAAAACATCAAGCTCATAGGTGTTGGGGTGAGAGGGAGAACTCAGTTATAATCTAACCTGTTGTCTTCTCTTGTTTATAAACTAAACTGACATGGCTAAATTTCCCTAGTTACAGCTTTACTTAAGCACTTCCTGGCCTTGTATATAAGGAGTTGTGTTCTTGGGACTGTTAAATTAAATTAAAAGAGGTTATAGACCAAAGGATTTATGCTTTTAAAAGCAATGGTGAAGAAGGCTGTCAGGATAAGTTTCCTCAGGCCTCAGAAGGTACAGGCAGACTCTCCCTCCTGCACCTCAGGCCTATGAGGATAGTTGGTGGGATGCAGAAGCCAATGGCCTGACCTCTGCCCAACCAGCTTTGTAAAACCTCAAGATTGTGTATTTCACAGGTGTCTTTATTTCTAAAGAGAAGAGTGGTTACTCTTTCATCACTGAGATCTAGGAAGGCCCTCAGATACAAGCCACTGTCATCTTACTGTGCCCCTGAGCTACTGCAAACTTAGTATATATGTCCATGGCTTCCGCCCCCCCTTCAATTCTCTATACACATAGTTTTGGAAATATGGTTTCATTTGTATTTATTTTAACCGGGAGAATCTTACACTTGCATTTTTCTGTGTTCTGACCCTAAGGTGGTGGGGGTTAGCATGGAGGCCCTTGGTGACACTTCCTGAATGTCAAATGTCACTCTAACCCCTCTGATGCTATTGGAGGTAACCTCTGGTCCTTATAACCCAAGTCTAAGCCAAGCCTCCAGGCCAGGGGATGCAGGCCAGGCCTTGCAGTGTCTCCTCCCTTGTGTAGTCAGGAATAAAGCTGCAAGTTGCTCCTCAGGAGCATGAGGGACCCCCCTCCCACACACACACACTTGTTCTGAAATGTCTTCAAATGTGAGGTCCTGGAAAGTGACTGTTAACTTTCCCTGTGTTTTGTTACAGGAGAAAAGCCTTTCAAATGTGAATTTGATGGCTGTGACAGGAAGTTTGCCAATAGCAGTGACCGAAAGAAACACTCGCATGTGCACACCAGCGACAAGCCCTACTACTGCAAGATCCGGGGCTGTGACAAGTCGTACACTCACCCAAGCTCTCTGAGGAAGCACATGAAGATTCACTGCAAATCCCCCCCACCTTCCCCAGGAGCCCTGGGCTACTCCTCAGTGGGGGCTTCAATGGGTGACAACTTGTCGCCTGTGCTGGACCCTGCCAGGAGTCGATCCAGCACTTTGTCCCCTCAGGTGACCAACCTCAACGAGTGGTACGTCTGCCAGGCCAGTGGGGCCCCCAGCCACCTCCACACGCCTTCCAGCAATGGAACCACCTCTGAGTCTGAGGACGAGGAAATGTACGGAAATGGGAACTCCGAAGCCGTGCGGACGATACATTAGGATTATTATTGATAAGTGGGAGCCCTTGGACCACATCCTAACCTAAGGACAATGCAGATCAGATCCTGAGACAAACTGGTGACTCACACTTGCCACCAGGTCTAATTAGCCCTATTTATTCAGTATGAAACCCTATGGTGTTTGTACATTTAATTAATTTAATTAAGATATTTGGTTGTGGGTTTTTTGTTTGTTTGTTTGTTTCTTAATTTCCTTTTCTCCTTTTAAAAAAAAACAAACAGAAAGACAGTAAAACAAAACAGGAAGAGGGATGCAGCTCAGTGGTAGAGCACTTGCCTAGTGTGTACAAGGCCTTGGGTTCAGTCTCTAGCACTGGGGAGAAAAAGTAATAGCAAACAAATAAAAAGCAACCAAGTTGGACTTGTACGCTGCAGGGGGACAGTCCTGGAGGCAGATTCTGTCAAGGAAAATGAGTGAAGAAATTGAGTTATACACTGCCAATACAATATGTGTGTGTGTGTATGTGTGTATCTATTAAATGAGAGAAAAAAGAATATTAACACAGCAACCGGCCCTCTCCATGTCCTGGAGTTCCTCTCAGATGCCTCTGACACCATAATGAGGGCTGCTTTTGAGCCTTCTGGTAGGCTAATTCTGCAAAGGCCTCTGATTGTAAAACACACACTTGCTGCACTGACAACAGACCTGGACTGTGCCTGTATCCAAAAGCTTTTGTAAAACAAACAAAACTTTGATTTCTAATATTTATCATTTTAATTCCTATGCTTTTATTACTGACCTCACCATATAACATGATATTTTTATACAGGATTGGATTGTGTGATTTTTTTTTTTTCTAGAAACAAAACAAAAGCAAAGTGCAGCCACCTTAATATAGCTCCACGTGTCTTGCCACTGTGATTGCTCGTGCAGAAATGGGGAAGAGCTGCCGAAACAGAAAACTGGGAAACTGTGATCTTTTATAAACTCCAAGTAATTACAAGTGCTTTCTTCTTCCTCTGTTGGGTTCTGCTGTTTTGATTTTAAGTTGGGAGTTTCAGATGCTGCCTCCTTGCTATTTCCAGACCTGTTGGTTAATAAGGAGTTATGTTTTTGACCATAAGTTCTTTAGGATGCCAACACACACTGTGAAGTCTGAGGAAGTGTTAGGATGGCATCCTGTCCATTTTTTAAAGCTTTAAAAAAAACACACACACACAAACAAAAAAAAAGGCCAACTCCTCTTTTATACTGCTGTGTCAATCTTTTTTTAAAGAAAGACTTTATTTTTAATGCATTTTCTTTCATCTGTGACATGAGGACTGAGTCCTCTTCCATTTGAAAATGACAGTGTCAAGTATATGATTTACATTACAAGGGGAGGAGTTGCTGTATGCGTTAAAATTTTTAAAAGGTTTATAGTTACCACCAAACACTGAATGTGTGACCTTTGCCAGAGCTGTCAAGCCAGGACACAAAGGGTCAAGGACCTAGGACAATAACTCTTAGTCAGTTTGTATTCAGTTGGTTCCCCACATCTTCTGTGTAAACTCGAGCCCATCAGAAACATCATAGACACATACTCAGGGTACTAATTTACCCTCAGAGACCCTGAAGACACACCCCCATGATTTGTAGGAATTTGTTTTGTGTGCTGTGAGTGATCAATGTAGTCTTGTCATTGTCAATAACTTGTCTGCAAATACTTTTATTTGTACAGTTTTTAATTTATTCTTAGAGATCCTTTTTTTTTTTTTCCTGGAAGACTTCAAAGCACACCAAAGAGATATATTAACGCATTTTGGTGAAAGGTTGTCATTTATGATTCATGGTTTATTTAAGGAAAAAGAAAAGAAAGTGAGGAAATATAAAATATATATTTTTAAGCTTACTTGAATGACAAGGTAATGTGAAAGCTTGAGGCTCTTCCTGCATGTCTTTGCTTCATGTTGATAAGACTGTGTAGTTTATAGATTATATTGCTAGTACATTGCATGGTGCTGTTATGTGGACGCCTTCAATGTTGTCTTCAGATCGTTACAGGAAATATGAAAACATGCAAACTCTCCGTTACAGAGAAAGACCTGCAACTTGAATATAGAATAATTCTACATTTTAAAAGTTTATTTGACTTTTCCTGCTATTCACTTTCAAATGGAAAAGATGAGGTATGAACGTGGGTGGGATAACTTATGATGTACTGTAAACTTGTTAGGACAAGGTACTCCTGATGTATGAATTGTTTTATTTATACAACTTTTCAATGGTGGTTTGCACTAGTCTTTTATCACGCTACAAGTTTATTTATTATGAAACAAAGGAATATGTATTTTATGTATTTTGCCATGCATAGGTTAACTGCCACAGATTTATTGGTTCCTGATACAATGAAAATAAAACCTTAAAAGTGTGTCCCTCCGTTAGAAAGAAAGCAAGGATGATGATGATGATGGGCAAATGTAATAAAGGTACTCTTCCTATGTATTGCTACTTTTACCCAATGGCATATCTCTGTTGTTCTTCTAAAACAGAACAGTTGCTAAGGCGGTGAACTCTAGCCTGCCCTTCCTTGGTCTCTCATCAGCTCCAGAGGCAAGGAGGGTGGAGGGGGGCACATGACTTGGCATACTTAGAGTTTAGGCTGGAGCCTTGGTTCTCAGCCTTCCTGGTGCTTTAATACACTTCCTTGTGTGGTGACCGCCAACCATAAAATTATTTTGCTGCTACTGTTAGGAACTGTAATGTACATATCTGTGTTTTCCAATGGCCTTCAGTGACCCTTGTGAAAGGGCCATTCAACACCAACACTGAGACCCACAGGTTGAGAACCACTGATCTTGAAAAACCCAGGAAATTTATGGAAACAAATCCCTGCGGTTACAAGTACATTTACACAAATCTCAGAGCCAGCCCCTTCTTTCACTAAAATTAATAATGTGCTTAGTGATGACTTACTAACAATCAAGTGAGGGACAGCAAGAGGCTCCAGACATAAAGCAGGTGACAGCAAAACTGCTCAGGGGTGGGTTGTAACCGTGGAAGGAAGTTGATTAGTGGACACCGTGGGGAGGGGAGGATCAGATTGCAATTTTAGTTTATTTTGGAGAGTGGAAGTTAAGCTCAGTATTTCGGGGCAGGTGTTAGACAATTCTTGCTTGGTAACAAAATATTCCAGCGGCTCGAGCTGGTAGTTTGGCTCTGCAATGTTTACTTGTTTTTATGCCCACCACTACAAAACAGATAAAAAGGCAAGTATTTAAAAAACAATTGGTAGTCACATCAATAAGCATTTCTCCAAAAGGTTATAGTGGCTTTTCAAAGTCAGGTCTGTTAAATGCAGTAAAGGTGAAACAGGTTGCCAAGAGTTGTTTTAAGCCTGGTGACAATAACCGGCGCGAAGGAGAAAACACCCCGTAAATGAGGGCTCCAATCAATGGGGAAACTTACAGCTCCCTAATGAAGTTTCTTGTGAAAAGAAGGGTGACACAAAGCCACCGAGACATGAATCATTCATGGGAAATATAAAAGATATCGTGACAATGAGCAGAAGCTTGTATGGAGTGTATAAAACAAGTTTCCCCTTCTTATTTTCTGCTTTAAAAACGCACAGTCTCCCACTCCCAGCGTCCCCTGTCCAGTCTATAGAGTCAAAATTGACCACTGCCCCTCCTGAGCCACTTCAAAGTAGTTTAGTGCAGAGCGGAAGGCTTGGCGCTCGGACAGTCTTCATGGTGTGTTAAGATTTCTATGGCAATTGGCAAGCAAGACGTCCCCATCTGAGTATGTTTCAAAGAAAGCCACTTACTGACACTAAGTTGGCGATCATCAAAGACTTCATCTTTCCCTCTGCAAAAAAAAAAGTGGCCTCTGCAAACACTAAATCGGCTACCATTGTTTTCCAGGCCAGGAGGCTCTTCAAAACGCACGGTTCTTCCTCGTTTATATATTTCTCCTATTCAAATGATCTTTGGTTTAAAAAAAAAAAAATCTGTAGTGTTAGGAAAGCCTAAGGTACTTAGAAAGGGAGTAACAGGGAGGGCATCATGAGCGCTTGAGTTGGAGGTGGCCACACAAGTGCCCTGGCCCTGGGGCCTACAGGCCTTGCAAGCTGGGCCCAACTGTCTGCCCACCGAGTATGTGGATTACACGCTCATAACTGATATACTTTCATTTCCTGGAAGCCTTTGAAGGCTTGTGCTTTCCTGAGTCATCGGCGCTGTGACTTGAAAGGAGTGATGTTGGGCTCCAACTTATGCTTACATCCCAGTTTGGCTAGGAAGCAACAATCTTGGAGGAGAGACGCCTGCATTTCCCAAGTGGTCACCGTAAGTCAGTGAGGAAGGGAAGCTATCACAAGGCAGAGGAAACAATCCACAGATTTAAGAATCAGGCCCATCTAGTTACACCACTACCCCCCTGCCATCTGCCAGTGGTTTGCCCAAACACCACCCGTGACCTCAGGGCCTTCTAAGTCTGGAAGAGGGGCGCAGAACCGCTGAGAAAGCACCCTGGGGTGGCCAGCACACTTTGCCTCCCTGCGAACAAAACCTCTTAGAGGCCCCCACGCCCACGCAGGAACGACCCAGAGCACGCATTCACACGTCACGCAAGGGCCTAATCGGGCGAGGAGAAGTTCAAAGGCACGTTCTTTGAAATTCAAACTAGTGTTTTTATGGTACATCCACACAGAGTGTCAGAATTGCTGCTGCAAAGGGCAGGGCCAGGGGAGTCGCTGGCAGGCTGTCCACAGCAATTGGAGACAGTCTATTAAGAGACAGTTGCAGTGACCCTGACTTTCATGGCCGGTTAGTACAGTCAGTCCTCACCTCATCAGAAACTCACACAAAGACTATGGGTGTATGAGGTCTATGTGCATAGCATATGTGTTAGTTTTTTGTTGTTGTTGATGGTGGTGGTGATTCCCCTATAGAACCTCCTGCCTTGAAAGAATGAAGAGAGAGAGAAAGCCCAGTGGGGGTGGGGAAAGTGATGTCAGAGAGGAGGGAAAGAGGCAGGGGCGCGTGATCCACAGCACCTCTCCTTCTCTCCCCACCTAAGCACTTTTATTTGCAGAGCGATTGTTCTTTGTTTATTTAATACAAGTACTGTGTGAATAGTGAAAAATAAACACGATGAAAAATAACCAAACAGATGATTCCTAGGAGTGAAAAAGGCCGGACTTAATAAAAGTGCGAAGCAGTCACCGCTCAATGAGAAACGCTTTGAAGTGGAACTTATTATACGGGGGGATACTTCAGGGTTGCCTTAACGACGCCGCTGAATCGAAAGCGCTCGCCTTTGTCAGCGATTTGTTCTCCTTTGCTGGGGTGCCCGGAGAAATTACTTACATGGACTGCCTTAACATGCGGCCTGCAAATCAGTAACTTTGCTGCTCAGACTTGCAGACGCCACTGGGCCACTGACAAAAAGAAGTCGGGGGGGGGGGGGACGCACCAACCTTTCAGGCCAAGGCTCTGGGGATGGGGCTCACGGGGCGTGTTGGGGCGGCAGATAAGAAGTTGTATTACAACCAGGCCCCCTCACCCGAGCTCCCTACTCCAGCTCCCTATCTCGCACCCGGGGAGCTCGAGTCCTGGGGCCTCGGTCCCCAGATGATCCAGGTTCCTGCAGCTCCCGGGCCCTCCAGCGAGGGGCGCTCTTCGGCGCGCAGGCCTCAGCGCCTTACTTTCCCAGCAGTCCGGGCCATATTTAATAAGGGTCGTTTATCACTCAGGCGCTTTGAAGGGTCGCCTCCAGCCCATTAGAAAGGCGGAGGTGACATTTAAACTCCGTTTTCAAAGATCGCGGGGGGATTTCATTGAAAAGGCAACTCGTTTGTCTTAGAAGCCTGGAAACAACCCCCGGCTCCCTCCTTTTGACCACATGGCATAACTCAAAAACAATAGTTCAAAAGTGAAATGGCGTCGTGGTGTTCACTGGGAGACAGGCCCCCATCTAGCCCCAGAGAAAGGGGTACTCCTCAAGACAATGTGCTTTTTGTGTCCGGCTCTGTCACGAGGATTGTGTTGTTTGCTTTGGAGGCTGCGCCTGTTATACTTGCCTGAAAGTGCTTGTGTTAAACAAGAGTTATGAGTCATCCAAAACAACAAACATTTTGATTTTCTTTGCCTAAAGGGCTTTCCTTGGCTATGGGCACCGTGAAAAAATAATGTCCTTGCTGAGAAAGGACCACCAGTAGTTGCCTTACAAGCCGGCGCATTAAATATTGAATGACACGGGGAAGGAGCTTGTCCAGGGGCACCCAGCCTTAAAGTCTTTCTTCAGCGTTGTCTTTGGGGGCCGCTGGACTATTGAAGATGGTATTAATTAAGGCAACTTCGGATGCTGTGGAGCCCGCCGGCCCCTGGGCCGCGCTCCGTCAATGGGCCTGTGTCCCCACTCTGCTTATGGGTTGGCTGAAATGTCACTTCTCATTTGCAGGCTGAAGAGAAGTGACCATCCTACACTGAGGGAGGCAGGAATGCAGTCAGCAGCCATGGTTAAAAAGAGTTTGAGGGACTGGGGTGAAGGGAGAGGAGATGGGGACAAAAATGCAAACAGCCGTTGGGGAGGGGGAGGGGGTGGACTCTGTGCCCTCCTGAGGCACAAGAGCCCTTGGGTCGCAAAGGGCTTGGCTGCTTTCCTCTTTTTAAATCTTTCCCGTGTGAAGAAAATTATAACGCCAATCCTATAAAAAAAAAAATCCATTAACCAGTTTGGCTCCTACAAAAAAAGACCAAGGCCAGGCATGGTGGCTCACACTTTAGATCAGAGCACTTGGGAAGCAGAGGCAAGTGTGTCTCTGAGTTCGAGGCCAACCTGGTCTACAGATCTAGTTCCAGGGCAACACAGAGAAACTTTGTCTTGGGGTGGGGAGGCTACTGCCAACCAACTGTGGTATAAATGGGCCCATGCTTCAAGAACAGGTTGACTGGCCGGGTGCAGTGGCACATGCCTGTAGTCCCAGCACACAGGAGACAGAGGTTGGCAGATCAGTGTGAGTTTGAAGCCAGCCTGGTCTACAAAATGAGTCCAGGACAGTCAAGGCTATACGGAGAAACCAAAAAAAAAAAAAAAAAAAAAAAAAAAAAAAAAAAAAAAAAAAGAACCGGTTGGCTATGGCTTCTCAAAGAAGCAAAACAAAGCCAGGACACTCTGGCACAGATTGGCTTCGGCAGCCTGAAGAGCCCCTCCCCCCATCTCAGGGAGTGGAGTTCCAGCTGGGTTCAAGCCTGGCAGGTGGAGGGACACAGTTGCTCTTTCTCTCTGGACCTGAGTAATTTGGACTCTCGTGGTCTGTCAGAGGGCTTTAGGACTCTTAACTGTAGGTCTGTTTTGCAGCATTTGACTTTTCCATCTCAGATGTGCTCCCTCCATCCACCCCAAGGGCTCTTTCTGGCCTTTTGGATAAGGAAGGTCACATGTCCCACCAAGAGCCATGCTGGAAAGACAGGAGGAGCCTGTGCCCTTTCACCTCAGGATGTGCTGTGTGCTCTGGAGAAAGGAAGAGGGCTCCGGTAAGGCCTAAAAAGGGGGCCTAAGGCGCTTCTATCCTGTGGTACCTGCAGGCACACTAGGGCAAGGTTGTGACTGGTGGTGCCAGGACAGCAGCAGAGGTATTTCTCCCACAAAACCTAGGGCAAAGCAGCTAGGCCTAAGCTCTGCTAGAGTGCCCCCCCCCCTTTTTTGGTAATTGTCCAACTCTTCCGTTCTCCCTACTTCTACACTTTTTTTTTTTTTTTACAATCAGGTGCCTAGGCTGGGTAAGAGACTAAGAAAGAGGGACTTGTGACCTGAAACACACCAAAGCACAACTACTGGCACCCGCCAGCCAGCCCCGCCCCCGTCAGTGCACTGGGCACACTTGGGTTCCAGGCTCCTTGCCAAGAGCGCGGGCACCCTGCATGGCACACTGGCTGAAGTTCCTGCAAGAAGTGGCGGGGGTGGGGTGAGGAAGGAGGGGTGGGCGGCAGTGCAGGCAGCCGACGGTTGGAGGAGCACACAAGTTCTGTGCTCAAACTTCGCCGCTCTTAGAGACCTGGGATCCCTCTGGAGAGGCCCTCGGGAGCTGGCGGCGGGGCTGGGAAAGGAGTGGGTAAGCTGGCCGGCGCAGGGCGAGGGCGGTGGGACACAAGGGCGCGGCAGGAGGAGGGCGCGAGGGTGCCCGCGGCCAGCACGGCGCTCAGAGAAAGTCAGCCGGAGCAGCTGTGACTTCACCTATTAGCCCCGATGTCTTTCGGAGGAGCCTGGTGGAGTTAAACAGCCCACAATGGGCGCTCTGGGGCGCCTCCAGCCTGACCTCCACCCGGGTTTAATAGTTTCATAGGAACGTCATTAAATCAATTACTTAGTGAGCACGTCATCATTTATTTGTAATTAGCAGCGAGGAGCGCGTTCTCTCCCCCCAGCCCGCAGCCCGGGTCCCAGCGGGGTTGGCGAGTTGTGCAAGCACTTTTGTTTGCTTGAGTGTTGACTCCGGGCATTATTCGGCCGGGGTAATCTTTACATCTTAATCTAGCATTCAGGGGGCGAAGGGAAAACAAACAGGGCGCCGGCCGGAGGCCAGCCGTGCAGTCCCAGCCTTGTCCCATAACTCAGCGTTCGCGTGATGCGCCAGTCACACCTCTGAGGCTGCCTCATCTCTCCCTGGGCGCAGCAAGGACTGAGGGGCAGAAGGGGAAGGAGGCAGGCCAGAGGGACCCAGGAGTGAAGTGGCCACAGGGGTGGGGGGGGGGGGTGGGGGAAGAACCAGAGGCCTGCAAAGCAGGCAAAAAAGGAAATCTACCGAGCACGTGTGAGGGCGTCGTTGGAGGGGGAATCCGTGCGTTTGCATGTGTGCATGTGAGTGCGAGCGCAGGCTGTGCGTGGTATTTCATGCATCTGGGCAGAGAGGAACACAGGAGCCGGAGCCTGAGGTATGGGCCTGGCAGTGCGTGGAGGCAGCTCCCTGGCAAAAGTGCTTTGTGCTTTGATTTGGAGGCTGCGGCTCCTAAACGAAGAGCTGCTGCAAGTCAGGCCAGACCCGAGTGAAGGCCCCGTGAGGCCTCGTGTTTCCTCCCTCCCCGCCCTACGCGCCGCAACTCTGGCCAAGCACCGTGCACATCTAAGCAGTTTCGGCTGCTAGAGCCAGAACGGTGGACGACACGCCCCTAGATTCCTGTTGTATTCCAGCTTCCTGATCCAAGTTGGATCGCTCAGCTCAAGTAAAGGATTCCAGCTCAGTTAATTGGAGGAGCCCCGGGAGGCAGGGGTCACTGACAGTTAGGCTGGGTTCCCAAAGTTTCTAACTGTCGTTAGAGAAAGGCCTCTAGGCACATACGCTCTCTGGCTTTCAGAATCCAGGGAGGCTGGAGTGGTCTCTAGGCCTCTCTGCTCTGCTTGCTGCGTCTGGATAGACACAAGTGTTTGGTTAATACTCTTGGCACAGTAGCTCGCCTTGCTAGAAACCTTGCCCTGAGTACTCTAGTCCAGGGGGCCAGTCACAAGGCTTTGGGCTCCTGGGTAGCTCCTATTTCAGTCTCCTCTTCTGGTTTTCTCTCCTTTCCTCCGCTCTCACCATCCTACACTTCTCTTACCATCTTTTTTTTTTTTTTTTTTTTTAATGCAAAGGTGACTGGGGTGGTGCTGTGCTGGTCTCTATCATCTCAGGGCCTTACCTGCTGGACACAACATGAACAAAGGCCAGGGGGCTGCTGAGATCCTGTTTCAACTGGAATTTTCAGCAGCTCCCTTGGATGGCTGAAATTTAGTGGAACGCTTGCCGGCTGAGGGCCAATATGTTCTCTGGGAACCCAACCTCAACCTGGGAAACAGGAAATGGGTTCAGATAAGCACTTTTCAACCAGCTGTCAGTTGAAAACGGCTACATATGGGGGGAAAGTAGGTTTTAAAATATAAAAGGCACATTTTCACTTTGCATGCTTTTCTACTTAGATGGGTCTAAGTACTGACCAGACTTCCAGAGGAATTACCAGGAAATGTCAACAGTATTGAAACTCTCTAGAACCCAAACATAGTAACAACACAAAATCTCCTGTCAGTGTGTTGTGCAGACTCCTCTGCTCCGGTGTACAGAACATGATGGAGTGCAAGATGTGCACAGGACTAGTCAAATACACTCACAGAGAGCAAGCTACTGAGAGAAAGAGAGAGAGAGAGAGAGAGAGTAATACACAGCTAAGCCCACCCAATTCAGTTTTGGGGTAGAGAGATCAGGAGGTTTTGTTTGTTTTGTTTTGTTTTGTTTTTTGAGACAGGGTTTCTCTGTGTCGCCTTGGCTGATGTGGACTAACTTTGTAGACCAGGCTGGCCTCAAACTCACAGAGATCTGCCTGCCTCTGCCTCGCCGAGTGCTGGGATTGAGAGATCAGGAGTTTATGGGCAGCCTAGGCTATATGAAACCTTGTCTCCAAAAACAAGAAGAAAGAAAGAAAGAAAGAAAGAAAGAAAGAAAGAAAGAAAGAAAGAAAGAAAGAAGAAAGAGAAAGAAAGAAGGGAAAGGAAGGAGGAAGGAGCAGGTCTCGCATGCTATATGGCCCAGATTGGCCTTAAACAGGAGATCCTCCTGTCTCAAGCCCCAGGAGCTGGGACTGAAGGTGTGCAAGTCTGAGGCACTCTGGAAACCTTTTAAATTTTCTTTCAAGATTGTGCTTCAGTTGAGTGTGGTGGCACACACCTTTAATCCCAGAGCTCAGGGAGGCAGAGGGAGGCGGATCCCTGAGGCCAGTCTTCAGAGCAAGTCCAGGACAGGCAAGACTACACAGAGAAACTATCTCACACAACAACAACAACAACAACAAAAAGATTGAGTTCCGTGCATGCCGGGCTGTGGAGGGGCAACTTCTGCTCCTTCTGCCTCCAGGCAGCTGCCAATACTTCTGGTTTACAGGCGCTGGGGTTGAACTCCCGGCTTCACGCTTGGAAGCCAGGGACCCTACTGGCTGAACTATAAACCTAGCCCCATGAGACGCTGGGTGTGTGTGTGTGTGTGTGTGTGTGTGTGTGTGTGTGTGTGTGTGTGTTTATTTTTGTTTTGTTGTTGTTACTTTTGAATTCTAACTTTGCAGAAGATCAGGACCCACACATTCCAGATCTAACTAGATTTAGGATAGCCTGAAATAAAGCAAGACTGAAAAAGACTGCATCTAAACATAAATCAAATTAAAACCTAAGTCGGCCTTTTCCTTCAAGTCTCCACCCTCTCTCCAGCCTCCTACACTGTCTAATAAAACAGCATCCTTTGGAGAAGGGGTGGTGAGTCTGGGAAAGGATTTTATTGGCTGACAGGGAATTCAGGGCAGTAGTCATTGTGGACAACTTGATGCTGTCAGGTTTCCTGACACGTTGTCAGTCTCTCTCCTGTGACGTGCTCGTCTGACTCCGCCTTTATTGGGCATCCCTGTGCTGTCCCACCTGGGTCGCCCACCAGTGGGAGCCCTGGCAGGCGTTGTACAGTCCTTCTCCGTCACTTCCTTGAGGTCTCTGCCATTGGACCACCCCCCCACCCCAGTCTCAAAACGAGGCGACATCCATCGTACTGACAGCCTCCCACTTCTTCCAGGCTTCTCTTCCACTGGCTTTGGGTCTCAGCCTCCTGCTTAGCACAGAGCAGAACTGGAATTAAAGTCCATAGCCAGGCCAAAGCCTACGCAACAGAACCCCAGGTCTCCGGCGATGCAGTTTTGGATAATGACACATAAGCAAAAATTTATGAACAGTCAATGCCAACAATGTTGGTGTCCTCTATGGGTGATTTATTCAGCCATTAAATAACCTTAAGGAGCAAGGATTAAGGCACCTACAGCCAGGGCAAGTAACTGACCTGCTACTGAGAGAAACTTCTAGGTGGCCTCAGGCCTCAGACCTTGAAGTACCGGTCCCGAGTTAAACCTGAGGGGGTAAAATGAAGAATATGGCTCCCAAAAAGCCCTTCTGGGAGGCAGTGAGGCAGGAAAACCTCTACAGCCTCGCCTGCTGTCCCTTTAGCTGCAGGCTTTGATGGTAGGACCTTAGAAAAGTCTTTCGTATTTATTCTACCAAAGCAGGGCACCGGGAGTGGTCCGGACAGTTTGGAACTGTGTCTTCAAAGAATTTCTGTGTCCTCCCGTCTGCAAGGAGACCAGAGGATGCTGAAGTCTGTGTGTGTTCAGCGTCCTCTGATGACGTGGAGCAGAGCAGGGAAGTTGGGAAACCACGTCATAAAAAGGGTCATTCTTGGCTCCTCAGATTACATTTAGAGATTGCAATGAGGTTTTATATATACGTATATATATGTGGTAGGAGATATGTCCACATGAGAGCAGATGCCCTCAGAGGTCACAGGGTCACAGGCAGTAAATCCCCTGCAACTGGACTTACAGGCAATTTGTGTGTGTGTGTGTGTGTGTGTGTGTGTGTTTCTAAAAATAGATACTATGTATAGACATGTGGGGAGATCGGGGGCCCGGGGTACAATTTGCAGGAGATACTTTTCTGTTTCCAGGGCACAAGCTCGGGTCATCAGGCTCGGTTGCAAATGCCTTTACCTGCTGAGCCATCATCTCACGAGCTCCTGAAATGAGGGTTTTTTTTTTAATGTTCTCAGTGGAGCACTTGAATCCACTCAGGTCATTTTAACTGAGGTAGTTCCATAGCGTCGAATGTATTGACAAGGTTTGGCGCCTGTCACCCACCCTCCACCTTCTGAGGCTGAACTTCGAGGTTGGGAGGTTGGCAGCCACCATCCTACTTTCTGAAATTGACTACAGGGCTCATACGCTGCGTGTCCTTTCTTGTCTGGCTGAGGCCACTTAACACCCTGCCCTGGCTTCATCCATGTTATCGCACACACCAGTCTTTAGGATTTTGTTGTGTTTGTTTTTGTGGGCATAGGTGTGTGTACTAAGGCGTGCGAGTAGACACCAGAGGACATCCTGAGGAACTCAGGTTGTCAAGCTTGGCACAAGGACCTTTACCGGGCGAGCCATCTGCCTGGCCCTTCATCTTCTTGTAGTTACTAATGACTGAACAGTCTTCGATTCACTTGGGTGCCACCACGACGTATTTTCTTGCTCTTTCATTTTATGGATTCTTATACTATTTCTGCTTTGGACATTATAATGCTGCAAGCTTGCTCACAAGTTCTTGTCCCTATGTCACAATCTACTTTCATAAGACAAAGAAGAACCAGCGGCAGCAGGAGAAAAAGAACTTAAATATCAGATTTCCTCACTTGGATCTGGCATTCCAAGGTCAGCAAAGTGCAGCTAGCATCCAGAGGTGAGGCAGAATATCACCTTCCAGCTCTGTGGTGTTTCCAGCTTTGTGTGTATGGATGTGTGTGTGATGTGTAGTGTGTGTGTGTGTGTGTGTGTGTGTGTGTGTGTGTGTGTGTGTGTGTGTTTGGGGAGGTATGCGTGTGCACACATCTGTGCGCTCCAGTGTATGTGTGTGCAGCGTGTGTGTATGTGGGTTATATGTGTGTAGTCTGTATGTGTATGGGGTTATGTGTGCATGTGTGTGAAAGGTGTGTGTTGTGTATGTGTGTGTGGTGTGCATGTGTATATGAGGTATGTATGTGCGTGTGTGTGTGTACATATACTTATGGGATGTGTGTGTGAGGTGTGTATGTATGTGTGTGTAGTACGTGTGATGTGTGTGTCCAGACCTACCAGCACTCCTGCTTTAGAGAAACTGTTAACACATTAATATTATCAATAGCAGGCAGTGTGTGAGCCATTAGGGATTTATGAAAACATCTGAAGCAAGTCGTTTCAAAGCACTGATTTGTTTTATAGTCAGCATTACATTTTATGACGGGCTCTTTTGCCAACAAAATGAGTGCATAAGAATCATACACAGCTCTGTGGATGGAGACCGCTGCCCCGTCTACCCTGCAAATTTGTGTTCCAGATCCCTTGGGAAACTTCTGTAATTTGCAGACAACTATTGCTCCTTTGCTGAAAGGCCAGGCCTAGAACAAGACAGGGAACACGCCCTTCCTTCTTCACCCGTTTCTCTCAATCTCAGAGTGTAACAGAAAAGCCAGAAGACCTGACCACCGTCCTGACAGCTTCTGGTTTTAGATGGTAGTGGTAGCCACAACTGCTGCCCGCCCCTTGCTTCCCCTTCCCCTCCTCTTCCCCTTCCCCTTCTGACTTCCTAAGAGCTGTTGTTGCTGTTTTAAGACAAGATCTTTTTTGAGGTTTTGTTGTTGTTGGTTTGGTTTGGTTTTTTTGGTTTTTTTGAGATAGTGTTTCTCTCTGTAACCCTGGCTGTCCTGGACTCACTTTGTAGACCAGGCTGGCCTCGAATTCACAGAGATCCCCCTGCCTCTGCCTCCCGAGTGCTGGGATTAAAGACGTGCGCCACCACGCCCGGCTTAAGACAAGATCTTAAAGCTCGGGATGACCTGAATTTCACTGCGTAGCCCTGACTTGTGTCAAACTTTTCATCACTCTCCTGCCTCAGTCTCTGGAGTGCTGGAAATACAAGAAATAAGATACCTGGTCAAGCTTCATCTTGAGCATTAACAGGAGCTAATCCCTCTGCTTTGGGATGAAGTAGTTTGAACCCTTGGAAGAGTAAGGCCCAAGAACAGACCACTGGAAGAAGGGTGTGTGTGTGTGCGCGTGTGTCCACCTCCTCGGCCACATAGCAACTGACCAGCCTGCCAATCAAACATTCCTTCTACCCTGTAACTCCTGCCCCTCCCCCCAACATTCACCATAGAAGAGGGAGGGAGGAAGGCACAGGGCTAGAGGGAGAAATGATCCCATTGACCTGCCTGTCCAGCCTGGGATTTGTGGAGCCTCCCCAGGTGTCCACTCTAGGACCCAAGATGGTTCTGGAAAGTCCTCTGCTGGCCGTCTCAGGATGCAGGGCTGTAACATCTCACAGCAGCTGTTTAGCATTTCCCTACCCAGTTATTAAACACGAAAGGGAGTAAATTAAAATGGCAAAGTAAAAATGAAATAAAAAGGCGTCTTTTCTTTCTGGAAAGAGACAGCACCTAATTAAGAAATATTTGAATCCCACAAAAATGCAGACTCTCAGGGGTGACATAAAATCTCTCCCTTTAAATCGAACACAAAATCCAGAAAATTAGGGACAGACCCAAGAGGTAGTCCTTTAAAACAAAAAGCTCCCTCCCTTTGAGACTTCTGACTCTCCCCGCCCCCCCCCATTCATTTTTTCTCCTCTTCCACAGTCCTGAGGGAATTTTAAACAAGTTCTTTGTGTTGACATTTTCTGGTTGGCTTCCATCTAAGTCTCCAGCCAGCTCATCCCCACTGCCAACCTCACTAACTACTGGTCCCAGGGCCTTTTCTTCTGCCTCAAATTCCTCCTCCATGACGGGACTAACTCATAGTTCCAACCATGCCCCTCCACCCCGGTGCCTGAGACAGAACCCACAGCCTAGGCTTCCTCCGGGCTTTGTGGGCTTTCTACTGCTGAGCCGCCCTCCCAGCCGACCCCTGCCCCCATGTGTTGTTTGTTTTTTGGTGGTTCTTTTTCCTTTTTTTTCACACATGACTCTGGCTGGTCTTGAACACACTGGGTAACGGAGGTTGCTTTCGAGTCTCCCATCCTGCAGCGCTTGCCCCAAGTGCTGAGGATACAGGGCTGTGCTTGCCCTGCCGAGTTACGGGGTGCCGAGGAGGGCTGAACCCATGTGTGCTAGGCAAAACACCTTATGAACCCAGTTGCATTCCAGCCCTTTTGGCAATACTTCCTCTGCCTCCTGGATCTTCCCTGGACACTTGGTGACGCGGCTGCTCACTTGTCTTCCGGTTCCTCAGGGCCATACGTCAACGCTCTTTCCCCTTCTTGCCTCTCTCACTGACTTCCATCTTGGTCTTGACCAGACACCAGGTTGCTGGCTTTCTGGGTAGCTCAGGCAGCCTGACTCCACCCTCCCTCTCCTCCCTGCTCTGTGGTCTCATTACATGTACAGCCCCCTCCACGCCCCCCCCAAGCACTTTAGCTCTTTGCTTCCAGCCTCTGATGACATTTACATAGGAAAACACCCGCCTGGAGCACCTGCCAGGTACGCAAGCATATGTGCAGGGAAATCAGGCCATTTTTTGCAATGTGATCTTATCAAGGGTTCAAGGTCTGGATAACCAGCTCAGGACCCTCCCAGCCAGCTTGGCAGCAAGGGAAACCACACTTTGCTTCTGTCTCTGACTTAAGGGAGCCTTCTCTGCCCTGTAAAAGGCAAAGTCACATGCAGGCTCCCATCCCAAAGGAAACACAACAAACCGGCCTCTCCTTAGTCTTGGAAAGAATGAGGGGGAAGATGAGGGGGTAGGGGGAGGAAGGGGAAGATGAGGGGGGAGGGGGGAGGGGGGAGGAGTGGGAAGAGGAGGGGGGAGGGGGAGGAGTGGGATGAGGAGGGGAGGGGGCAGAGTGGGAAGAGGAGGAGGGAGGGGGAGGAGGGAAGAGTGGGAAGAGGAGGGGGAGGGGGAGGAGTGGGAAGAGGAAGGGAGGGGAAGGAGGGAGGAGGGGGAGGGGGAGGAGGAGAGAGGAGTGGGAGGAGGATAGGGGGAAGGTTGTTTAGTGTAAAATTTTTTTTTAACTAAGTAAATAAAGAATAAATAACAAGAGCTGGGTTAGAGTTGCCAGGAAAGGGCTTGCCAGGCATGCATTTCCTGGGTATGATCCCCAACGTAGCAAACACAAAATAGATAGAATTGAACAACTCTTACAGGAAGAACTCTGTCATAACCATCCATGGTTCCTACAGAAGATTCCTTCAGAACTGAGTAGGGGGCAGGAGGAAGGAAGGTTTCCTGCCTGCCCTGGCCCTGTTTTACCTCTTCCTGGTGTTTGGGATCCCTTATGTTTTACTGCCAATCAAAGACCCCAGAGTGACATACTCGAACACCATTGCAGCACTATTCACAGTCATGGGATTTATGGGACCGACCTAAGTGCCCGTCAACAGAGGAATGTATGGAGAAGATGAGGTCCCTGTACACCATGGAATCTTAATCGGCCACAGCTAACAAAACATCATTTGTAAGAAAATGGATACAACTAGAGGTTATCTCATTAAGCCAAGCAAGTGAATCTCAGAAAGACAAATATTGGGTGTTTTTTCTTATTGTGGATCCTAGATTTTATATACCGGAAGTGAATGTTAACTGAAGCCAGGAGGAACAAAGAGTTCTGGGGAGCGTGTCGAAGGAGAGGGGAGGGAGCACAGGATGGTAGCAGGATCAAAGTGTATTATGTACATATGGCGATGCCCTCCTTATAAAGCCCAGTAGGATGTGTAATGAACATAAAAAGCAAGAGAAAGGCCAACTCTGAGAGAGGCCTGATGACAGGTAATGTGGTGAGAGACAGAGCTTGAGAACGCGTCCACAAGCCACAGCACCATGGCACTAGTCGCACAGAGCAGGACAAGAGAGAGGAGCTAGCAGACAGTCCTAAAGACATTGGCGGAGGTGGAGGAGGACGACATGGAAGGACCTCTCTGTAGGGGGGCAGTAGAGCAGACAGGGTGATATTAAGATGTCAGGTTGTGGTGGCTCACGCCTTTGATTCCAGCACTCAGGAGGCAGAGGCAGGTGGATCTCTGCGAGTTCGAAGCCAGCCTGGTCTACAAAGTGAGTCCAAGACAGCCAAGGCTACACAGAGAAACCCTGTCTTGAAAAAAAAAAAAGAAAGAAAGAAAGAAAGAAAGAAAAAAGAATAAAGTCCTCCTGTCAAGTGGGATCAGAATTCATGTCAAGACTGGCTATCTGTTAAAAATATTTTTTTCATTTCTTTTTTTTTTTTTAAAGGTAAAGTCACATTTAGCTGGCTTCAAGTTTGTTATGTAGCTGAGGGTGACTTTGAACCCCTAATCCACCTGCCTGCATGTCCCAAGAACTGGGGTCACAGGCATGCAGCGCCATTAGCGGTGCTGGGGTCAGAAACTGAAACTTACTGTATGGAAGGCAAGTTCTCTACCAATTGAAATACACCCTTAGCTCAAAAAAATGTTTTTGTTGGAGTAAAATCTTAGAACACAAATTTACATTTTATCTGCATATCTCATTGTGTGTTGATTGTTTTCACAATAGCCTGCGCAACCCCACTGCAGCGTTCCAAGACAGGGTCTCTCTGTGTAGCCTTGGCTGTCCAAGACTCGCTTTGTAGGCCAGGCTGGCCTCGAACTCACAGCGATCCGCCTGCCTCTGCCTCCCGAGCGCTGGGATTAAAGGCGCGTGCCACCACGTCCGGCTGAGCTACACCCTTTTTGAGACAGAGTCTCGGTGAGCTACTCAGCTTAGCTAACGCTCTGCTGTCAGCCAAACTCATCATCCCACAGCCTCAGCCTCCTGAGGCCGGTTTTTCACTCAAAACCAAAATGCTGTGTCCAGTAAGCAGTGACTCCCAGCTCTCCCAACTCCTCTGCTGAGGGACAGACTGTGATGAGAGCACAATTCTTCATGCCCAGTAAGAGTGTGGGTTCAGACTTCAGCGGGAGGCAAGGACGGGCCGCCGTGTTCTGTGAGTGGGAAGAAGAGGGTTCCAGAGAAAGTATGACATGGCAACTTAGCGAGTGTGAAAATAAATAAAGCCAGGGGGGTTATCAGGGGGCATTGCCAAAATCCAGTGGTCGCTTACTGTTTGTATATTTGGAATTAAAATGAGACCAGCCAACCATGAAGACTGTCTTTTTTACATTTTAAAAACCTGAGCAGCTGCGGGTGTAGCTCAGGTGGTGGTGTGCTTGCCTGGCACGCAGGACACCCTGGGTTCTGTCCCCAAGGCCGCACACACCAGGGGCGATGGGGGATGAAAGCGAAGCAGGGCCAACAGCTCAAGACCATGCTCAGCTACACAGCGAGTTAACGTCCCGCCTCTATCGCAGAAATGTAAAAGTTTACATATCTAATTTGTCATTTTCTCCACTGCCTTCCCTCCCTCTCTGTTCACCCTTTTATGTGTGTGTGGAAGCCAGAGAGGTCAACACTGGGTGTCTTCCTCAATTGCTTATAGCTTTATTTAAAACAAAACAAAACAAGAAACATGGCTTCTCTGAACTGGGAGCTGGCCATTTTGTTTGGAGCTAGGCTGCCTGGCCAGCAATCCCTGGGGCTGTCCCCAGGCGCTGCGGTTACAAGCACAAGCCGCCCGGCACGGCTTTTACCCAGGTGCTGAACATCCAGGTCCACACCCCCAAGCTTGGCTGCAAGACCTCACCTCTGCCCACTGGGCCTCCCAGCCCCGTCGTCTTAGCGCTTTTTCAAGCGGCCGATTCCACAGAACCAAGGAAGCTCCTGCTCCTGCAATGGCCGCTGCCTTTCTCCAGAGCCACTCACCGTCTGCCCCACGACCACGATGGTCACCAAACACCAGTCTTCCTCCTCCAGTCCCTGCAGACCGCAGGCTGTTTGTGGGGTGCCCTCCAGAAATGCTTGGAGACTGACAGTGTGGGCGTACGGTTCCACGGGATTGGCAGGGAGGAGGGAGAAAGGTGTCAGGGAGTCAGCACAGGATTCTGGTTGCGGTGGTGAAACCACATGACTCCATACTGCAGGCAAGAGAATGAGGTAGCTCAGCGGTGTCTTCGGAATCCCAAGATGCTGCCTCTTTACCCATGATCCCCACAGACAGCGGGAGCCACAACTCATTTCAAGTTAATCCGTCATTATGGTTTCCTGTTGCTCCTGGGGTCTCCCTCCACTGAACGCTCTGCAGAAGGGACCCTCAGCCTTACCTCCTCCTCGTCTTCCTCCTCCTCCTCTTCCTCCTTCGAGTCAGAGACCTGGGGGAGCCCCCTGCACGCCCTGCACCTCATTAGGTGGGAGGAGAGGCATATGGTGCTTTACACGGGGAAAGAGGTATGTTGTCTGTGAATAGCTGCGCGGTGTGAACAGACAGGGCGACAGATGAATGCACTCCATCCTATCACACAATATGGGCAGCCGCTTCGTGTGAAAACCCCCAAAGCTTCAGAAACTTGCTAGCGTCCTCCTTGCTTTCCTCTTCCCGTCGTCCTCTGCTCCCCTTGCAGAGCCTTGAGTGGAGGTTGGGCACGCGTCTCAGTGCTCCAGGCTCTGCCCCAAGGTTTCCGCCTCCGTCTGGTTTTGGTAGGGCCAGCTATTCTTTTCTTTTTCTTCTTCTTTTTTTTCATAAGTAAAATGTTTTGTTATTTATTTTTAGTTTTTAATTTTTTAAAAATTCTCTCTCTCGAGCGGGGCGTGGTGGTGCACGCCTTTAATCCCAGCACTCGGGAGGCAGAGGCAGGTGGATCGCTGTGAGTTCCGCTGTGTAACCAAGGCTACACAGAGAAACCTTGTCTCAAAAAAAAAAAAATCTCTCTCTCTCTTTCTCCTCCCCCTCCCCCCCCAACCCCCCACCCCATGAACGTAGAGGTCAACTTTCAGGAGTCGGTTCTCCTTCCACTGTGTGGATCCTAGGAATTGAACTCAGGTCTTCAGAGTTGGTGGCAGGAGCCTTTGCCTGCTGAGCCCAGCTTGGTTTTGTTTGTTTCTGTAGCCCAGGCCGAGGCTGCCATACTGCTAAGGATGACCCTGAACCTCCCATATTCTCCTGCCTCAGCTTCCCAAGCGCTGGGACACAGGCAGGGACCACCATGCCTGTGTACATCACACATTTCCCACACTACACCACTCATCCTTTGTGTTGCATTACCTGACTTTGTGTGCACGTTTGCCTCTGTGTATGTATGTGTATGTGTGTCTCTGTGTGTGTGTGTGCCTCTGTGTATGTGTGCCTCTGTGTGTGTGTGCCTCTGTGTGTGTGTGTGCCTTTGTGTGTGTGTGTGCCTCTATGTGTGTGTGTGCCTCTGTGTGTGTGTGTGCCTCTGTGTGTGTGTGTATTTACGCCTCTGTGTGTGTGTGCGTGCATATGTATGTGTGAGCCTCCATGTGTGTGAGTGTGAGTATGTATGTGTGTATGTGTGTGTGCCTCTGTGTTTGTGCATGTGTGTGTCTGTGTGTGTGTGCCTGTGTGTGTGTGCATGTGTATGTCTGTGTGTGTGTGCGTGCGCACCTTGTGAATTGAATTGATTCTTGAAAGAGACACTGATACCATGCCATGTGACTACACTTTTGATGAAATGGTGGCTGTATCTACTTTCCATACCTAGATGCTGACGATGAGGAGACAGACACAGGAGGGGATTTACCTTTTATAGACAAAGCTGAGGCAGCGCCTCTTTTGTATTAAACAATATCAATTGCCAGGTAACCCTAAGCTCCCACAGGGTCATGCTTCCAGTAATACTTTAGGAGACCCAAGAGGTCGTCAGAAAAGCAGCTGCTTAAATGGCTGGACCTAGAGGACGCGCCAGGAGCGCCTGAGATTGAGTTGTGTACGTTGCGTTGTATTTAAGTTGAATTAATTTTGCCACATTGGCTGGTAGCCATATTGGATGGTACAGCTTTTGTTCCTAGGCCCTAACAATGAGCCACAGGCTTTTCCAATTAAGGTAGTTTTAATTAAATTTGCCCTGTGCCAGATTATTCCACTGTCTGTGGTCGTCAGTAGTAAACAACTGAGTGACTGTGCTTGTGGGTTCAGCCTGCCGTCCTGAGTGCAGATCTGATCTGAGATGGTTGCTACACCTTCCAGAACCAAGTTCTCAGAACACAAGAAATAAAAAGGCTGGAAAGGCCTGGGGATTCAGCTCTGTGTGAGCGCTTGCCTGAGATGCCAGAGGCCCTGGGTTTGAGTCCCAGCACTGCAAAAGCCGCAAAGAGAAACTGGTAAAGACCTCGGCCAACAGCACAGTTACCCAACAGCTCAGCCTCCGGGGGTTGATTCCAAGTGCGACGTGCATAAACACAAAGTGATATATGCACAGTATTATGCACCACTGCGTAATTTATGGTAATTAAAATCTGGAGATGACTCAAACATGTCGCAATAAGGGACTGCTTGGATAATCTATTATCCAGTTACCTGATCACTCACCCGGTAGTCAAACAGCGGCAAGGACGCACTGGGTGCTGGACTGCCACGAATCAGGTTTAAATCAATAAATAAATAAATAATACATAATAAATAAAAAAGGGGAAGCTGGGCATGGTGCCACACAACTGCAACCCCAGCAGTCAGGATGTGGAAGCAAGGACACAAGTTCAAGGTCACCCTTGACCACAAGCAAGCTCAAGGTCAGCCTGCACTGCCTACGACCCTGTCTCAAAAATAATAATAATAATAATAGTAAAATAATGAGAATCCAGAGACATAGCTATAGAGTTGTACTGATACACAACTTTACATGTAAGAGAGGAGTGGAAGCACGCCGTAGGTAACGTTTGTGAAGGAAACTGATGATAGCAAAGGCATTTTTCCTTTAAAGATGGGGAGAAGAGAGGTGGGTGTGAGAGATGTGGGGTGAAAGTGAGGGAAAAAAAGCAGCACCACCTGGACGCTGCTCACCTGTTGACTAGAATTGGGTCACAGGGTTCTGCCCAGCAGCAAGGGGTGGAGCCATGTACTTCAGGCCCCTGACTGTTCCAAGCACAACCATACCCTGCATCACAAGAGGAAGGGAAGGGGTCTGTGGTGGGTCAGGAATAAAGCAACGCGGGTCCACCATGGGCGCTACAGCAGAGGCATGAAGAAGACTGTAACTGGGGCCAGGAGAGCCTGTGTGATGGACTGTTCAGCGTGCTGGGAGCAGTGCTTTCAGCTCCCTTAGAGAGGACTCGGTGTGTGGCCAGCAAGGACGGAGGGTCTTTTTGCGGATCCCTTCTGCATGTTGCCGGAAGCCCGGTGACTGGGAGATTTACCCAGGTACCCAGTGGTTGAGGCAACAGGCAAATGCAAGCCCTCAGTGGGCCACCGCCTTCTGCCACCACCCGACCGAGAGCTCAGCGTAGTCTCTTATGAAAAGTGCTTAGCTACAAGGTGGAAGCTACCCAACTGTCCATTAACAGATGAGTGAGAGGACAGGACATGGGGATTAGTCATCTATCAGAGGGGAATTCTCACTCCAAGAGGCACTGCACGTGACACCCTGAGGGTACGAGGTTAGTGTGTATGCACCAGTTACAGAAGGGCCACCCCTCCATGGTTGTACTTCTCTGAGGGACCAGACGCAGAGGCAGAAATGAAAGTGGCCGTCGATGGAGACTGAGGTCGGGGATGGAAACCACTGTGTAATGCTACAGTGATGATGAAAGGCGAGGGTGGCAAGAAAGCTCAGCACTGAAGACAGTTAATATTGCCAGATCTTAGTGTTTAATCAGGCGTTTTAATTAAAATAACTTCCGTTACCCTGTTTTTGCATAATGGGGTGGGGGCTGCTGGATGCTGGTTATAACACAAACGTGGAGGGGTTGCTTCTTCCCCCTGCCCCCCACCTTTATGTGGGTTCCATTATTCAAACTCAGGTCATCGGGCGCAAGGGCCTGGCTCTCAGGGCATACATCCTCCAGGTCCCCCACATCCGGAGGAGTCGCAGAGCAGTTGCCACCATCAGGGGAGTAATGTTCGAACTCATGACTCTCTGAGGGACATTTCAAAGTCCAAACCATAATAACTACACAAGAAATAATTAGGGATCAGCAAGATGGCTCAGTGAGTAAGGGGGCTTGCTGTCAAGGCCGGTGATCTTAGTTCAAGCCCTATGGTGCACATAGTAGAAAGAGAGCTCTGACTCCCAGAGGTTGTTGTCTGACCTTCACATGCACACCATGGCACATTTACACACACACACACACACACACACACACACACACACACACACACACGTCATAAAAAGTGTAAAAACAGATAAGATGAAATGTTTAAAAGCTTGTGACAGGAAGATGAGCAACGGGAGCAGCACGTTTGGACTCATTTCCTCCTATAGGGGAAACAGGGAAGCAAAGTGCATTTTGGCAAAGGGACCATCAGTTTCATTAATTACCATGTGTAGAAGTCATATATACTCTGAGGAACTTGCACGGCTATATACAGTGACCCACATGGCTCTGGTGCGAAGTGTCTAACAGCTACCAGGTACCAGAGTCCATATTGTTTGTCCCCTAGGACAAGAGGAACCTTATTTCTAAGTGTAGATTCCACACGTTTTGGTCCTTTTTCTTCTTTGTTTTATGAGGCATCCCAAAAGATTGAGGAATGAAGAAAAAAAGGCAAGGCGAGGGGTGGTTAGGGCCTAAACATCACTTGAAAGTATGTTTTCGTCCTCAGAGACTTTTTTAAAACACAGAATATTGAAGAACTGTCAGAGAGATGAAAAAAAAAGCAAAGACTTTTGATATTTAGTTTGAAACAAAGTGAAAAGACACGAGATCCCAATCTAACGAAGGGAAGAATTTCAAAAGACAAACGGTGCCACATTCCCTGGTTTTGACTCTCACATATCAAACGAAGCCCCGACCTGGGTGATTTTGCTGCCAGTCTGTCGTCTCAGTGACACCGGGGAACGCGCAGTGACTCTTCAGAGGCCCCCTCTCGCCTTTCTGTGCGCTTGTGAAGCACGAGAAGGGACCTTCACCTCACGTGCATGCGGTCAAGGGTATTTTCTGTACCCTCAGGTTGGGCCGTGCGCTTGGTATTTTAAACTTTCTTTGATAACATTCAGTTCTGGCCAGGCCTGACCTCCCTTCATATGATTCTAACTGTTGGAGCGCTCAGTGGGGGTAACTCAAAGCATTGCCAAGAGAAATATGGTTTGCGCTTACGCACCAACAATTCTCCCCTCGGCAAAAGGAAGCAAGCTTGCTTGTAAGGCAGTGAGCTGGGAACCGCACAAGACAGTACTGATTTTTCTGCTACGGGGGATCTTGGGAATGGGATAGTTTTGCTTGAGGGACTTGTGTAGACCAAGTGGCTTTTCAGTCAGGATATGAAGGATCAATGACAACAGCAGCAATGTGGGGGAACAGTGGGGTGGATGGCTTAATCAACAAAGCCTTTGCTAAGAAAAGCCTGGGGACCTGAGTTCCATTGCCAGCAGTCCCAGAGAGGATGGAGGTAGGAATACGCATGTCTAAGTGTAGGGGGCGGAGCCAGGTGAATCCCTCCTGGAAGATGAGCGGCAGGCTCCATGAGTGCCTTAGTTAGTCCTCTCTTGCTGCGAGGAGACACCAGGATGACCAAGGCCACTTACGGGAGAAGTAATTGGGCTTATGGTTTCGGGAGGGCTAGGGTCATGATGGAGGGGCAAAGGCGTGGTGGCACGAACAGATGTGGATCATATCTTGATCCCCAAGTAGGATGCAGAGAGAGGGCACCCGGGAATGATGGGAGGCTATGTCCACCTCCTAATCCTTTCCACCAACTGAAGACCATATATTTAGACATATAAGCATATGGGAGGGGGTGCGGGGGAGGGGTTGTTAACCTTCCTTTTCAAACCATCACAACTAGAGGCCCAGTCTTGAGAAAAAACGATGCGGAGTGCAACTGCGGACATGCAACACTGACCTCTGGCTGCCATGTCACAGGCACAAGAGCATTAATGGGCAAGAATGTGGAGGACATTGCAGGCTCAAGGACCACAGCTGAGAGCTTCAGGTTGGTGAGGTTCAGCAGGATGAGGAGCTGGTGACAGATGAGAGTGAGGGATACCAGTCCAAGATACAGAGCTAATGGTCCAGAAGTCAGCTGGTGTCAGTATAAACGGGTAGCACCAGGATTTTAAAGAACATTTAAGACTTCCTGTTTTTTTTACTTGCCGAGCATACTGTCTTCAGTCCTAGGCCTTGGGAAGCAGAGGCAGGTGGGTCTCTATGTACTGAATTTTAGGCCAGCCACCCAGACATAATGAGATCCTGCCTCAAAAAACCGTCTTATGTGCATGTACGTGCTCCTCTCTGTGTGTTTACACATGTACGTATGTCCACAGAGGCCAGAAGACAGCATTGGATGGCCCAGAGTTACACATGGTAGTGACCCAAGTGACATGAATGCTGGGAACTGAACTTGGGTCCTCTGGAGTAGCAGCAAGGACTTTAAAGCACTGCGCCATCTTTTAAACACTAACAATAAACTAATCTTTTAAATAAATAAACGAAATGAAAAGTCCACTCCATAGACCTCTTAATATTAAAATCAGTGGTTTACGCAAAGTTGTAGCACCTCCCAAGGCCTCTTCCCTTCCTTGTCTTTCTTTCTTTTTTCTTGTCTCCTTTCAACTTTGGACTTTTTGTGTGTTTGTTTTTCAAGACAGGGTTTCTCTGTGTAGCCTCAGCTGTCCTGGACTTGCTTTATAGACCAGGCTGGCCTCGAACTCACAGAGATCCGTCTGTCTGCGTCCGAGTGCTGGGGTTACAGGCGTGCGCCACCACACCCAGCTGCCATCACTGGGCATTTCTAAGGGCACCATGGAGATCTATCAGGGATTATGGGATAGACGGACCATAGCCATCTGTGGGACAGACGGACCATAGCCATCTGTGGCCAAAGCTGATTGTTTTCACCATGTAGCCATCCCTGCTGACCATCCTCCTTACTTGGGGTACGGTGACATACGTCTATAAAGCCAGAATTTAGGAGTTCAAGGTCAGCCTGGTCTACATAGTGAGTTCTACACCAGCTAGGACTAAATAGTGGGATCGTGTTTTAAAAAGAAAAAAAAAAAATCCTTTCTCATGGAGGTACCCTTGAGTTTTGTTCACCAAAATGTACGTACGGCTGTCAAAAGTGTTTGCAAACACAGACATGAGTGCTGGGGGGATGTAGCTTAGCTGGCATGAAGGCGTGGACTTTACCCTTAGCACCACACGCACTAGGTGTCATGGGTCACCCCTGTAACCACAGAACTCTAAAGATAGATGCAGGAGGATCAGAAATTAAAGGCTATTTTCAGCCAGCTAATGAGTTTGAGGTCAACCTTGGATACATAAGACTCTGTTTTAGAAAAGAAAAGAAAAAGAAAAATTGCCAGGCATGGTGATGCATACCTGTAATCCCAGCACTCGGGAGGCAGAGGCAGGCGGATCTTTGTGAGTTCGAGGCCAGCCTGGTCTACAAAATGAGTCCAGAACAGCCAGGATGACAAGAGAAACCTTGTCTCAAAAACCAAACAAGGAAACAAAAATCTACCAGCTGTAGTAGCACACATTTAATCCCAGCACTCAGGCAGAGACAGAGGCAGGCAGATCTCTGAGTTCAAGGCCAGCCTGGTTTACAGAGAGAGTTTCAGGACATCCAGAGCTACAAAGAGAACCTCTCTCTTGAAAAAACAAAATATCAAAATAAGAAAAATAAAAAATAAAAGAAAGAAAGAGAGAAAGAGAGAAAGCCCCAAGAGACCAGTCCTCACGTCTAAGGCTTTTCCATACTTGTTCCTGAATGGTCATCTTTATCATGATGTAATTTTAAAAATATTTTGATTTTCATTATGGCAAAAAGAAAACCACTTAAAATTGACCATTTTGAAGTGTTGACTATACTAGGAATGTTATGGAAGTCTCTAGAGTTTTGCATGTTGCACTCTAAACTCACACCCATAGCTTCCTGTTACGCCCTCAGCTCCCACTTCCTCACTCAGTTTTTCAAAAGACAATCTGCCTTCCTTGAAAGATTTGCTCTGTTCATTGTTAGCCTACAAGATGCATTTGAACTTTTAGTGGCAAGTAGTGTATTAAAGGCCAATCAGAACCACCCTGTGCCTTATATATATATATGGTTTTTTTCATGTTTATGGGTATATGTCTAGGGGGTCTGGGTGTGTGCATGTGAGTGCAATGTCCATGCCGCCAGGAAACGGTGTCAGATCCCCAGAAGCTGGAGGTGTAGGTGGTTGTAACCCACTGGGAAGCACGTTCGGTTCTCTCGAGAGCAGCCCTGCTCGGAGCTGCTGAGCTGTCTCTCCAGCCGTTTCCCTTCTGCACACAACGTGGGACAGTGGCTGCTATGTATCGCTGAGTGTTTGCTGTCTGCCCGGCTTTACGCATACGTGTGCCACACGCTCTAGTCCATCGCTTCCTTTGTTCCTGAAGACCCTCACTAGATAGGGACCCTGTTATTTTCCACATTTCACGGAGGGGGGGGGGCGGAGGCATACCTCAGGTATCTTGGTCATAGAAATGGTAGCACCAGGGTCATCAGTTCTGTCTGATTCCAAGGTCTATACTTTCCGCCAGAAATGGGGCTGCCTGTCACTTTAACCCCTGGTGTTTGAATGCTTTGGGGTTTTGTTTGTTTGTTTGTTGTGTTGTTGTTGTTGTTTTGATATGTCCACCGCCATCTCCAAACATTCAGCGCCTTCTACCTCTTCCTCCCACTCCTCAAACACCTGCCCGTCGACAGCGGTCAGGGTTAGTGATGGAGGACACGTGGAATGGTGTCTGAGTGACCTCCCAAAGTGAGCTTGCCAAGGTTTTCTCTTCCAAACCAAACAGTGAGATCAAGCCAATTGGGGTGAGGGGGCAGTGTCACTTCCTCGCCCCCTCCGAAAGTAACTCGGATGTTTCTGCTTGTCAGACCCTTCTGTGTCTCTTCCCTAAGCTCCCATTAGTCGCTGAGGTACGTCAGTGAGTGAGTGGAGTCACTGTGACCCTGCAGCTGCAAGTACACACTCAGAACATGGCGGCAGCAGGTCCTGCACAGGGGGTCCAACAGACATCCAGGAAGGCTCCCCAGATTAAGTCCAGGCCCCAAGATCAGAGAGGATTTTGAGGAAGGAAACTATTGTTCTGTTACTCTGAAACCATCTACCCAGCTCAGCCCCTGCCGGGGAGAGGTGACAGAAGGACATTGTGTTCATGGAGATGACAGACGCATAAACAATTTTCTTGCTGAGGTATGGCCCTTCTCCACTCAACACAGAGCCCATCTGTCCAACAGTGTTTGAAATAACACCACCGGATGGCCAGAAAGGAGTGTCCATTGTCACATGCACTTTTGTACAGCAGGCAGTCCACACAGGCCCCTGTAATTCAAATCAAAACAGCCTCTCCTGTGACAGGGAGGTGGGGAGTGAAAGTGGTAGTTTGTGATCTACCAACTGAGAGGGCTGTTTTTCTAAGAATTTCTGCCAGTGGCCGTGGAGAACTCTTTGTGCATCTACGGGAGATCTCAAAATTTAGGCAGCTATCGGATTCCAAATTAAACACCTAGCTGCTGCCTGGTCGCTGGAAAGGCAGCCGTGTCTTCCTGGTCTGTGTTTAGAGAAGGCTGGGACTTGATTGTCCTTCTTGCCTTCCTGGGGACATTCCCCTGACACATTTGCCCAAGATCATAACTGAGACATCAGGGCACAGCCAACTGCTCAGAGGAGCTGTTCAGACTTCAGAGACAGGGTAGCAGGATGGCTGTGAGGGAGAAGCACAAACATGAGGGGCGTTGTTCAGGTCTCCAGCATCTACATTAAAAACCCAGTGCAGAGGCAAGCGGATCGCTGTGAGTTCGAGGCCAGCCTGGTCTACAAAGTGAGTCCAGGATGGCCAAGGCTACATAGAGAAACCCTGTCTCGAAAAACAAACAAACAAAAAAAAACAAAACAAAACAAAACAAAAAACCCAGTGCTGGGGCTGGAGAGGTGGCTCAGCGGTTAAGAGCACTGACTGCTCCTCCAGAGGTCCTGGGTTCAATTCCCAGCAACCACATAGTGGCTCACAACCATCTATAATGTGATCTAATGTCCTCCTCTGGTATGCAGGTGTACATGCAGGCAGACAGAGCACTGTATACATAATAATAAATAAATATTTTTTAAAAACCCAGTGATGAAAGCCGGGCGTAGTGGCGCACGCCTTTAATCCCAGCACTCGGGAGGCAGAGGCAGGTGGATCGCTGTGAGTTCGAGGCCAGCCTGGTCTACAAAGTGAGTCCAGGATGGCCAAGGCTACACAGAGAAACCCTGTCTCAAAAAACCAGAAAAAAAAAAAAAAAAAACCAGTGATGGAGGGGTAGAGAGAGAGGTCGTCCTGGGGAGTTGTCCTGGGGGTCCCTGGTCAGCTCATTGAGCTGGTGAGCCTTAGTTTCAGTTAAGAGGCCCTCAGCAGGCAAAGGTGCTGTCACCAGGGCCGACAGCCTGAGATTAATCTGTGGGATCCACAGAGTGGAAGGAGAGATCTGCTCTTGACCGCTGTCCTTTGACCTCCACCATCACCACCCCCGGTGCGTGTGAAGCCACCCACGTATGTGCACACGCACACAAGGGGAGCTCATCAGTTCAGCTTCTGCATATTTCAGAACACTCCAAACAAACAAATAAATGGATGCATAAAAATAATTTCTAAATGGTGGGGAGTGACAGGTACCCAATGTTGGCTTTTGGCCTCCACGCACACACACCTGTGCGTCCGCACCCATATACTACCCACCCGCCCACATACACGCAATACTCAAAAACAACTCAGAAACGGTTGGTGTTGAACCTCTGGCCTCATCTTTCCTGGTGTGGAGATGGTTGTCTAGGCGCATGGAGACCTTCTAGCCCTGCGGGAATTACCAGCTGAACTCTATCCCCAGCCCGGTCTTGAAATTATTTCTGTGTTTACAAAAACTGAAGTGCTGAGCTCACCTCTGCAGCATATGACGGAGATTCAGGGTAGGGAACAGACACACTGGCTCATATGCCATGCTGAGTTCCCATAATTCCCTAGGAGCCTAAGTCATGAGGACACCATCTTTGCTATTTTCCCTTGAGGATGCTGAGGTTCGGGTTTAGGAAAAAGGAGAATGAACATGTTACGGTTCACTTGGTGCTCATCTCAGAAAGAGCGGATGACAGAAGACCACCTACAAACTTCCTGAAAATGATGGCGGCTCTCAGCAAAAGATGCCCCTGCCATTCCTACCACACTCAGCACTGTGGGGATCAGAGGCTCACAGACACCTCTACCCGACTCCTGCATGCTCCCTGCAACCCCTGATATAGTTGATGTGAACACACTGTGAAAGAAGGAGGTCATTGCGTCCTTTGGAAATCTGATATGAGAAAATTCAAGTGTACACATATGAGTGTCCGAGCCTACCTCCGGTCTTTAGGGTGATAAAACATCTACTTCAGATCAACTCGTTAATCAAGGAAAAGGGGTGAGAGGAGAAGTGAAGGTAAAACCATCTGAATAAACCTAGTCACAGGGTTTTAAAAAGAAATCCATGTGAAGGGTGTTTCACAGACTATGTAAAGGTCTGGGCTCGGGAGCAGCTCAGATGCAAGGAATCCAAGTTACGTTAGTAGCTTCAAACAGTGGCGCACAGACAGCACCTGCCAAGCACCATGGTGTCTGCTTCTTACAAAGTTTTAATGTTAGCTTGGTTAGGATGACTTCTTGGTAAACAGTCAGCTCAACAGTGTGAATTTAATTTCGGAGTCCACTCTCCCCTGCCCCCCCCTCCCCCCGCAGACACATTCCAAAGAGAACCTCCTCTCCTTTCTACTAGAATGTTCCTGGTGGAATGGGAAGGAAGTAGGCCTTTGTTGTTCCGTCCACATCCATGTTTGATAGTGGCTGCTTGGCCTTTAATTGTCTCTAAAAATAAGCACCTAATTCAGCGTCGAACTTGGCTTCACTGGTAAGCCCAAATGTACTTTCTTTTTATTTATTTATTATTGGTTTCTCTGACTTGGCTGTCCTAGACTTGCTTTGTAGACCAAGTTGGCTTCAAACTCACAGTGATCCACCTGCCTCTGCCTCCCGAGTGCTGGGATTAAAGGCGTGCGCCACCATGCCCAGCCCCCAGGGTGGATGGGTGGGTGGATGGGTGGATGGATGGATGGGTGGGGGGGTGGATGGAAGGAAGGAAGAATGGATGGATGGGTGGATGGATGGATGGATGGAAGGATGGATGGATGGATGGATGGAAGGAAGGATGGATGGATGAAAGGAAGGGTGGATGGATGGAAGGAAGGATGGATGGATGGAAGGACGGATGGATGGATGATGGAAGGATGGATGGATGGATGATGGATGGATGGATGGATGGATGGATGGATGCATGCAACCGGTTTTACTATTGTTTTTAATTCGACAGAGTGAACATGGGTAGGAAATGAGAGAAAAGAAGACATTATGTCTACTCTCTTTCCCCCTTTTCTCTGTGTAGGAAAAGCATGTCTGAGAGTTGTAAAAACTACACAGTACTAGACTATGTAAGAGGGTAGAGAAAAGCAAGCTGGAATACTTTTCAAATACAGCCAATTCTTTGATTTGTAAGTTATTTTAATGTATTTAATTTTTATGCAGTTGCCCCTCCCCAAGTCTAGTCTATAGCCCAGGCAGTGCCTAGGAAATTTGGTCAGGAACCCTACTGGACATTTCCTGCATCTATCCCAAATACTTTCCTCATAGCTGAATACTGGAGCTGACTTTTAGGGGGGAAAATCTTTCAAAAGATATTGCGATCCCCATGGTGGTGGTAGTGGGCTGTGTGTGTGTGTGTGTGTGTGTGTGTGTGTGTGTGTGTGTGTGTGTGTACGTGTGTATGTGTATATATATATGTGTGTGTATGTGTGTGTGAGTGTGTGTATGTGTATGCATGGGTATGTGTGTGTAAGTGAGTATGTGCGTACGTGTATGTACGTATGTGTGTGAGTGTGTGTGTCTGTGTGTCTGTGTGTTCCTTTCCTTTTTGCCAGTTAACCTGTGTCTTGGAACTTGTGATCTTTGAGTCATTCCCCACTTCCACTCATCTTTCTCTGAGTTCACGCCTGCAGAGGAAGCAGCAGTCACCCGCGTCATCACTGGCCCTGCCTTTGTGTGCTTTTTGAGAAAATAGAGGTATTATATTCTGGTTAAGCTGTCCGTGCTCACCTCATCTCTTATTTTAAAATACAAGCCATCCTTCCTCGGAACAATCATTTTGCACTCTCTCTCTCTCTCTCTCTCTCTCTCTCTCTCTCTCTCTCTCTCTTTACAAGATGAGCAGGACTATCTTAGTTCAGTTTCTAGTTGCCCTGACAGAACACACTGACAAAAGCCGGGTGTGGTGGTGCACACCTCTAATCCCAACACTCAGGGAGGCAGAGGCAGGGGGATCTCTGTGTGTTTGAGGCCAGTCTGGTCTACAAAGCAAGACCAGGACAGCCAGGGCTACAGAGAGAGACCTTGTCTCGGAAAAAACAAAACAATACACTGACAAATAGCAGCTTAGGGTGGGAAGCGATCGATTAGTTTCAGTCCATCATTGCTGGGGATTCACATCTGCAGGCACTTGAAGCCTCCAGTCACACCACTTTCACAGCCATGGCAGAGAATGAATGTGTCCACACTTACTTCCTCCACTCATTACAGTCCGGGACCTAAACACAAGGAATGGGCCACCCACAGTGGGCTGGGTCTCCCCACATCAATTAACTAATATAATTAAAACAGTCCCCTACAGACGCAGCCCCAGGCCAACCTGATCTTACAGTCCACCAGTGGCTTTTCCTAGATGATTCTAGATTGTGTCAAGCTGATAATTAAGACCAGCCAGCACAGAGACCAACTGTCTCCAGTGTCTGGCTGATGTTGGCATTTGGAGAACAGTCCCTTGTAACTCTCAAGGTGGGTAAGATGGGAGATGGACGGCCATCTTAGCTCTCTTGAGACTACGCTTTCTTAGGGTACAACCACAGCCCGAAGTCAACAAGTACTATTTTGGGTTTCACCTTCTGCATTTGTGAAACCCAGTGATTATTTTTGGTCACCTTCATCTGGCACACTGTGCAGGGTGCCTGGGTTTGTGTAAGCCTTGCTGTGAAGGGACAGGCACTGGGTACAACAGATAAGTCCTGTCAAGGAAGAGCTGCAGGCATCCTGGGGCCCGAGGGCTGGGAAGCCTAGAGTCGCTGCCTTTATCTTCCTCTCTCACGTGATAAAGCCTTTCTGAAGAAACACTGTTTTAAGTGAGAAGACAGAAGATAACTGTATACTCGGCTTGGTCCCTCTTTGGCCTCTTACAGCCTGCAGCTCAGTGGTCAGCAGGCCTGGCCACAGGAGACTGACAGGCAGCAGACCTCGGAGGAAACCTGCCTCCTCCTGCCCGGTGACTCAACGGTAGCTTTTGCTCTGTAAGAACTATATGGCCAGGGCAGTACGTGTCCAGCAAAGCTTTCAGCTCTGTGAGCCTCGTAGCAGAGCTTGCTTCCAATCTACTAAGGCAGGTTCTCCTGGCCGCCATTACAAGACAGTCTCTGTCACGGAAGTGCTGGCAGGAGTGATGCCCAGTGATGCAGGATTTAATCAGAAAACTTAGTTTTCTGCACAATTTAGGAATGTTGCTTCCCACGTGTACTTTCAGTACTGCGCTCTGTGTAAAAGGCAGTTCAATTTACATCACGCCTTTTCAGCAACAATACCCCACACACTGGCAAAAGGGCTGGAACTGCCTAGGAAGCTGCATAGGACACTCTCCAGGTCACTTAGGATGCTTATTTGGAACAATTAAAAATAGAGAGTGTGTTAATCCCAGCACTCTGGAGTCAGAGGCAGGCAGATCACTGTGAGTTCGAGGCCAGCCTGGTCTACAAAGTGAGTCCAGGACAGCCAAGGCTACACAGAGAAACCCTGTTTCTAAAAACAAAAACAAAAAACAAACAAACAAACAAAAAAAGCAAGCAAACAAAATAAATAAGAGAATGTGCCTGGCTCTCTGCGGAACCGAACGCTCAGTGCCTGCAGTCTCTGCATGGACTCGCTTCCTTGATTTGGCAGTTTCTGCCTCAGCTCACTCTGTTTTCCCAGGTGCCTTGTAGCCTTGGGAAGAGTGGTCTGTTGTGGAAATGCCTACTGGATATCTCACACAAAGAGCATGCACATACGTGACAACCAGCGGCCGCCAGGAAAGGTGAGGCTGACCAAGCACAGACTCTGGTAGGGATTTGTCTCAGCCATTCTTGACCAGAGGACTAAATCTGACCCACGCCAGCTCATGTAGAGAGGAGAGTAGGCACACAGCTAACTGTCCCTGGGAGACCAACAGGTGCCACTTAAGGGCTCCTTTTTCTGTGTCCAGGCATTTTCCAAATCTCAAGGTTGTAGGACCAATTTCTTTAGAACAGGAAGCAAGACCATATGGTGAGAGATTGTCATACCAGCTAAAAGCAGGGCAGGGCCTGATCAGAGCAGGAAGCAGGACCAGAGAATAGAGTCAGAGGGAGGAGGCAGGGCCAGAGAGGAGACTCAGAGGAAGGAGGCAGGGCCAGAGAGGAGAGTCAGAGGGAGGAAGCAGAGTTGGTTGTTGGGTGGATGCTAAGTCTATGCGTGGCCAAGAAGCCTGTTGAGGTAGCGAGCTCCAGAACTGAGCATGTCAGGCAAATGAGATCTACAAAACAGAGCTAGAGCCAGGCGTGGTGCCGCACGCCTTAAATCCCAGCACTTAGGGAGGCAGAGGCAGGTGGATCACTGTGAGTTTGAGGCCAGCCTGGTCTACAAAGTTGAGTATAGAACAGCCAAGGCTACACAGAGAAACCCTGTCTCAAAAACAACAACAACAACAAAACAAACAAACAAACAGAGCTAGAGAAGACCGTGTTCACGATGTGGCCCTCATCTGTTCTCTCCATGTCCCTCCCAGCATGGTGTATGATGAAGTTGTCACCATCCCTTCATCTCCATCCTGTGTCTCCCCTCGTAGCCTTTTCCCAGGCATCTGAGCCACTGACCAGGCTTTACCTGTTTTGACACTATTTAAGAGGAGGCAATGGTGGCTCCAACAGGAACCTCCCACCCTGTCCCAGTCACAGGACCCTGGCGGATAGGCGGGGCAGCTCAGCCAGATCCTTTGAGTGCATCCTTATACTAAGTCCTGCTCAATCCTAAGAGGGCCAGCTGCTCTGTCGCTACAGGAATGTAGGGGGAGGGGCTGGGGAGATGGCTCAGTGGTTAAGTGCACTTGTTGCTCTTGGCAAGGACCCAGGTTTACTTTCCAGCACACAACCATCCACAACTTTAGTTCCAGGAGAGGTGATGCTCTCTCCTGGCCTTCACACTTGGTGCACAAACATAATGCAGGCAAAACACTCATGCATAAAGTAAAATGAATATATATGATGTTTTATATAGATTATATCATAAATATCATATATTTATTATATATAAGTATATAGGTAGATTATATAGTTTTCTATATAATATTTATAAAGGAATATTATATATATATATATATATATATATATATATATATATATTTTTTTTTTTTTTTTTTTTTAGTTAAAAGAATGTAGGCTAGGAAGGCCAAAGACAGACTACCTGTGAAGCCACACTCTTTCCTCCATAGTGATGCCAGGGGGCCCTCTGCACGGGCAGCCTCTCAGGTGTGTGGCAGTAGGTATTCTAAGAGTTGGGCAACTGACATGGGTAATAGCAGCAGGCCCAGCAGGTCCCCTCGGTGAGAGGAGTCAGTTCTTCCCTCCTCCTACATGACTCTCAGATCATCAGCTCAGGCCGTTAGGCTTGGCTACAAACACCTTTGCCCGCGGAATCACCTCACTGGCCCAGAACTCAAAAGTATTAACTCATTCATTCCACCAAAATGGACTACGTCGTGCTAGGTGCCAGGGATGAGGAAAGCCAACGGACTGTCTTCCTCTGGTTGAATTCCTCCTCACAGAGGCTGCAGCCTCTCTGCTCCCTCCTCATTGCCCGGTGCTAAGAGGCCATCCCTTCCTGTATCCCCTACCCAGGACACTTCAGGCAAGGGTGGCCAGTGGGTGAAGGCCCCCCGGGCTCCCTCCTTGAGAGGTGGGGTAGATTCGTCTCTGTTCCCCATATGAGAAGCTGTGAGTATTTGGACTTTGGGTGTGAGGGCAGGAGTCCGAAGGAGTTCTTGAGATTCATTTTTCTTTCTTTTTTGTTGTAGTTGTGGTTGTTTTTGTTTGTTTGTTTGAGGCGGGGGTCTTGCTATGTAGCTCTGGCTTCCTGGAACTCATTATGTAGACCAGGGAGGCACCTGCTGGGAGTCCTTTTCCCATCACAGTACCTCCAATGTCCCCTGGGCTCTTTTTTCTAATTCTCTGCCACTGCTGAGGGCCTGAATTGCTCTAAAAACCCACAGGGACTGGATTCCACTTTCCTGCCACTCAAGGGTATTTTGTGATAACCTGGCCCAGTTTATGAGATTGTTGTCGACAAGCTATTTCTCCTTACTACCATTAAGCATTTCTAAACCTTTACAAAGCCCTCTTCTTGAATAGCCACATTCTTAGATACTGTTAAGGATCTTCCTTTTTCCTGACCTTCCCCGGTACCCCGCTTTATGATGGAGCTGGGCTCTTGGCTAATTTGCATGTTTGTTTTAAAAGATAATGAGAGGTAGCAGGAAGAAGTAGAGGAAGATTAAAATAAGAAAAGCCTAGGAGCCTGAACACTGGCTTTCACCGCTAAGACGTGGGAAGGCCTCGGCCTCCTGAGAAACACCTGCCTCCGGGGTTGGCAACACTTCTTACTTCAGGTCCATAACAGAACCTCAGTAGGAGTTTGCTGCAGGGGTGAAAGTATTTTCTAAAAAAAAAAAAAAAGGTATTAGCAAAGTCCCAGCCTCCTTAAGCTGGGAACAGAGAGGCCAAACGGGGTCTTTTAGCCTAAGGCAAATAGTCAAAGATTCCTGCACCGCTAGTGAAGGTCCTGGGCCTCAGACAACAGTCAGCCTAGGACCAGGCTTAGTCAAAGTGAGTAAAGTACCGTAGAGTCCCATCCCCACCCCCTGGTCAAGCAAACAAGCAAGCCCTGGGGCTGGGGAGGAGGTGGCCAGAGAACAGTGAGAAAGTAAGGCTGCCTGTGCTGTTCCCTAAGACACCCCCCTACCCCAAAGCCTGCTGGGCAGCAACCTCAGAGGCAAGGCCTAAGCTTATGGAGTCAGCTAAGCCTATCCCCTCAGCTGGTGCCTGGCCCAAGCACTCTGATGACACTCGAACAGTGGTTTTTATTTTGTTTTGTTTTACTTGTGTAGTTTCAGTCTCTAAGACAAATAAACAAACAGAATATGAGTCCTGAAGCATAACTGAGCCATTATTTTCTTTTCTGGGAAATTTCCACACCAGTGTACCTGAATGTGATTAAACCAATGGAGGTTTCTAATCTCTTCTCCAAATGGCCTGGAGTGTGAAGATTACGAAATTAAAGCTCAGGTCAAATGAGAGGAGTTGTTCAACCCACCCACTGCTGCGACCAACTCCTGTGGCCCCAAACTTAATTACCAAAAGGACGAAGTTCAAGTCTTGTTGCTTCTAACACAAAAGCCACATTTCACCTTTGAAGGTGCCTTGGCTTGGTTATTTATCTCTTATCTGCAAGATGAAAACTGACTGGAATTTTATTTCATGAGTCTGTAATGAGACGCGGAGATCAATATCTATAAACGACTACCAGAATTAAAAACAAAACAACAGCAAAAAACAAACAAACAAACAAAAAACATGGGTCATGTGATCTTGTCCAGGCCAGCCTGGAACTCCTGGGCTCAAAGAATCCTCCTGCCTCAGTGGCCTGTGTGGCTGGAACGGCAAGTACCTGCCCAGCACCATTGGACAAGTCTCTCAAGCATGTTTTGTTTTGTTTTTTGCTTTTTGAGTCAGGGTTTCTGTGTGTAATCTGACATTGTCCTGCCTCTGCCTCCTGAGAGCTGGGATTGAGGGTGTGCACAACTGTGCCTAGGGGACAGTTCTCTCTTTTCTCTTGGTTTTCTCAAATAGATTTTCCAGCCTGGCCTTGAACTCATGGTGGTCCTCCTGCCTCAGCTTCCTGAGTGCTAGGATTACAGGAGTGTACTATCACACCCCACCCAACAGACAGTCCTAATATGCAGCCGAGGTGCACACAGCCCATTTGGCATGGATGATCTCAGAAGCCCTTATTTGGCCCTCAAGTCCTGTGATTTATATAATTAGAAACGTAAATAAAAATAATAAGTCCACTCTACTTTTAATTTTTTTTTTTTTGGTTTTTTTCGAGACAGGGTTAGGGTTAGCCATCCTGGACTCACTTTGTAGACCAGGCTGGCCTCGAACTCACAGCAATCCGCCTGCCTCTGCTTCCCGAGTGCTGGGATTAAAGGCATGTGCCAAAACACCCGGCAATATTTTTTTTTTTTTTTAATTAAAAGCTGGAGCTAGAGAGATGGCTCAGGGTTAAGAGCACTGGCTGTTCTTCCAGAGGTCCTGAGTTCAAGTCCCAGCAACCATATGGTGGCTCCTCACCACTACTTGTTTTTATTTTTTGTTTTTTGTTTTGTTTGTTTTGGTTTTTTGAGACAGGGTTTCTCTGTGTAGCCTTGGCCATCCTGGACTCACTTTGTAGACCAGGCTGGCCTCAAACTCACAGCGATCCGCCTGCCTCTGCCTCCCGAGTGCTGGGATTAAAGGCGTGCGCCACCACGCCCGGCTTCTCACCACTACTTGTAATGAGATCTGATGCCCTCTTCTGTGTGTAGGCATATGTGTAGGCAGAACACCGCACACATAATAAATAAGTCTTCAAAAATGCTTAAGAAAAATTAGGCCACAGAAGTTTCAAATCTACTTCATTGGTCCCACAAGGCATTGGAGGCAGGTCTTAAGAGTCTGGAAACATTGTTTTTCCCACATTTTAATAATCATCAGTGAGTTTTAGGTCTGTCACAAAACACAGATTTACTTTTTGTCCTTGAGAACTAAAAGATAGCCCAAAATAAATAAATAAATAATAAAAAAAATTTTTCCAGGAGAAAATTTAGGAACTCAAAGGGACGGAATAGAAATGTGTACCCTGAAGATAGATGAGATGGCTGACATCGCACGGTTCATAAGCTCGTATAAGTCTGTGTGGTCTCAGCATTTGGAAGGCTGAGGCAGGAGGATTGCCATGAATTTGAGACCAGCCTTAAAGAGCATGATACTGTCTCATTTTTTTGGTTAGAAGTTACTAAGCTCTTGCTGTTAGTTTGGGATGACAACACCGTGTGTGTGTGTGTGTGTGTGTGTGTGTGTGTGTGTGTGTACGTGCGCACGCGCTTGCTCTAGTAAGGAGGGGAGTCCTCAGTAGGGGGAGTCACATTGCAGAAGTTTAGGCAGGCCAGCACACCCTGGCTCTCTAGCAGTGTCTACCTGTGAACCAACTCCTCAAATCCTGCTCAGCTTTGGGGACAGGTGGGCTTTATTTTCTCACAAAGCCTGAGTGCACACTCCTAAAATAGCAGCATGCTCCACGCTGGCTGCAGCAGTAGAGGGTGCTGAGGTAGAAGTCTGCCATGCAAGAGGCCAGGAACAGAGAGGCTGGGAACAGGGAGGCCGGGAGCAGGGAGGCTGGGAGCAGGGAGGCCCATGTTTGGGCTCTGTATCAGGAGAACACCACGGACGACAGAAATGTGCATTTCTAAAGATATTTATTTGAAAGTTTGGAAGAAAGCAAAGCAGCTCATGCCCCAGGGCTTCTGGGAGTATGTACAAAATACAGTAATTAAATTAAGTCCAGCAGTTAAAATTCCTCATAAAAAGAAAAAGCTGGAGTGCTCCCCAATGGGGAATGCTTGACTTAAAAGGAAGGCTTTACTGGATGGCCTGAAGGTCACAAACTGGGCTCCGTCAGAATGTACAACATTTCCTAAAGCAGGTCTTCTGACTTTGTTTTGTTGAAAGAAAATAAAAAAGCAAAAGGGGACAAGTTTTGAAAATTTAAGGAAAAATGAGAAGAAGAAGAAGCTGCTGTCCGAAAGTCATCAGGATTTTTATAAATGCCGCCCTGGAGGCTATGGAAACATACTCTCTGAGCTAATCAAACACACATGCCCTTCAAGAAGGAAGCAGGGGAAGGCCAGTGGACACTTTTGGACAAATCTCTTTAAAATACACTCATTTTCAGAGGCACTACTTGCAAATTCATGATGAATTCGCTTGCCAGTTAATTTTGAACATACCTTTTAATATTTCAATGTTCTCATAAATACAGCTCACACTTTTGATATGTCTGTCACAATACAAAGGCTGGTGCAGGTGTGTGTGTGTGTGTGTGTGTGTGTGTGTGTGTGTTTCCCTAAGGCAGTGTTATTAGAATGATCTTCTTGGGTCTCACCCTAAAATGGAATGCCCATCATACCTTGAATGTGTCAGTTTTCACAATGATCATTTGTTACTGTTTCTGGGACTGTTCACCCGAAAAAGGAATAAAGTTTGCATGGAAACCAAATTTCACAAGCTTGATATAAACATCTTTGTATCTCCCATTAAGTAATACATAATATGAATTTTACATTTTATAATCCTATAGAGGTGGAGATTTCTAGTAAGAATAACCCTAAACAGGCCGGGTGTGGTGGCACACGCCTTTAATCCCAGCACTCGGGAGGCAGAGGCAGGCGGATCGCTGTGAGTTCGAGGCCAGCCTGGTCTACAAAGTGAGTCCAGGACAGTCAAGGCTACACAGAGAAACCCTGTCTCGAAAAACCAAAAAAAAAAAAAAAAAAAAAACCCTAAACCTCTCTCCCGGCTCCTGCAGGAGCATCACTAGACACTCCAATAGCATCTGCAGAAACATGATAAAGCCACAACCAATCTGCTGGGCTCTGAAAGCCCTAGATGGAGTCTGCACAGTGCTGCCTGTGCGTGAAGACAGCCTGGTCACACGGACCACGTTAGGACGAGCAGGGACACTTAATTTACCGAATAATTAGTGCTCTTGTTGTCACGTCTCCTCGGATTCAGCTGCCTCTCACCAGCATTCAGGGTCTCTCCAGTAAAATGGGCACAACACAGGGCGGCTGCCAAGTTCACAGTAAACGAACACTGTGGAACATTCCCCGAGCAGCAGGACTTAAGCTAGAATTAGCCCCCCCCCCAAAAAAAAAACATGGGCTCAGAATTGGGGGCTGGGGGTCGCCTCATTTTTGTTGCCTTCCTCTCCAGAGCTTGGAGTTTTGTGCTTTTGCAATTCTGAAGGTGGGCAGAGCTTCCTCTTTCCTGAGTCTGCATCCTGTCCTGAGATCGTCTCTCTCCAGGGACTTTCTAGCTGTGCAGGTTCAGCTCAGTCCTGGTGGCAAATCATACAGAAGGCAGGCAGGGCTGTGTCTGTAGGGTGATCGAGTCTTCCGGTTGTTCTTGAATGACAGCTATTGGAACTGAGATGGACTTGGAGGTCTTTATGGGTGTTGAAGGGAAGCCTTGGTAGAAAAGGAAGGTTCCACAACAGAAGGATCTGTAGATATTTAGTGAGGAATTGCGAATCTGCCTTGGTAGAGTGATCTGCACACTGGTCATGGCTGCGGTTTTATCTGCGGCACGGCCTTGAGCAAGTCAAGAACTGGTTGGTGTCAGTGGCACTCTATTTTTCTATGTGGATGGTGGCCCCTTTAAGGCCATTGGGGCTTCAGTTTCTATCAGGGGCTTGGACAAAATGATGGAATTTAAGTTTATAGCCAAACATGTCTAGCATTGAGATAAGTTCCCAGTCTACCAGCAGGTCTGGGGGGCGGGGGATGGCTAACAGTGTCATGAGGCTCTCCTGGAGTGCACATGGAAGTTACCAGACCGAAATATTTTCCTGTCAGTATCTTTTTCATCCACTGGTGGAAGCAAAAGAGAAAGTCAGGTTCCTTAGTAGAAAAGAAAGCAGTTTTGGGGAGGCAGAAGCAGGAGGATCACTCACTAGGAACTTAAGACCAGCCTGGTCTACACAGCAAGTCATGAGCCCCAGATGAGTCTCAAAACAACAGCAGCAGCAGCAGCAAGAACTCACAGGAAAGAAAGAAGTGTGTGTGTGGGGGGGGTGGGGATGTCCCCGCTGAGGTTCTAGAAACTACATCAGGATACCCCTGCCTAACACAGCCCATACACATAAAAATGCAAGACTCCTTCCTTTCTTAGCTCTTGCTCCCCCATTTACCCCCTCCCTGAGATACAGAGTTTCTCTGTGTCGCCTTGGCTGTCCTGGACTCACTCTGTAGACTAGGCTGGCCTTGAACTCACAGCGATCCACCTGCCTCTGCCTCCTGAGCGCTGAGATTACAGGTGTGCGGCCACTGTGTCTGGCTTCAAGCTCTTGCTTTAGGGACGCAGGCCACCCTAGGAATGGTGACGCTTTGGGCTACACAGCTGAGTGGGCGCTGGAGGGGCTGGTAGCTGATGGCCATGTTTCCTTAGCCAGTCCGACGGGAATCCTCCAGGGGCCATTTTCATGGTTCCTCTCTCTGACTTCCACATCTTCATGGCAACACTTGGGACTAGGTGGGGGGTGGTTTTTTCGTTTTGTTTTGTTTTTGTTTTTTTGTTTTTTTGGGTAGTTGAAGAAACTGAGGCTTAGAGAATAACTATGTAGTGCGAATGTTATATAAGCTGATTAGTCAGAAAGCCAGCACCAGAAAGGCAGCTGATGGGGAGAGACTCAAGCCCTAGTTTTTTTGGTTTTTCTTTTGTTTTGTTTTTTTGGTTTTGTTTGGTTTGGTTTGGTTTGGTTTTTGAGACAGGGTTTCTCTGTGTAGCCTTGGCTGTCTGGGACTCACTTTGTAGACCAAGCTGGCCTCAAACTCACAGCGATCTGCCTGCCTCTGTCTTGCAAGAGTGCTCAAGCCCTAGTTTTAACAAACACACTTTTTATGGAGCTTCTACCTGGGGGGTGAGTAATGAGAACAGGAAATCATCCAGAGGGCGTGGCGTTGCCCAACATCTGTACTTGTGAGGATACACTCACACAATACACACACTCACACAACACGCACTCACACAATACACCCTCACACAACACACCCTCACACAACACACTCACACAATACACACCCTCACACAACACACCCTCACACAACACACCCTCACACAACACACCCTCACACAACACACCCTCACACAACACACACACAACACGCACTCACACAATACACACTCACACAATACACCCTCACACAACACACATTCACACAATACACACTTACACAACACACACTCACACAACACACACACACATACATATACACTCACACACACATACACACACACACACATATATACTCACACACATACACAGTCACATACACACACACACTTAAACAAGTCTTCCAGTAACAATCCAGTCTAACATACTGGGAGAGGGGTAGACCAGTAACCTGGGCTAGGGGAACTGAGGAGTCCTCACAGACAGCCATGTTAGGAGTCTTGAGGGAGTCCCTGCAGCTGTGAGAAGGCCAGTATTACACACCCAGTGCCTGGTGGCCAGGTCCCTGGAGGTCACAGCAGCCAGAGCTGTCTCAGGGGAGCCTGGGGGAAGAAGCTCTCGGTCTACAGGGATTCCAGTTCCTGGTAATCCTGTCGCAGAGCTTAGCCTGGTACTGGGTGAGCTGTGTCTGTGTGCCCGTGGAGGTCTGAGGACTACTTTGGGCTCTGGCCTCTCACCCATTTCTCCTGTGGTGCTTAGGAGACAAGACGCCAGATGCTCAGAGTATGTGTCCCTTTGAAGACACCACAAGGAGCATCAGAAGCCAGCAGAACATTCCTTGCCTTTGTGACGCTATCCATGTATCTAAATAACAAAGGCAATTTAGTTCGTTGTTTAAGACAAAACAAAAAACCTTGGCTAAACCAGCTATTTGGCATCCTGAAGAGAGAGGGAAAAAAAGAAAAAAAAAAGAAAAATTTAACCGTCCTCAGTGTCCGTCCTCCCCAGCCCCCCTCCAGACAGCATGGCTGCTGTGACACACACTATCTGCTCTCTCTTGCATTTCTTTCTTTCTTTCTTATTTATTTATTTATTGTGCTGTGTGCCAGAGGACAATTTGCAGAATGCTGGTTCTCTCCTCGTACCATCTGTGTAGGTCTTAGGGATCAGACTCAGGTCTCAGGCTTGGAGACAAGGGTTTTTACCCACTAAGCCATCTCACTAGCTACCTCTCGCTTTGCTTGTCACAAGAGGGAACATTGTCTATCTGTTCTGTTATTTGTGTCATGATTTTTTCCCCCTAGAGCTCCTCCCATGCCCAAGGCCCTAACCTAGGGAATATGTCCTTTTTTTTTTTTTTTTTTTTTAATGCCTATAAGGAATCAACAACAACATAAGGATTGACTTGGGGGGGGGTGAAGCGGGGTGGGTGGGGCAGGGCGGGGTGGGGTGGGGTGGAGGCACAGTGGAGCCTTTAATACCACACAGATCTCTATGGCAGGCAGATCTCTAGGAGTTTAAGGCCAGCCTGAGCAAGTTCCAAGCTGCCGGTGAGGGCCACAGGACAGACTCTGTCTCAACAGCACGCCCCCCTCTTCCAGGTAGTTCTCAAGAGGTCACGTATGAGAAAGTTACCTCCCCTTGGCCAATCCCTAGCTTGTGGCTGAGCACAGCATTGCGGTTCCCTGTGCACGGCCTGGGGAGGAGAGGAGGCAGCAGGCCAGCAGCCAGTAGGTTCTCTGGGCAAGTCTGTGCAGACTTGTACACACAGCCAAAGGGCCAGCCTCGTCCTCAGACCTCAGGCTGCCTCTGCCTGGCTCCCCGCACTCCGGTTTGCCTTAGAGCCTGTCCTCCGAGGGAGGAGAGAGACACAGAAGAATATGGATTGCTAGATTGCCAAAACCGTCTTAAATAATTCTTTTTTTTTTTTTAATATTTTATTTAATTTTTAATTTATGTGCCGTGGTGTAGAGGTGTCAGATTGTGAAGTTACAGACAGTTGTGAGTTGCCATGTGGGTGCTGGGAATTGAACCCGGGTCCTTTGGAAGAGCAGGCAGTGCTCTTAACCACTGAGCCATCTCTCCAGCCTCAATAATTCTTGTTGTTGTCAGGATAAGAGTTTCTCTGAGTAGCTTTGTCTGCCCTGGAACTTGCTGTGTGGATCAGACTGGCCTTGAACTCACAGAGATGGGCTTGCCTCTGCCTCCTGAGTGCTGGGCAGCATTATAAATTCTAATTTAAACTTCTGTTCTTATAACTGCTGGTGGCCAACGTTATTGGTCTGTATTTTAATATATACCATTATTTTATTGTTCCTTCCTGGACACCCAACAGCCATATTTTATGTTACTTTTTTGATCCAGGGTCTCACTATGTTAGATCAGCCTGGAACTCACAGAGGTCCACCTGCCTCTGCTTCCCAAGTAGTAGGATTGAAGGCGTGAGCCATCAGACTCAGCCTATACAGGCATTTCAAATTAAAGAGAATTTATCCACAGATATCCCTGTGCTTTCGGACAGCTGTTCATAGTCACCCAGTGAACTCAACAGGTATCGGCTGAGTATAAATTTAGTTAAATATTCGTAAGTGCAGCGACTCTTCATAGAAACTTAAGTTACTCAGTTTCGCACCTTTCTTACCCTGGGGTTTAGAATTTGTGGTTTTCTCTCACAGATGTGCAAAGAAATTCACAAAGCTGTGTGCAGCATCTTAGGAAAGCTTAACCAGGAAGCTGTCAGCTTTGGAGTGTTGTCCCTTTTTCTCTGGATTCAAATCTCGTGTTAGGAATGAGAACACCTCGAGCAAATGGGATCCTCCCAGGTCCCCTGGTCCACAGATCGGTCATCTTTAGGGGTAGAACTCAAATCGAGTGCACCAGGACTCATAGGACTCGCCTGGCATTTGGAGGCTTCCCCCAGAGTTTGTCTTCTCCGCCCGTGGCCCAGGAGCCTACTTCAGTGTTGGCGACACACCCAGGACTGGCTATGGGGCCCACGCAGGTGTCTGGCCGGTGCATTGGGTGTGCAGGGGCCCAGGATCCCCAAGAGAGACGTTATTGTTTCACTGTAACGAGTCTGATTAACACGCTCCTGACACTTTCTCTTAGTTTCTTCAGCTCCTAGCAACCGCGCACAAAGGCGAGGGATTGCCCCTGGCTCCGCGGGGACACGGGCAGCCTTTGATCTCATACCGTTATAGCCTGGCTGCACGACAGGCTCGCGGGGTCGGGGAGGCCCGAGGTCCTGGTCACTGGGCCACAGGGACACCCCCACTGCAGCCCGGGCATGGCCTGGACAGCCGCTGCGCCCCAGCACTGCTCCACGCGTGTAATTCCTTGTGCAAGGGAAGGGCAGCGGCCTCCAAAAGGTGTGCCTGTGGCCTGCTGGTCTCTGCCCCAGGGTGACGCCCGTGTGCTGCTGTGATGGGCGCAGGCCTTGGGTGTTGCGGGATGGAACCCCTACACGCATGTCCTGACCACTTGGGCACATCTCTCTAAGCAACACGCCAGTTCCAGGCTCAACTTGCACTTACCGTGGGAAGGAACGAAAGGAAAATCCATTCAGTCAGTCACATTGAAAAAAATAATGGAAAAAAATATCTAAAAGGGAGGACACACTTACATAGCCGCACCCCTCACCCCAAACAAACGTTAAGTAACCCGCTTAGATGGAAACTGAGCTGATCTCTACAAACTGCGTGCCCAGGAGGACTTCTGTGTCTCCTCAGAGCTTACTTTGCGTCACTGGCAATCCTTATGGATTTTGAAGGAGGCGGGCTGTCAAATAATTACTAGAATCTAAACAAACCGTTTCCACCAATGACAAAAGTCATCCACCACAGAATAGGGACAAACGGCCGGGTCCTACAGCGCAGGTTTTACAGAAACAAGAAAGCAATTTCCTTTCCAGTTTGGTCATTTTCTTAGCCATCCCTCCCCTAGCCCCAGCTGAAAACAGAGGGTGGAAAGAAAGAAGAGTTAGGCTTTAGCATTTCAATGTTAGGTTCAGGTAATTACTTCCCCTAAATTGCAAAGTGAGGGCCTTCCAGGGGCCTCCTGGAAGAGGCCAGTGTTCCCAAATCCTGCATTTACAGACCCGTCCGGTAATCTCCGCCAGAGATTAATATTCACAAGTTTCGGTGGAAAAAAAATCCTATGGCTCATTTTGCTCCTTCAATTGCTTTCCTAGCACAAGAGAGGAAAAATAAAAACCCAGAGAATTCGGATTGCAAAATAAATGCAAGCTCTAAAGGCAGAATGTCATGTGGGGTGGGGGAAGGGGAGAGGGGGAGAGAGAGAGAGAAAGAGAGAGACAGAGACCGGTATTTTTTTCTTTCCCTGTGGCAACTTAGAAAATTCCACAGTCTGTAAAGAAAGTCAGTTTCCCCAACTCCCACAAAACTACTGAGTGCAAAGGTGTTCCTGGCGATGATGGCTTCTATTTTAGAGAGCGGAACACCGCATGGGCAGTTCTATTTACCCAGCAAAATATGCCAGGCAGTCAGGGACTTTCCAATTCAAACTACAGGGGGTGAAGTCTTCATTCCTGGGGACACTATTTCGAGACTTGTCTCCAGAGCAGTGGGGCCCAGCGCGGCCCCGAGAACAACTGAAGGCAAGGCTGGAGAAACTCTCTAACTTTCAGTCCCAGGCGGTGGCCCCATCGGCCAGATTTCCCCTCACCCCTCACCGTTTCAATAAAACATGTCCGCACCCGATACAATCCTCTGTACATAAAATAAGTTTGTCACAGATTGTCACTAAGACCTCAGTAAAACAATGAAGACATTATTGGGCACCCCTCCCCCTCGGGCAAGGTATTAAAGGAATAAAGCAATCTACACCACACGGGTCCTATTGAGATTAATGAAAAAATTATGCACAAAAAAAAAATCACAATTTCATTTTCCCTTGACGACGCTTTGCGTCCATCCGGTTGGTCCTGCTTCGCGCCTCATGATTTATTAAACTAATCTGTGGATGTTCTCAACTCAATCTTGTCCTGGCTCATTTTCTAAGTAATTGTTTCTCATTAGTTCTGATAATGTTTTAATACCGTTACCCATAATTCACCCCTAGGATTAATAACAAGGGGGTGATACTGGCAGAGTCGCTGCCAGGGCTACATGAAAATAGAAAGAGGTATGTTTCTTTAATTAATCTGATAAGCAGCCAAGCCCGCTTCCTATGCGCCCTTCCCATCACAGAGAAGGAGGCGCACTTCACCCCATATCTGTCCTGGCACCACAGCAGGGCACAGATCGGCTCCCTCGGCTGGCTGTTGTGGCTTCCCTCTGTCCTGACCGGTCCATGGTAGCAGGGGTGTGGGGGAGCAGAATGAGAACCCAGTTTAGAATTCTGTCTCTCGGGGAATGAGGGCCGTGGGGCCCTTGTTTCTGGTCAGACAACTGGTAATTGGCCCATATCTTGTCTCTGGTGGCCCCAGTCTTGTGATCTTACCGTAAGTGGTATCCTAAAACCTAAGAAGGCTTAGCCAATGAGCCGGGCACGGCGGTACCCGGCTGTGGCCTCAGTACTTAGAAGGCTGATGGAGGACTCCCAAGAGTTTAATGCTAGCCTGAGACACATAGCAAGATCTTGCTTCAAAACCAAACCCCAGAACCAAACAGGGTGTGTGTGTGTGTGTGTGTGTGTACAACAAAGTTGGGGACAAGGTCCAACATGGTGGGGACCCTGTTGCTGTGGAGGGGGAGAGGCCACACCAGGCCCAGCTCCCAGTGCTACTTTGAAGGGTTGCTTTTCATGAGGCCTCGCTGGGGCTTCCTCAGATGGAGGGCCTGGCTTGAGGAGGTGCAACCTGTATGGGCTTTGGGGCTGCCCTGCACTACTGGAGTGGAGGCTAGACCATGTGCCCTCTGGTCTTTATTACAGCCTAGGGCTTCTCTGAGATCAGTGATGCTCTGATGCTGAGGGTGTGTGTTTGCATGGATGTGCTCCTGCCTCAAGCCTCTCTGTTGCCTGCTGGCTTAGGAACACTCTTCCCAGGTCTTTGTTTTTAAATGGAGACCAGTGTGGAGGAGCCTGTGGGGGCCTGGCTTACTCTGTGTACACCTGGTTTTATGATTCCTAGATGGCACTAAGGACCCCTCCTGGTGCGTCTTACCCAGAAATGCAGCCCCTGTCTGCTGTCCTGAAGCACAGTCGGTGGGCCACAAGGCTGCCTTCTCTGACTCCTACCTCCCTTTCCAGAAACCCTGGAGGAGCCCACGTGAGGAACACAGGGTCCAAAGCAACTGGCCTCAGCTCTGTTTAAGGGTAAATTCCTCAGGTCTCTTACAGCTCCATCAGTGTGGCTCAGCCACATGCCAGTCAGGGTGGTTTCTCCTTCGTACCCTGCACCGGGCGCATGGTGTCCGTGGTAACGGATGCTTCTGACTGGGGTAATGCTATGACATCCATCTCCCGGGGCTTTCTGTAGGAACTGGAAAAGGGTCAGGGTGAGAAGTAGACAGACACCAGGGGCCATGAAGGGAACACACCAAAACGGCCTAGGAGGAGAGAGGTGGAACTGGAAAACAACTGTTTTCTATTTACAAATCTAAGTAAACAGAACAGCCTTCCCCTGGGGCGTCCGTCTGAGAAGGAGCATCTAGCTGCAGAGTAGGTCGTGAAAAGGTTGGGGTGGAGTTTTAAACTTCCCATTCTGGTAATTTCCCAAAGAACAGTGGTCCAGAGTCTCCACACAAAAGCTCATGATTTAATGAGGAAGAAGAAACAAAATCTCCGCTTGTTGGTGTTTCCAGCCTTCATTGGTGTCCTCTGGCACGTACACCGTGATCCTGAGTCCTCAATGCGCTTTCCCCTCCACTCGAAGGGTGCGGCCTGAATGAGGACAATGGCTGGTTGTTATGTTTGTTTACCCTTCCTACAAGCGGGGGTTAACCTCTTCAGAGCAGCTCTCCTAAGCCCGTTAACCACACCACCCATACGACCCGCAGCCTCATTTCTAATGTGATGCAAATCCCACAGGAGGCCATACACACCAGCCTTGTGGCTTTGTGTCCGCTGGATGATACAAGTTTATGGCTGACAGTCCCATCCTGGCCCCTACATTTACAGGAGGGGGGAAATGGCCTCCGTGGTGAACAGTAAAGCAGGAAGATAAAGGGGAGAGTGGACAGTCTTGTTTCCCCTGCATTGATTTTTTTTAATTGCCAGTAACTGTTGACCCCAAGTATTCACCCCAAGATGAGAGCTTTCAGGGTCACCATACGGATGGAGCATTTTGGGCATAGTGGCTTCCCCAGGAAATCAGTATTGACAGTTGATTCTTTTTTTTAATAGATGCTTTTATAAATGTCATCTTTGTTGTTTTATATGATAACTCATGAAACTGCTGAAACCTCGATTTTGATATTATTCTTTAAAAGCCTGGCCTTAAAAAAATTATACGCGATTGTGTCCGATGTCCAAGTGAACAAAATTGGAAACATTTCCTAATAAAAACAATGGGGAACATTCCAGAACATATCAGAACATGTCTCACTGAGGACTTAACTCCTTCCCACTTTTCCTCCCGTTTCTATCGGCCCCCCACCACACCATGAAATAATAAACCCATATTTATAACAAACTAATAGACAACTGTAAAACCAGAAGCTTATACTCCAAAGAAAGAAAGTTTATTTTTAGAATAACTGGTCACTAAGACACAAGGGGAGGGGACGGGGCGGTGGGGTGAGGTCGAGGGGTCGTGACTAACATGAAATGTAAGTGAAGCAAGGCCCCGATCCAGCGTGCTAGCGAGGTGCCCCGGGTACTGTGATTCGTCTTTTAGAAACCCACGGCATCCGCTCAGCCCGCCCGAGGAGGGCTTCATTGAACAGATCATTTTTCCTTGACGGATGTGGCAAGCGTAACAATGTTCTGGGCCTGCTTCAGTAATGGCATGTCGATCATAATTCCTCGGAAAGTAAAGGCTCCCTGGAAAACAGAGTACAACTTCCTGAGAGAACGCTCGCAAATTACAGGCTCCTTTTTCTTGCGCACACTCCTGTGCCAGGAGAACATTTCACATCCCACCTGAGTTACGCTGGCTTTCCTGCCCAACTTTTGAGAAAAGCCAGAGCAAATTGCAGGGGGAAAGATTTCTTTTTAATCCTCCTACAGAGGCGAGGAGCCGGGGGGGGGGGGGGGGGGGTCCTTCAGCATTTTAACAGAGAGGTTAAAAAAAAAAAAAAAACCCCACACACACATCAGACACAAAACATGGCAAACTGTTCACTTCACTCCCGAAAAATCAAACAGAAAACAACTGTGGAAGAAAAATTTAAATACTTCCTTATTTCATTTGAAACATCGTGTGGGGTTTCAAAGCAGTCATGTGCTCCGGTGAGTGATTGCTGTTTTTAAAAAGTACATTATCGGGTAAACAACAAATTATTCCTTCTTCCCAAACATAAGGAAGGTGTTATTCCGGGGCGATGAGAAAATGTGGAGTAGACTCTACAGTGAACAAAGAGAGATCAGGCTGCTGGGATACAGAAGCCAATGGCAAAATAGTCAGAACGGGAGGTGTCTCTGCCTCCAACCGTTGTGTGGCCCATTTTCTTTTCTTTTCTTTCTTTCTTTTTTTTTTTTTTTCCCCCCCCAGGAAAGGGTTTCTCTGTGTAGCCCTGACTGTCCTGGACTCACTTTGTAGACCAGGTTGGCCTTGAGCTCACAGCGATCCACCTGCCTCAGCCTCCCTAGTGCTGGGATTAAAGGCGTGCGCCACCGCACTCTGCTGATTCCTCATTCAGAGTGACATGTGGTGTAGGTCCTGCTCTGGGGTAGGACGCTGCGACATGCAGTACTTAGCTTCCAAAGTTACATGACTGGGAAGGGTTAGTTATGGGTAATGCTGAATCGCCCAACTTCAAGCCTTCACTGGAATAAAAAAGGAAAACTTAACTGACAGCAGGTAGCATGCGCAGATCCCAAAGTAGTGCCTAAGGATTTGTGCTCTTGTTGGCTTTGATTTTCGTTTTTGTTCCTCCATATTGTAGGCTGCCCTTCAAGGCAATTCTCCTGCTTGTCTTCAGACTGCTAAAACTGCAGCTGTGAGTTACCATGCACAGCTCCATGGATGGCCAATCTTTTTTTTTCCCCCCAGACAAGGTTTCTCTGTGTAGCCCTGCCTGTCCTGGACTCACTTTGTAGACCAGGCTGGCCTCGAACTCACAGCGATCCACCTGCCTCGGCCTCCTGTGTGCTGGGATCAAAGGTGTGCGCCACCACTCAATCTTTTTTTATTGTTGTTTTTGAGACAGGGTCTTATAATGTAGCCTCATCCTGGAGCTTGCTATGTAGACCAGACTGGCTTTGAACTCATAAAACTTAAGGCTTGTGCCACCATCCCTGGTTTTTCAATGGGTCTTTAAAAGATATTCTATTTATTTTAGAAGTGCTGGAGATGAACCCTGAGCCTTGGTAGACAATGGCTCTGCCAGTGAGCCACGCCTCAGCCAAGGCTAATCACCTCTTCATCCTTTTAGCTGTTGTCAAGGATGCTGCAGAGGGAGAGAGAGAGAGAGAGAGAGAGAGAGAGAGAGAGAGAGAGAGAGCGCAGGTGCTCCTTGGCGATCTGGAGGTGGGGGAGCCATCCTAACCCTCGATGGTTCATTTACATATAGCACAGCCCGTTTCCTGTTTCATAAGTCAAAAGTACAGCTTATCAAAGGTCACCACTGTCCTTGGCGCTCTTGCACAGGACTTCTGGGATGAGCATGCTGGGAGCCACCATGAGGGTTGTGAGGTAGGTACAGGAGGTGTGCTCACAGAAAGGAAGTAAACAAAAAACCTGCTGCAGGGGATCCTTGGCGATATGCACAGATTTCATCTCCCAATAGAGAGATTTTTTTTTCCCCCTGGGATGGTGAATCCCATTCTCAGGCACACCTGCATGACCTAAGGCCCTGCATGTGGCCACTTTCTGGTCCTCTCCCTCTTAGCATTTGTGCCCTTCAATGGGCCTTTGCTCACTCAGCCTAGAGCTGAAGCAGGTCACCCAGGACCATGATGCATTTCATGAATCTGGCCGGGGAGGCCCCCCAGGTTAGCATTGCTCGGAGATCGAGGGTGAGCCTCATGCTGTTTTACAAGGCAACCCTCTGGTTGTCCCGTTGGAGTAAATGAGGAATCACAAAGGCCTCTCCGTTACCCGCCCACCGAGTGGATTATGGCCCCTGTAAAACAGCATCTGTCCTTCCAAGGTTTAACTAATAGGCTGGCAACAGAAAGTTAGCACAGATGCACATGAGATAAAACAAACAAACAAACACCCCCCCCCAAAGAGCAAAGCAAACAAAAGACACACACCTACCCCCCCCCCTCATGAGTCCTGAATCAAGTGATCCCTTTGGGTGGAGGCCACATCTCCTGAAATTGTGCTGCCTTCAGTACACATCAGAAATGAGAAATACTACCAGCTGCTTTTTAAGACCTCAAGAGAACGTTTCTTTCTTTGTTGGGGGCAGATCTGGCTTGGTTTCTCTTATTATAGTGGAAAAACAAGATGCACCACCCTTGCTCTGTGTCCTCTGTCTCTGTAGACTGAGGCCCTCAGTGTTCAGTTAGAAGATCTTGCATACATCAATTCATAATCTGCCTGCTTTTTTAAGGTATGGATTTATAGCATAAACATAAACAGTCTGGTGGTCAGGACTTGTTTTTTTGGTTTTTTTTTTTTTTTTAATGTAACTTGTCAAAAGCTACTTGGGGGCTGCAGAGATGGCTCAGCAGTTAAAAACACTGGCTGTTCTTCCAAAGGACGCGGGTTCAGTTCTCAGCACCGACATGGCAGCTAAAGACTGTAATTCTAGTTCTGGGGACTCTGCACCATCACACAGACACGCACACACGCAAGCAGAACACCAATGTAATAAAGATAATTTTTTTAAAGGCTACTTGGCTTTTGGGGGACAGTTTGAAGGTGATGGAGGAGTTTGTTTCACTGGATGATGCTTTTGTTGTTGTTGGTTTGCTTTTTGTTTTTCAAGACAGGGTTTCTCTGTGTAGCCCTCCCTGGCTGTCCTGGACTCACTTTGTAAACCAGGCTGGCCTCGAACTCGCAGAGATCCACCTGTCTCTGCCTCCCCGAGTGCTGGGATTACAAGCGGGCGCCACTGAGCCCACTGCTGACATCCCATCTCAAAAAAATGCGAGGAACTTCTATCAGCATGAAGAACCCGGTTACCGGTTTGAGACTTCTTTGAGGGTCTGGAGAGATTTTCGATAGTCAGAGCACTGACTGCTCCTGCTGAGGGTGAGGGTGGAGTTTGATTTGCAGGGCCCACATGGGGCCTCACAACTATCTGCAACTCTAGTTCCAGGGGACACAAAGGCTTCTGGTCTCTGCAGGTACTGCATGCACATGAGGCACATACATACATAGAGGCAAACAGTAGTACACATAAAAGTAAATAAACCTTTTTTTTTTTTTTTAATGCCTTTAAACAATACCGTACTTGGGATGAAGTGCTTTGAGAGTCATGCTGACAACATAGCGATACCCAGTCACTGGTCCTGGAGCCCACCACCGGAACATCACATACTTGGCCTCATGAGTGCTGCCCACGACAACATGCAGATTAGCTGCTCCCATTCACCCCATGAAAAGTATCTTTCTGAAGGCTGAGAAAGAGGCTCAGTTGGTAAAGTGCTTTTTTTCCTAAGCAATGAGGACCTGAGCACAGTCTCCGAGACTCCAGTAAAAGGCTGACATTGCTGCGTGTGCCTGCAGTCCAGTGACAGGGCAGTGGCAGCAGGACCACCCCTGAGGCAGGCTGGCCAGCCAGTCTAGCTCAACTGGCTCACTGTGCTCCAGGATCAGAGAGGCTCCATCTCAAAAACTAAGGTAGATGGCGTTAGAGGAACCCGCCAGTGACCTCCGGCCTTCACGTGCAGCTGCACAAACACACAAAAGCCCTTCTCGCTTCTGTGGAAGACACATACTGTAAAAAATGACCATCTGTGCTAATTTCACAGAAACGGTGCGTCGGTGTTCTTAACACCCATAGTGCTGTGCATCAGAGTCGGGTTGTTCTAGTTTGCAGAACTAAAAGTGCACCCGGCAACAACTCCCCTATGCCTCGTCCCTGCTGCCCTGCTTCTCCACTCGCCCAGGCTGCCTTCTGTCCCCAAGGCCTTTATCCGTTCTCATCCTGTAAGTTAGGAACCTGAGGCCAGGCAGTGGTGGCGCACGCCTTTAATCCCAGCACTCGGGAGGCAGAGGCAGGCGGGTTGCTGTGAGTTCTAGGCCAGCCTGGTCTACAAAGTGAGTCCAGGACAGCCAAGGCTAACACAGGGAGACTCTGTCTCGGAAAAAAAAAAAGAAAAAGAAAAAGAACCTGTTGCATGTCTGCACTGTATGGCTTATCAGGATAGAATGGGTACAAGACACATTTGTTTTCCTTTTTCTTTGTTGTTGTTGTTGGGTTTTTGTTTTGTTTTGTTTTGTTTTTGGACGGGGTTTCTCTGTGTAGTCTAGGCTGTCCAAGAACTCGCTCTGGGCTGGAAAGATGGCTCAGTGGTTAAGAGCACCGCCTGCTCTTCCAAAGGACCTGGGTTCAATTCCCAGCACCCATATGGCAGCTCACAACTGTCTGTAACTCCAAGATCTGACACCCTCACACCAATGCACATAAATTAAAATTAAATAAATTAAAAAAAAAAAAAAAAAAAAAGAACTCGCTCTGTAGACCAGGCTGGCCTGGAACTCAGAGAGATCCATCTGCTTCTGCCTCCGGAATGCTGGGAATGAAGGAATGTGCTGGCTGCCACCGCCTGGTTTCGTGTTTGTTTTCTAAAGATTAATTTTAAATTACACACATCTGTGTTCGTCTGTGTGGGGGGATGTGCACAGGAGTCCAGAAGACAGCGTTGGGGCCTTGGAGCTGGAGTGACAGACAGGTGACCGTGAACTGCCTGGTGAGGGCGCTGGGAACCAGCACTGCGTGAGCCACTGAGCCACTTCTCTCGCCATAGAGCATATGTTTATCTGATTCAAATCTCGTGTGCTCGTCGAAGCCTTCTGATTAAAAACCGTGTTGAACATGTTCTGTAATTTGCTGAGTCAGACTCCAACACAAATAACCGTTCCCATTAGGCTGTGTTGTTTGTGTTGGAGGGGGTGTGTTAAAAGTGCTGACTCCAGGCTCGGTCCATCAGGGCTAAATGCAGAAAGCCTGAAGGCTGGCCAGGAGTCGTCATCCCATGATCCCAATGCACAGCTGAGTTTGGGGCCTTGTGCTTTTGCTGCTCTGGGTTGAAGTGGCCAAGCTACCAAGCATAAGACACTCGGGTCTGACCTCTTACAGTAATGGACGTCTTTCGGCTGCTCAGTGGTCACTGGGTGATCATAGTGGACAGAGCAGCCATGCCAGGCTCTGGGGAACCATTTAGGTAGGACAGGAGGGGAAGACGCCATTCCTGTCCCCAGGAGCTTCCAGTTGTGGGAGCAGACAAGGAAGGAAAGCCGCAGGTGCCTCAGGACAGGCAGATCTGTGGAAAGCTTCTTCCCAGTCAGCACCTTGCTCACCAGCCTGCAGACCATAGATGGACCTCCACAGGCACGCGGCGGCAGGCCCTCGGCAGGCACACACACATCCCTGCTGACCGTAGGCACTGAGGGCTGGGCATGCAGCCCAGTGGTAAAGCACTAGCCCAGCACCACAAAACCCGATGGTTCAGAGTGGCCCTGAAGTAACAGGACCGCCCTCCTCCACCTCTCCCTCCTCCCCTTCCTCCTCCCCCTCCTCCCCCCCTCCTCCTCCTCCCCCAAAGCCTTTCAGGAGGACCCAGATGAATGATGGGAGGGTGCGAGATAAAGGAAGAATGACTGAGCCTACAGGAAAGTCAGTTTCTGACACTCAGAACCTGAAGGGTTGTGTTGAACATTCGTCCTTCTCCAGGACACCGAAGGACCAGGTTGCTAGAAGCCGACACTACTACAAACTCTTCGTCTTCTTTGCATTTGAGGCCAGTCTTCTGATGGTGAGCTACGCACTCAGCTCAAACGGTCGCTGTCCCTTTCCCAGCTCACAGTTGGATGTTCAAGGGTGCTCTCTGGCCCATGTAGGCGGGGCGTTGCTGTGGCTCTCTCAGTAGTGCCTCTGAGAAGAAGCATTCGCTTCTTCCGGTAACGTGTCCCACTGGGCCTTCTGCTCAGACAATTGTTTCCAGTGAATTTCTAATATTCCTCTCTTAGAATATTTTTACACTTACTTGTGTGTTTATGCCCATGGTAGCACACGGGCACATGCGTTGACTCGGAAGTCAGTCTTCTCCTTGAACCCGAGGGCCGCAGGGCTCGAACTCAGGTTACCAGGGCTGGAGGCAAAGTGCGTGCACCCTCTGGGCCCTTTCTTTTATTTTGGTTTTTTTTTCTTTGTTTGTTTTGTTTTGTTCTGTTCTGTTTTTTTAAGACAGGGTTTCTCCGTGTAACAGAGCCCTGGCTGTCCTGGACTTGCTTTGTAGACCAGGATGGCCTTGAACCTACAGATCTACCTGTCTCGGCCTCCCACGCGTTGGAATTAAAAGCGGTGTGAACCACCATGCTTTTTGTCAGTGTTTACCACTGTCAAGTTTCCCAGTCAGATGTTGGCTGTACATGGGGTCTGAGGTCAACCTTGGGTGTCTCCCCAAACTATCCTCCACCTAACAGTTTGAAACAGGGTCTTCATTCAGCCTGGGGCTGGTTGGGTCAGCCCTGGGACTACAGGTGCACCACGTGCCAGGCTTTCACTGACCGCCTACTCAGCACTCACTTCTTTTTCTTTCCTATCCTCTGGCTGTTTCACTGGCAGAATCCTTGGACAATTTTCCTGTGATGTTCACTTTGGTATGAGAGTTTGGGTGCTGTGGCCAGACAGGCTGCTAGACAGAGATCTCATTAACAGAGCTGGGGTCCCCTACCCCCCGCCCCCATTTTGATCTGACTGCTATGCTGGAGGTGGGCTTGTTCACTTGTTTAAACCCTTGACTGCCTTGGGACTGACTGAACCAAGTGCTACCGCCCTAGTATGCACTCTAAGACCTGGCTCCAACTCCTCCCCACCCCCGCCACAGCCACGTGCTTTCCCAAGGCTGGTTCCTCGACCTGACAAACTCCTGATGCTACAAGGTGTCTGAAGTTGCTGTCCCAGTGGAGTTATTCAGTCTCCTTGGTCATGCCCTGTCGTTTACTTCAGAACGGCTATGATCAGTCTTGTCCACCGTCTTCTGTCACCAGCTGGTTTCTGGGCTGGCTTTTTCTACTATGTTGGGAGGTCTTTGAGGTTGAGGTCGGTCATCCAGCACCTGGTGCCTGTCAAGCTGTGCACCTAGAAGACGCTCCCTGAAGGCTGACCTGACAATGATGACAGACACTGAAGGAAGGCTGCTGAAGGTGGCGGCTCCATGGTAGACTATTGGCCTAGCATGTGTAGGGCACAGCACTGAGGGATGGGAGGGAGGGAGGGGGAAAAGAGGAGACTGGGAAGTGGGGAATGGCAAGGCTTTAAGGGGTTGTGACTGAGCCTTTATCTTTTCTTTATTTTAGACGCCAAATGTGATTTTTCTGAGCAAAGTGTTGCTACTGTGTATGATCACTGGCTGCATAAGCCACTCTGACACATGCACTAAGGGTCCAGACCAATTGGAATCCTGCCTCTGACCCTGCCAAACTGTGTGGGACCTTGATCCTCAACTCTTCAGGTTCAACATAGCTAAAGCCTATAGCATGCTTGGTATAGTTAGGCAGGTGTGTTCTTGGCCTCACGACGCTTTCATTGAATGCAGGAGAAGGTGTTAAGTGACCATCTGTGGGAATGACGGACTTCAGACAGATGAGCGTGTGCACCCAGAGCCACAGGTACAATGTGGAAGAGCACTCAACAGGAGACTTAGAGAAAAGCTCGTGACTCTGTAGCAAGTACACGCAAGCATAGAAATGAAGGAGGGGTAACAAGTTATGAGAAGTGGGGCGACAGGAAAAGAGTGATCTGGGCACAGGGCAGTTATCCCAGTGGGACTCAGAGGGTGGGGCATGTTAGAAGATGGAATTAGACATTTTATCTGCAAGTGTCTTGGTCCTTCGCAGGTCTGGTAACATTGGTTAGCTGACCAATACCCACGTCTCCAGCAGGACACAGTGACTGACCTCAAAACTGGTAATATTGAGTTGAGGTCATGTTAACTAGTGTGAATGGCTGAACCATTCAAGGGAAATCAAGTATGTCACACTTGCGGGACCTAAAAGTCAAGGAAATCAGAGAGAAGACGCTGTCAAAATTAGGGGCGGTTCAAGCAGGAGAGAACTTGGAGGAACAGGTAGTTTTAGTTTTGCTTTTTAAATCTGTTTCTGTTATGTCCAGACAGGGTTTCTCTGTGTAGCCCTGGATGTCCTGGAACTCACTCTGTAGACCAGGCTGGCCTTGTACTCAAGAGATCGCCTGCCTCTGTCTCTGTAATGGGAGTAAAGGTGTGCCCACCATGCCTGACTAGGAGCAGGTGTTCTTTAAAGTCAGGCTCAGGTCAGGATGTCAAACGGATGTGTGGAAGAGTTTTGGGAAACAGGAGACTATCCATACAGAAGCATGCGTGAGGTCTGCAGGGAGTCCTGTGTCTGTGGCCACCGGAGATGTCCTGGTTCACGTTATCAGTGAGGTAGGCCTAGAACCTCAGCCCTGAAAAGGCAGTGTAGGGCATTAGGCCTTCCTTTCTGATCATCAGCCTGCAGCTGAAGGGCTTCTTTAACTCTGAGGAAAGGGGGCCAAATGTGGTCTGAATTAAAGAGGTCTGGAAAAGAGGCCATGGTTCTGATGGCTCACAGGCTGATGGGCTAGCCTGGGACACAGCACCTCAACTTGCAGGTGGCAGGAGCTGGTGATGCTGTCCCTTGGCTGCCTGCACTACCACCAATGCTCCTGCCCCTAAAGCAGGAGCCTAGGCGCTGGGAAACCCCACCCCAGCCTTGCTTTAGGACTTTTAGGAGTAGATGCTCTGGCTTTGCACCCTGACCCCAGCACTAGGAGATGAGCCGGTAGGGAGAGGACAGAGTTTCCCTTCCAGAGGAGATGGAAGGATTCCCTTAGCAACTGCTTAACAACCATAATTTATGTTCTATAAACTGCAGCCCCCAGTGATGATAGTCTCCAGACTAAAACCTGGGAGGGCAACATTGTTAGAAAGATCTATCGCCAAAAAGTTAATTTTTTTTCCTCCTCCTCCTCCTTCTTCTTCTTTTGTTTGTGCAGGAGTTTGAACCCAGGCCACACACACAGGCTAAGCATATTTTCCTTCCACCTTGTGACACCTTGGCCCCAAGAACTTTCATTTCAATTGTATGTTTTTGGTTTGTTTGTTTGTTTTTTGAGACAGGGTTTCTCTGTAGAGCCTTGGCTGTCCAGGAACTCACTACGTAGACCAGGCTAGTCTCAAACTCAGAGACCCACCTACCTCTGCCTCTGCTGGGGTTGCAGGTGTGTGCCACCATGTCAGGTGGATTGTATTTTTATACATTTACAAAATATTTTATGTATTTGAGACAAGGTCTTGCTATGTATACCCGGTTAGCCTGGAATTCACTATATAGTCCAGGCTAACCTCAGACTCAAGGCAAATCTGTGCCTCATCTTCCTCAGTCCTATTTTCAAAGATAATGTAGTGTAATGTGTGTGTGTGTGTGTGTGTGTGTGTGTGTGTGTGTGTGTGTAGACAACTTCTTGTAGTTGCCTTCTTCTACCACAGGCTCTGAGGGTGACTTGGCTCACCAGCCTCCAAAGCAAGCGCTTTTGTGCTTTTGTCTGTTGAGCACTGGGTCCAGCCTTAGAGATGCAAACCCTGGGATTCAGTGTCAGCTAGCCACCTCAAGAACCTTGGGAAAAGGGGAACCTCCAAATCCTCACTCCTAGTCAGCGAACCCCAAAATGTGCCCCTTTGTTTTATGACGTACATTTTTTAAAGCAGCATGTGCCTTTCACCCCATGCGGAGGCAGGTGGATCACCACGTGTCTGAGGTCAGCCTAGCCTACAAAGCGAGTCCCAGGATAGACGGGGCTACACAAAGAAAACCCATGTTTATTTACAAGGGAGATTAAAAGAACATGGCCACCCCTTTTTTTTAAGGCTTCAGTTTATAGTGATAATCTGATGGATATTTTAACAGTCTTTTACATTTTAATCCAGCAGCCATTTACTCTTACTGCCAGGTGCTAATGTATCTCGAGGTGAACCGGGTGAGAGCCCAGCAGAAGTGGTCCAGCGAGGACCACCAGGCACACCCACTTACAGCCCATTTACATGAACGGGCTGTGCCCCTGACTGAGAATGCAGGAGGACCTGGGTGGCTGCCACCTACTCAGCACCTGGGAGGGTCCTCAGCTACTGCCTCAGAGCCTGGAGAGGGCCTTCCACTCCTTCCCTATACATTCCTGTAGCGCCCGTGGCTTTCAGAACTCAGAGCACAGAGCCATTGGTGTGGAGCAGCACGCAAGCTTCAGTGTGGTGGACACATAGCTCTAGTCAGGCCTGGCCTGTGTGGGAACTGGGAGCCACGTACACCACAGAGGGCAGTGGTTCTCATACTGTGGGTCAAGAGCCCCTTGTGTGTGTGAGGGGGTGTCAGATATCAGATATTTACGTTACGAATCACGACAGTGGCAATAATACAGTTATGAAGTCGCAATGAAATAATCGTATGGTTGGGGGGGGGGTCACCACAACACAAGAAACTACAGAAAGGGCTGCAGCACTAGGGGGGCTGGGAACCACAGGTCTAAGGGCTATCCTCCACACAGAGGGACAATCAAACTTGCCCATAACGTTGAAAAGATTAAAGGAGGCATATGACAGCCTTACAGGCTCTCTGTCAATGAGACCTGTTAGTAAGTGGCATCACCTCTGCAGTGACAGGTCTTCCACTGCCAAAATACAAGGACCCCTACTCCAACGGCTACTGCACCAGCAGCAGCCGACATGTAGCTGCCCGGGTTGGGTTCCAGAGTGGCTTTAGCAGTTTGGGAGACATCATTAGCACTGACAATAGGAGGAGGAGAGGCAGATTACAAACTCAACTCCCATGCCCTCTGAGCACCTACTAGTGTTATAAACACATCTGTCTTTTTAAGAAACTAGATTCAGGGGCTGGAGAAATGGCTCAGTGGTTAAGAGCACTGGCTGCTCTTCCAGAGGCCCTGGGTTCAATTCCCAGCACCCACATGGCGGCTCACACCTGTCTGAGGCTGTCGTACCATGGGACCCAGTGCCCTCTTCTGGTGTGCAGACACACACGCAGACCGAGTGCCCACCCACATAAAATAAATAAATCAATCCTAAAAGAAAAAAAGGAGGGCTGGAGAGATGGCTCAGTGGTTAAGAGCACCACCTGCTCTTCCAGAGGACCTGAGTTCAATTCCCAGCAACCACATGGTGGCTCACAACTATCTATAATGTGATCTGATGCCTTCTTCAGCAGATAAAGCACTGATATCCAATAAATAAAATAAATAAATTTTTAAAAAAAGGAAAGGAAGAAGCCAGATTCTGAAGTGCTAGATACATGTAAAGATAAAAAGCCTTACAAGAACCTAGAGACTAGAGAAAACGCCCGTCAAAGATCCAGAATCAGAAAGCAATGACAAATGGCCAGAGGTATCTATAAAAAACCGGGACAAATTCCCAGAACGTGAAAAGGAGCTGACAGAGACGGACTGGGGACAGTGCTCACACCTAGCCTTGTAAAGAGGAGACATAAAATTACTTAGTTCTCACTCTCGGCAGAAAATGGAGAGCCATCTATGTGTCATCCTCGGTAAGGTTAATGCAAGAAGTCAGGGGGAAGTGAGGGTTCTGGGACACGGCTTTGGAAGGCACCAGGGCTGGAAACCTCTGAGAGTCTCTTGATCTGTGATCAGTCTGTACGGATGGAGGGACTCCATGGACCAGGGTGGTCTCTAATTTACCAAGCGCAGGGGAGACCAACCGGCGCTCCTGCTTAGAGGCTGTCCTCTGAAACACAGGCAACAGGATTTACCTTGAAAATACCCAGGAGAGTGGGCTGATAGCAGACAAGCCTTTGTTCTAAGTATCTTTCAGTAAGGAAAATCAGGCAATAAAGGAAGCGATTTGCTAAGGATGTCTGTGAGCACTGAAATCTAATCGACTTCCTAAAATTTGCTGGCAGATTCAATTTTGTGGTTATATTTCCAGACTTGTTGTTTTTTTCCCCCTGGAAAAGGTTTACTGAATGACTTGCACACCACAAAATTCACCCACTGTCTGTGTATAATGGTTAGTGTTGCAGGGTTTGGTGGCCATTCTGTTTCTGCCTGACTTCTCCTGCCCGCCCTTGGCTGCACTTCCTTGGTGCTGGGATCGCCCAGGGTTTCCTCACACTATGCCTTCAGCATTAGCTGGCCAAGTGTGTAAATATTTTTTGCTTTGTTTGAAACACTTCATGGTGGGCTGGAGCTATATAGTTTGTTTGGTAGAAAGTTTGTCTAGTGGAAAGGGAACAGGGGTTTGGCCTTCAGCACCACGGCAAACGAGGAGTGCTGGTAAACTCCGGTCATCCCAGCACTTGGTGGGGATGGACGGTCAGAAGCCATTCTCAGCTACTTAGTAACCAAACAACACTTCACGCCAAACGTAAGCTGGAATTGCCAACGGAAAGCCGTATCACCCCAGTAGCTGAAGCCAGTAACACTAAGTTCCTAGGCCGCTCTTTTTTTTTTTTTTAATAAGCTGCGAATGGTCTTACACATACACTTTGTTGTTATTGCGTAAAGCAGAGCAGATGGGGGAAAGGCTTTACATCTTTCTAAAGACAGCAATAATTTGACATCACAGATCCTGTTAGACGCGGCGCATGGTGGCACACACCCACAGTCGGAGGATTGCTTTAGTTTGAAGCCATCCGGTCCTCAGAGTGAGTTCCAAGCCAGGCAGGGGTACATAGAAAAGCTCTGTCTCAAAGACAAAGACAAAAACAAAAACAAAAACAAAAAAACAAAAAAAACAAAAAACAAAAAACCCAACAACAACAACAACAAAAACCCAGCAATTTGCTTTCAGCACAGTTAGAAATGTGTAAGAAGTCGGTTCGGTAGTGTTTCCTGAATGTGTTTTAAGCGGCCATTTCTGTCTAGTATGCTACAGGGAGACGTGGAGACAGCAAACAGCGTTCTCTGTTTTTCTAGGATGGTAGTGAGACAGCTCCATGATTTTCCCATCAAGGCCCAGTAAAGCGGAAAATTAGAAAAGTAGACCGTTCTAGAAATGCTTGACTTTTATTTTTAATAAAATAAAAATGTCATTTTTCCTGGCTTTTAATGTAAATAAGTACGACAAAATCCCATCATAAAACACCAAAAAAATAAAAATAAAAAATAAAATAAAACAAACCAAAACACACACACATACAACAGGGCTGGAGAGATGGCACATCCCTTCTGGCTTCCACACCAGGCAGCTCAAGAGCATCTGTGACCCCAGCTCCAGGGTATACCCCATACCTCGAACCTCCCCAGGCATCGCATTCGCATTCCCTCTCTCTCTCTCTCTCTCTCTCTCTCTCTCTCTCTCTCTCTCACACACACCCAACATGCACGTAGGAACTAAAAATAAACCTTAAAAGCAGCAACAGTTTAAATTCTCCTGTAACCCGGTTTGAAGGAGAGGAGATAAGGACAGAGGTTAAGGTTCAGACAGGTGCTTGAGACCAGAAGACACGTAGACAAGCAGAGAAAACATGAAGATGGAAGGAAGCCGGGGGAGGCGGACTCTGGGCCTATGTGTCCTGGCTGGGTGCTGAGGGTGCTCAGCTTTGGGCCACAGGAGGCCTTGTTGCTAGGGTTTCCCCAACCTTCCTCTGACCCTTCCTCTGAGTGGACTGAGCCAAGCAAGAGGCCTTCTGGGGCAGGGTGGGTGGACAAAGTCAGCAGGGAGAGAGGGCGAGCCAGGGTGAGGACCAGGAGAGGCTTGCTGGTTCTCGGCTTGTGTATGAATCTGAACTACCCCTCTCACAATGATAAAAGAATCATATTAAAGATGAAGCCAATAATTTAAAAAGTTAGCAAACCTAACCTTATTTTTTTAAAAATGGAAAGAAAACACCAAACCAAACCAAAACCCTCTTATCCCTTAATGCAGGATTGGCCATTTGCCTGTAAAAAAACAATGAGGCTAGTGGTGAGCAACACAAAATCCCACTGCCATACTTTGAATGTTTTTTCCTTCCTTCCTTTCTTTTTTTTTTTTAAATTGTAGTTTGTTGCATATCAAATCCATGGTAAAGTCATTGCCAGTGGGCCCAGACTTCCTAAGGGCTGGATATAGCATACAGCTCTGAAAACTCTAGATGAACAGGGCACGGAGGGAAAAAGCAATTACCCGGCATCTCAGAAGTAGACTTCTGCCCATCTTTAATTCTCACCGGGATTCACCGGGTGCTGGTCGGAATGTTGCTGCTCGGAAATAGATGGGAAAGGTGGTGGGTCGGTGGCTGGGCGGGGACAGGGGCGCACGATCATTTATTAGTGGCTCAGCTCTTTCAGCTAAGAAAGAAAACCACCAAATCTTTAGATGGGTTTATTTGATCTGTGCGAAAGAGGGGCAGTGGGCTTTCTGGCACTTGAACAAGTGGGAACAATATTTTTGGCTGGGGAGATCTCTCCCGGCTTCTCTCGGGGAGGCCTGGAGAGAGCCATCTGGACGGAACAGCATTTCTTTTTATAAAGCCCGGCACTCAGAAGGCTAAAGGAAAGGTGGGGAGCTGCAGCCACACCTATGAAAGCCACTCGCTTTCTGTATCTGGGAGGGGGCGACTTAGTGTAGCTGGCAGTTTCTGAGTTGAAAAGGAACCAACTTCTCTTTTCTGCTTTAATAAGAGATTGCTTGTCACTGATAATCCACACATAGGAACTGTTTATTAACGTCAGCTCATTAGCTCGCACTGTTGCTCCTTCGCGAGGGAAACAGGAGTGTGTTCCAGTTACGTGTAATATTTACAGTCCTCAGGTCACTACTGACTTTGTCATTGACCTTTGTCATTGTCAAGGGGACCTAGATCTTGAACGAAGTCCCCCCCTCCCCTCCCCCCCCCCCTCCCCTCGCTTGGAGTTAGTCAGCTTATGAAGCTGTAATGAGTGAAAACTGTTAAAAAATTGTTCAAACAAAACCGTTCCAGACCCACATGACGCACTCAGGGAAATGATGGGATTAAAAAGGAGATTGCCTGGAAAACTGAATCAAACTCAGGGTTGTAGCCAGTACCGCAAGAATACGTCTATCCAAACAAAGGGCCTCAAAAAGCTCATCGTAAGTCATACGCACATACTTGCTGTCCCTTCCTGCTTTTTCACACTGGAAGGAGGCAGTGACTTGTATGCCCAGAAGCCCTTGTGCAGGGATGACACTTGGACTCACGAAGCCGCCCATGTTTTCACATGTTGAAAAGAAATGATTTCCGTTGATTAGCGATCATTTTTAAAAAAGCAACAAGCTGTTTCCTTGAGCCATCATGTTTGTCTAATAAGCTATGAATGCGAGGACAGCCTTAGCAGCAGCAGCATAATACAGATGTGAAAAACACACCAGATCCAATATGCTGCTACAGATTGTATTGATACGCATGTTATAGGCACTTAATTCTGTGTAATTACAGTTTCTATTGATCCCAACAGTAACTAACGACTTGAGAAGTTCCTGCTGTAATTATCTAGTTTTCACATTATGTAATTCTAAGTGGATCAAAATAAATATACACAGGAAAGTCACGTTTCTTCATTAAGCAAACACTAAATCCAGTTCTGAATGGAGAATTTCCAGATAATATATTTAAAAAATGACAGTATGAAAAAAAGAAATATGTATAGATAAATAGATTAGGAATGGATAATTTTACAGAAGATCTTTTATACTTTCAATGCAAATGAAATGAAAATGATTTATCCCAGCTAAAATATTTTACCAAGTGAAGCCAGAAGAACTAATGGTTTGTAGGTTGTAACTCAGAATAAATTTTTTTTTTTTTTTTTTAGAAGGAAGAAAGAATCTGTCTGGTCAATAATGTCAGTTAAGTCACAAATATTTTACTTCCTAGGAATTAAAACAGAAATACCTTATGCTGAATAACATTTTTGCAGCAGATTTTAATAAGAGAAGCCAAGCTAAGTTCCCAAATTTCCATCTATTGCTTTATCTCTTATTAAAAGGGATAGCTGGGTCAGGTAAGAACTAGCTCACGTCAGCCTCTTCTGAGCACTGTCACCTGTCAAACGGTGATGACTAGTGGGTTGAACGTCATTGTTTTTCCAAGGTAAATTGTTTCTCACACGTTCTCAGACCAAGTGCATTGGACGTAATTTTCATGAAACTCCTAACTAAAAGAAAAGAAGACTGAGTGATCAAAGTCTCAGCCCCAGCAACTCACCTGCTTGTGATATGAGCCTTCCTGTGTTTGTTGTCACTTAGGGGCAGGGAGAAGAGGTAGGCCTTTCACCAGTACTGTTATCACCCCAGAAAACATAACCGACCCCGTGCTAACTGCCAGCGTAAGGCAGGCTTCGATCTCCAAGCGGAAAGGATATAATTGAAGACGGGGGTGGGAGGAGGAACGAAGGTAACATCATATTGCCCTCTTGGACCGTTTCTACTTAAAGCAATTAATTAAATGAACTTTTCATCAGAGGAGAGGGACAAGGCCTTAGGGAAGTCCACGAGCACCTCAACAGGGTGCAAGCCATCCATTTCTCATCTTCGGGAGTCATCTGTGCGTCGGACAAAATATCCGGGCGGGGGTTCGTATTTTTCATAAATGAAAACACATTTGAACTAAAACAGATTAAATGTTTGTTGGTTGGAGGTGACACTTCCTACTACTGGGGGCTTGTTATTATTATTTTTTAATACCCTCTCCAAAAGAACCCACACGCTATTTTAAACCACAAGAACCCCTCAAGATACAGAGGCACCTACTCGCAGTCCCAGTGTCCGAGGCCAGCCAGCTTATGGGCACAGTGAAAGAATCATGCTAACTGGGTAAAAATCACCGTATGTCCCTACTGGAGGCTCCATTACTTGACTCATTTAAACCTCGCCCGACAAAAAGAACCGGGGCCATTTGCTGTAGGGGACAAACCTCCACAAAGCAGACAGAGAAGAAATGACCTAATAGGCGGCACCGTGGTCTGTGGTAAAGAGACGCTGGCCTGCCACACGCTTGTGAAAGCTTATGCCCCAATTACACCCCAACAAGAGGGGGCACTTCTTACTTGGAGAATAAAAAGAAAAAAAGGAGCAGAATTTAACATTTACATTGCCATTATGAAAGGCCTGGGCAATTTTCCCTAGGAATAATATTTCCCAGCTATAACAGAAAGGAGGGTGGGGTGCAGGCTCTAGTCTTTACTCAGGAATGGCAGGAAGGGCGTGCTGCTGGTCTGACTGTGGTGTGGGAGCTGCTGAAGTTGGGGGTGACCTAAGGTCTTCAGTATGACCCAGTGTGAACCAGCCACACCCAGATCTGTCTGCCATCTTAAGAGAGCAAGTGCTGCCTCAGTTTACTATTTCAAGTAGCGTTTATCACTTGGATATTGTCGGCGTAAGGAGGAACTGAGGGGGAAGGGTACATAGTGTGTGTGTGTGTGAGCGTGTGTGTGCATGTGTGAGTGCGGGGGTTTTGGCACACACACAGGTGTATGGGAGGGAGATGAATGGAATTGTTTGCACCTATCAATGAAAGCGCACAGCTTTTCTTTCTAGGTGAATATGGTGTCCCCCCACAGGCAAGCTTCATTATGGGTTGGAATACAGAAACAAACATAAAATACAATTCCAACTTAGAATTAGTTTTCTGTGAAATGTATAATATTTTTAATGGCCACCATTGACATGAAAAAAAATGCTATTTATCATAAAATTGGTATAATATCCAAATGGGATCTTTTCTATGTAGATCTTCTGCCTTTGGAGTCTATACGAAGGTCAGTCTCTCTCTCTCTCTCTCTCTCTCTCTCTCTCTCTCTCTCTCTCTCTCTCTCTCTCTCTCTCGTGTGTGTGTGTGTGTGTGTGTATAAACCTGGTGACGGTTGAAGGCAGACATCTATAGGGAATGGCCTATTTAATAGTTACCCATCTGTATAAGTCTTGAAGTTTCCAGGGGACACGTGAAGGACACGTCTCACACGAGTGTCACAGGTCTACCACTGAAAACCAGTTTTTGCTTCTTCTCTTTTTACTTATTTATTTTCACAAGGGCGAGTATTTAACATTTAGGACTTTAGTAATATGTCAGCATTCTCTTTCTCCTAAGTAATTCTGGAGGGGAAGACACAACAACTTCATTCAGAAGTCACAGGGTGAGAGGAGAGATTATCTCCAGAATAGATTTATAAATGCAATGCTCCCCCATCCCTCTGAAAAAGAGGCAAACGGTATTATTGCAAATAACCTTTAAGATAATTAACTGACAATGCTGCAACTAGCATAAAATCTTCCTTCAGGCGACACCTAATTTAAGTGTTACTGGCACAAAGTGGGGACAGATTGTACATTACCACCGCAATATTTACATAGCAGAAACCCACAGAGCGGGAAACGCCAGGCTCAATGAAGCACTAAATTAGAACAACCATACTCGGTGTTAATTTGCCTTTCATTCTTTCCAAATCTCAGGTCCAGAAATCAGTACAAATCCATCTACAACCTCCCACTCCTAAATGACTAAACCGGAGGAAATGTTAGCGCTTTTTTTCCTAAGCATCCCCCGCCCCTTTGCCCCAATTAAAATAACTTAAAATTTATCTCTCTTCCCCGTGTGGTCAAACTGTGTTCATTCCGTTACGACGCGCCCTCACTTTTGATTTGAAATTATTTTCATACAAGTGCCGCACCGAAGACTATGCAGCAGAACCTGAAAGGGACGTTTACTTTTTCCAAGGCTGCCAATATAGCTTATGAGGAAAAAAATAATAATAAAACGAGAGAGAAATCAATTCATGAGATATTTAGGGAAAGGGACGGTTGTCTGCCTTCAGCGATTTTCTCATTGACAAATTTTCCTTCCACCCCCACATTTCCCCTCTCTCCTTAAGCCATCCAAACAGCATTGCTTCTTTCCATCCTTGCCCATAGTATTTTAAACCCCAGCATTACCAGAGGCATTGACAAAACATTTACCTTTCCCAAGTGCTGGTGCTCTTTGAAGGCAGCAATCAGTTCTTCAGCCCACTGAATTTTTTCCAGGGTTGGAGTAAACTGTTCTTGCACCACTGAGATCTGGTTAGGGTGGATGACCTGTTTACCTGCAGAGAGAGGAAGCACGCTGGAGGCTTGGGGACAGACACCATGCCCAAACCAGGTGCGCGCGCCCAGCCCAGCTCGGGACATCCTGGGTGCCTCTCAGGGTAGGTGCTGACGAACCGAGCACCGCCGAACAAAACACACAACCAGACAGGCTTTTCCAGAAAACCACATAAGAACAAACACCAACTACGGGAACAACTGTGCCACCTCGGAGCAGAAAAATCTCTCCTTTCTAAGTTACAGGTGGCTGGGCGAGGTGGCTTGTTGGATAGATACACTGCTTGGATTTTAACTGGAGGGTGTCTGCAAATTATTTTGAGTTAAAGGTAGAATGAAACTATATGAGCGTTCTCTCAAACTGAACGAGCTGTCCTCTACATATTTTGGAGGGTTGTGCTACTTCCTGTAGCTCTTATACCAATGACATGTCAATTGTCATTAAAGCCACAGCAGACACTATGACCACATTAATGCCAAATCCTGCCTTGCCACAGTAGTCTTCATTTTCTTTTGGAGTGTGTCATTTTAAACATGTCTATTTCGATGGAAATATGTCTAGAGTTGTAAACTAAAAGGCAGATTGGGGCACTGTGACATCTAAATTATTCTAATTAAAAAATTTTTAATTGTATTTTAAAAGGATTAGAGAAAATTTATCTATCCAAAAATATATACAGATCTTCCTTTTTTTTTTAATGGCATGATAGTTGGGGTTTTTTTAATTATAAGAAATTATATCTATGTAAAAATACCTTTTAAAATCTTTGATTCTTTTTGACATTTAAGGATTTTAATAAAAGTCCCATCCATACACAGGCCTCAAAGGATTCTATGCAATTATAACGCTCTTAATAATAAAAAAAATAATTTAACAATCAGACGCGTATGGTATTTAATCAGGTCATTAATAAAATGCAATATAATTTACAGTCATAACAACGAGGTTATATCACATTACATGAAAAGTTATGAACATAAATTGACTGATGTACACTTACTGGTGGCTAACTGTATTTGTTTCCACATCAATTTGCTTTGCTTTTGAAACACTTGTTTCAACCTCTAGCCTCTGCATGGTTATAAAATACCAGTTTCTGTTGCTATCCTCATTCTGCTGAGTAGATAAAGTAACAGTGCTTGTAAAAATAGTAAAACAGTAATTCTTTTTTTTTTTTTTTTTTGTAGTGTTTCAAGAAAATAAGTGTAGGTGAGTAGATAACCCTCTCTTTAAGCCCTGGAACAATTGGAACATTCTATGCTATTGTTCTATTCTGCCTGTCAGCAATAGGAGGACGTTAAGGGTCTGTGGACGTAAAGGCCCTCTGAAGTACTCAAAGACTAATTTTTGGAGACAAATAATAGGAGCTACAAACGTGAACTCCTTTCAAATAGTAGGTATCGATTCCACATTTAATTGCTTTAATAGCTGTAATAATTTGAAAAGCTTGTCAGTGCTCAGTTAGTCCACTTCCTAGTTGTTGTCCCTGGATCTCATAATTTATGTACATAATTTACATTGCTGTGCAAAAGGGCGGACTGCGCGGGGGACTTTTTGGTGCAGGCTCTGCAAAGTGAGGGTGAACGTTGAGCTGGGTTCTCATGACGCCTCCTGAAGGCTCGGAAGCACCCACAGCTCAGGAAGAGGCCACTGCTAAAAGTTGTGTTGCTTGTACACTCTCGTGCCAAGGCGTCTTTTGTCATTCTGTGTACATTCCGGGGCTTTGGCGCCATGCGAGAGCCAAGCAAATCTTTTATCCACAAGAGTTGTTATTGACAAGTTACCAAGAGGGTGCAAAATTGGACGGCATTAAAATTTATGACCGTGAGACCCTTTTTACAGGACCACTTGATATATCTTGCTTTAAATCAATAGCTGTCAAGTATTTTAGGCAACTGGATGATGGTGTCATTTTTGTCTTCTACAGAAGACTGAAAAAAAAAAAAAAAACCGTAAGAAAAACCTAAGCTGCTTCATATTTGTGACCCTGCCTCCTCACAGCCGTGATGGCTAAGGCAGGGGAAAAGCTTTCTTCCACATTTCAGTTTGGGCCATCTTTTTATTATTTAAAAAATCCTAAAGTTAATGGCCATGTATACAGCCAACGGATTGATTTTTTAAAAATCAATCAACATGAGTGGGGGCCCCATGCAGTAAAGACGGCAAAAACCAAACTACAGCCCGCTGTTTGGTGTCATGCTAACCACTTTCTGGAGGGAGGAAACGCTGGACAGGAGAAATGGCATAATTTTTATTATAATCTTGTAAAATAAAACTGGATGCGTGCAGGTGTACATTTAGGTTTTTACTCTGAAGTACAGACAACCCTTGCCCCGACCTAGACCCTATCAGTGTTAGGGATAACTTGGCATGTCCGCTGATTCTACGCCCTGCGGCCACCTGCTTCAGACGAGTGTTGGTAACAACACGTTGTCTTCTCTTCTGCCGTGTCTTTCCCTCTATGGTACAAGGCTTAAGGTATCACAGCTAAAAGTCTCAGAATTAGTCTCATAAATGGCAAAAACCAGTAACAGCATGGGTTAAAAAATACTATACTATATAATCTTTCGATTATCTTCTATTAGTTTGTGAAAGTATAGCTGGGGCAATAAAGGGCATTTTTCTCAAAATCAGTTAAGTATGTGTGGCGTGTGGTCCCCAGCTTACAGCTTCTGTCATGTGGATGCACACTGGGCACTGTGCCCTCAGCGCCTCCCTACTACCCGGCCACCATCTTCCTGTGATTTAGTACTCCCTATCGGGCAGAGACAATAGTGCCAGGCCCACGAGTTCTTCGTGCTGAGTTGGACACAGTCTAGACACTTAAACCGGATTTGAATATCTTGTCTTCTGAGATTGAGTTGGGAACCAGTTTGATTTAGCCCTATACCTTGAGAAACCTTTGTGCCCCAGGGGAAGCTGAGGGGGTGAGGGTAGGGGTGGGGGTGCTGGAGGGTGGGGGTGGAGTTCGACCAAGAACACGAAGGGCTGGTGGCCCAGGTCAAGGTGCCTGGCAGCCAGTGCCACACGTTGTAGGCCAACAACATCAGGCTCTATTAGATAGATTTCATGGAGTTTTTCTCTAACTTTTCCATTTGGTCCACACATCCTAACCGGCCACTCAAAAGAGGCAAGGACAGGCATGCCCTCCCCCATACACGGACTGTTAAGGGGAACCCTTTCTCCCTGAGTCCCTATTAAATAGAGAAATTACTGATAGTTCAGATTACTAAAAAAAAAATTCCTATGCATGGGATCATGTTTTTAAGCTTAAAAAATTAGGGGTTTGGGTTTATTTTACTGTTATATACGAAAATGGACATCGGGTTTACTTAATTCTAAGATAACTCTACTATTGTTTAAGTCTTTCCATTTTGTTTTAGGATAAGATGTCAACCACCAATATGTATTTTTCATTTCAAGGTACTTATTGAGACTTTCAGTTAAATCCTGACTAGGTATAATATCAAAACACTTTATAAAAGGGATAACAGCCTTCCTTCCTTCCTTCTCTCCTCTCTCCTCCTCTTCTCTCCTCTCTCCTCCTCTTCTCTCCTCTCTCCTCCTCCTTCTTGCTAGATATATTTATAGTTAATAATCTTAGCACTTTCATCATGAGAGAGAGAAAATACACACGTGCACATGCCTGAAGACAACCACACAGAACTATTTATGCATAAGATTCTATTAAGGTTTTCAAAAGACAGAATTCTGTTGCAAAAAAACATGCTTTTCAGTTCCCTTAGATTCAGGGTATAGGAGTGATGAGCCCACTGCTGGCTGTCAGCTGCCTGCCTGCACCCCATACAGGCCCGGGGAGGGGGGGACGACGACACTCACTGACCCCTGGGCCAGCCAGCACTCACAGGTGTCGGCAGGTACACACTTATTGGGAGACACAGGAGGAAAGAGAGCCTTACAATGGCCAGATAATTTTTAAAAATACTTATGGGTAAAAATTAAACCACAGGCAAAAAAAATCAATTTAAAATTAATTAATACTTTAGCTATTTTAGGAACATTTTCTTATATTTTTCATCAATCTAAATTCTGACAGTTATTCACTTTGAAACCCTCCCGTCATACCCTCATCTTTTGCCTGGGGTCAACTCAAACTATACTGAAATACTTAAAAAGATAGAGAAGAAAAAAAAGTTACAAGTATAAATTTAAAAAATTCAATCAAATGTTTTGTTTTGTAATTTACAGAGAGAGAGAGAGAGCGAGCAGGGGGAGGGCACCTACCAACCCAGGTAGTAATTGCCCAGGTGCCCTCTGCTATGTGCAGCCTTCTCATGTTACGGGGTGATGGATGGTTGGTTTGTCTGTCTGTCTGTTTTGTTTTCAGGAACACCTGCTAATGTACACACTGCTCTTTAAGACAGCGCCAGGAATCATACCAGTGAAGCCCATGGCGGCTCCCTCTCTGGACTGTCTGAGAAGTCCATCTCTATCCTGGAAGTCAACGTACACGAGATCTATGGCTTGTAGGCCAAAGGCCTTTGCTATGACGACAATCTTCTGTCGGGCGTAGAGGATGTCTTGGGCGTCCTTGTTGCTTGTTGCACCTAGAAGTGGGATATGTGTACAAGGGTGAGTGGTTTTTTTTTTTTTTACACCTTGGAAACCAAACCCAGGCACACACTATAAAAACCAGGTTACGGGGCATGTATGTCTCCCAGAAAAGTAAACGCACAGGAAGACAGGCAGATGGGGAAGAAACGCTGAATGGCACGTGTGATTAGTGAACTGGCACGTTCTCCTACATAATCACTTGTACATGCACCAGGGAAAAGCCCCTCCTCTGCTTCAGGAGGTGGGAACCGAGGTCAAAGCAGCCCCTGACAGGTTTTCCTCTTTTGTGTTGTCACTTGGAGAGTGTCAGTCCAAAGACAGCACAACAAGTGTCCAGGAAGTTCTCTCTCTCTCTCTCTCTCTCTCTCTCTCTCTCTGTGTGTGTGTGTGTGTGTGTGTGTGTGTGTGTGTGTGTGTGTGTGTCTCACTTCTTAGGAATGGCATGTGTAGGTCTTGTCACATCTATCCTCAAAGATGTCCTGAGCAAGTGCTCTGGGGCTCGGTTGGAGCATTTGGGAAGGGCTCCCATTTGGGGACAGGCAGAAAGTGCCTATGTGCCTTCTGTAGTGCACTTAGCTGTAGAACTCACAAGAGTCTCTTGGGAAGACTTGTATTAAAATAAAATTTTCTTTTGCACCCTGTGGGGAGGGAAGCTGCCAGTGTTTAAACTTGGGCTACAATACCCATTGCTCTGGAAAAGTGTCTCCAGACCTCTGGGATGCGGGTCTGAAAGCACTTTCTGTTACCTTGGCCTTCAGTCTCCACCCATAGAAATGCTCACAAATGCTCAAAGGATGAAGCACAGCAGTGAATATCAGCGTGGCCAGTAAATATTTAACAATAAACATTCTGAAATATATACTAAGTTAAAGTTATAATATATCCTTTAAAAATATTTGCTGACTCCATTTAATGTAGAAAACGCTGTATTAAGTAAGACCGACGTGAAAGCACTTTAACATTTTATTTAGAGGTCCACGTCTTAGACGCACGTGGAGACACGTATTTAGCTAAGGCCATGCTAGTTATACATAGTGTTAGTAGAAGCCACGTGGACCCCATTTATTCTTGAATATGCCTAAAGCTGTAAGGGCTTTTATTAGTCATTTTATAAACAGCCAGAAGTAAAAACACAGGACTCTGGAAGCAGGAGATGTAGCCCTAAATTATCAGGAAGTGGTGGTCAGTTTTCATGAAAAGCTTTGGTCAGGGCTAGTAAATACACATTGTTATGTAAATGTCCCTTTGCAAAGGAGCAAAAAACACACACACAAACACAACACGCACACACACATCCCCCTGGGGCCAAGGGAGAGCTGGAGAGAGAGAGAGAGAGAGAGAGAGAGAGAGAGAGAGAGAGAGAGAGAGAGAGAGAGAAGAGGGAGAGGGAGAGAGGGAAAGAGAGAGAGAGGAGAGGGAGAGAGAGAGATATTTTTGACACCTATGCTGGCTCGAAAATCCTCTCCTCCAAAAACGACTGCATCTAGGAAAAGACCCACTTGAGGCCCGATCTTTAGTGTTTCTTCACACACTGCCTGTAAAGAGAGCAGAACAGAGTCTCAGAGGCTAGGAGCCAGTGCATCAGCAACAGGAAAGATTCAGTTCTTCATGTGTGGATGAAGCACACTGACCCCTTTCCCAAAGCACGCAGCAACATTCTTCAGAGAATAGGTCACACACACACTTGCTTCACCTGGGGATCACACCAGCACAGCCACCACTGTTGGTGACACCGTGGGGACACTCCAATCGTAGGCCATCCAATTTTCTAGATAACTTGGGGTAAACTCGTTAGCCTCTAACTGTAAGTAATTCATGTCTCTCCAGAATTTTGGGGTTTTTTGTTGTTGTTGTTTTTGTTTTTTGTTTTTGTTTTTGCTTTAAGAGATTTTCAAATAATAAACATAAAACCACAAGAAAGAAGGGAAAATTTTTTTGAAATCCAACTAATTGGATTATTTGCATTAGGATCAAGTAAAACGGTTTCAGGCTTAAAGTCAGGCAATGCACAACCTACAACTTCAGAGGGAAAATAAAAATACTACCAGTCACCCAGGGCGAGTGAATAAAGCAACCCTGACAAGGCCAAAGGAAAGTACAGACGAGTCCCTTTCGCTGTCAACGTAGCTGGGAGTCTTGGAGCTGTGGTGAGCTCCCATGTGTGTGGGTGAGGAAGGGAGGAAGGAGGTGGTGGAATTGCTGTCAGTTAGTTGCAGGGGTTGTGAGAGCTCCTAAGTACATAGCTGAATAAAATGGCAAAATAGTGCTTTAAAATTAAATCACTGTGTGTATCAGCTTCCAGCTCAGGGATGGGCTTTGGATCGTCTTGCAGGGCTGAGGAACAGGGCGGGCTGAGGAGCTGGTCACGAGGCAGAGGGCTCGGAGAAGCCCCCAGACATTTGCGTTCGGCCCTTCCTGAACAACCCTACACATCTCCAAAGCTTCCTCTGAGCATTTGTTTGTACTTTTCTCCACCACAGGTCACAGGTCGGCTACTTCTGTTTTTAGTGATTTTCCCCCCCTCTCTCTCTTGCACTCTGCAGTGGAAAACAAAACAAAACAAAACCACCAAGGGCTAGAAACTCCAAGAAGAGGGTACAGGGGGTGCTAGACAGCCATTCAAAGTCAGGTGGTGTGAGAGACACATTTTGGGACCGATGTCAAGGTCCACAGATCAAGGGGAGCAAACAAGCCCAGCCATGAATCTGCTAAGGCAGGTAGGTTAATGTAGCCACACAGTGGCTGAGAACTGGCTCAGCTAATGTTTTTGGAGGTGGGTTAGAAAACACTTTATCTTTGAAACCTGGCAAATTGAAACAAGAGACTACAAATTATTTATATATGTGAACTATAAACAACAATCATATCTGCTAGAGATTGCAAGTAACAGTATCACAGAGAGACTAAGATATCTGCAAATGGAAAAACAACTGGTAGGAAAGCAATTCAAATCCAATATATGAAAGCAACAAAATACAATTTCCACATCCACTTAACCTATCCACGTACTAATTCAAAGCATATGTTAATTCTGTGATTTTTATATTTGTCCAGGAACATATAAATGTCTGTTTAGATATTTGAGGCTGAGAAGGCCTTTCTTTAACTAGCTTCTTTGTCTTCCAAGATATTGACAGCCTTGTTATTACAGTAGGACAGCTAAGAAATGGCTAAAATACTTTGTTTATAAATCTCTTTTTTTAAAAAATTTTAAGTAGATGTTCAAATAAAAACAAAACAAAAAAGCCAAAACAAAAAACAAACAACAACAACTAAAAAAAAAAAAAAAAAAACCCAGAAATTCTCTTTAGGAAATCAAAGTAAAATGCTAACTTGCATAACTACATTGTGGCTTTCTTACCTTAAAATTGAGCAAACCCATTGCAGTTTCCACAAAGGGGATTAAATTCATTGGTTGTTCAAGTTTTCGGCCTTTTAAGTGGAATGAAAATTTGTCTGAAAACTAAAATCAGAAATGTCATAGGTGATTAGCAACAAAACAGAAGCTCAGGCCCCTGAAATACAGACACGGGAGAAGGGCCGAAGTCCCTGACCTGAGGAAGTGGCACGCACAGCCTCCTGCATCTACACAAAGGAAGGAGGGGGTGGGGGCAGGAAAGAAGAAAAAGCAAGGAAAAGTAAAGATAGCAAAGCCCCCCCAAACCCCAGAGTGAAATCTCAAACACCACAATTCATTTTCCTCCAAAAGGGATAATTTGAGGCCTAGGAGTGAGGGGTAAAGGCAAGATGGCCAGGTTTAAGAGCTTCCCCGGGAAAACTCGGTTACTCGGGGCCTGTCACCCTCTCTCCTCTGCTAAATGCAAATGGCAGATGCCCAGAACAAAGCAGACCTCTCTCTCTCTTTACCTGCCCCTTCTGTTTTTGTTTTGAACCCAACACCAACACATGTGCAACTGTTGGCTGCCGTTTACCTATGTAGAATCTGTATTTTTAGTTATGGTACCAGCACCGCCCTTTCTTCAGGAGGGGTTTCTTCATATTTTTTTTTTTTAAAGCTTACCTAGGAAGACCTTAAAAAGGAAGTTTATTTCTTTGAAGACCAAAGCTTGCCAATTTTTTCCATGAGACCAGTTCACAGCTAGCTCTGTGCTGCCAGTGGGGTAGCCCAAATTCCAAAATCTATCATCTGGAAACACACAAAAGCTCTCACAGATCCCCCACACCCCCGTTTCAAAAAAAGGGGGGGGCACAATCTAAATTGTAAATCTATTATGTCTATCTAGATCTAATAAGATGGGGGAAGATTAAAAAAAAAGGAAAGAAACAGGTATAATAAAGATATTTTTGTAAATAAAGTTGAAAACATATATATATCCATTTAAATTTAAGGAATATTCAGCCATTAATGGATATCAAAGGAAAAGGGAATTTTAATCATCTCTCCATTCAGTCTCAGTTGGGTAAATCATATCTAAGAGATTTGCATAAATATAAACCATCAAAGACTTTTCATCTTCAAAGGGGGTTTCAAGACCCTATAAGCTTTGTACTGTAATCATCACAGGTCAGCACCCTGCAGGAATAAGGCTGCTATGGCAACATAAAAAAACTAATGCTTAAGGCTTAGCATAATATTCTCACTAATAGAAAGGAAACTCATTTTAAAAGCTGGCAGCCTATTTACCAGAGGCAGGATTAGAGGTGTTATTTCCCTTTTTACCTGCCCCCTCCTTGCCTGTGCACGCCCCCCTAAAAAAAAAAACTAATCACTGCGATCTTTAAAAAGCTTTTGAGCGATTTGCAGTAACTTTACAATTAGGCTAAAATAAATCACAGCTTTCAGTAATGAAGAATGATTCCCGTCGCTCCCGGCCCCTCCCTCTTAGCCGGCGTCACCATCACCTCCTCAGTAACTTTCAGAGGCCTGGAGTAACCCGTCACAACGTCACAGGCCAGGGGGAGGGGGAGAAGGCGGAGAGCACGGGGCAACCTGTACGGTACTAGATGCCGCCGTGAAAAATAAAACATAATTTATGCCACAATTAAACTTGAAAGCGAGTGGTGAAATATTGGTGGCTTGGGTGCTGAATACTTAGCTATTGATTTTCTTTTCTCATGGAAAAAAAAAAAGGAGAGAAGGCAGGGTGGGGGTTAAGGGAGAAAAAAAATGAAAAAAGAAAAGAAAACTCCCAAGTCTACTTGTACCATTCTCTGTGAAGGTCGTTATAACTACAAAAATCGTAAAGTTTACAAGTAGGTAAATCTTTTACAAGATACCCCATGTTCTTAATGAACGAAATCTCCAATGCCTTTGGCTTTATGGCCAATAGGGGCATTTAAAAATCAAATATGCTAGCCCCTCCCCTCCCCAGCCCCTTCTTTCTTAAAAAATTGCATTAAGTACTAACACAAAAGGTAACTAGTGGAGAAGTTTCAATTAATTTTTTCAAAAGGAGACGATTAAATGTTTCCGGCCTGGTAAAGTGTTCATTTCATCGAGGTGGAGGGGACTGGGGAGGGGGGCGTGAGGAGGAGAAGGGGGGCGAATTACAAAGAGACTGGGGAGGAGATGAAGAGGCAGGCCTCAGCAGTTCTCTCAATTCCAGTGCGCACCCAATAGCGTGCTGGAAGAATGCACACTGTCGGGATTTGTGGGAGAATTGTCCCACGACAAAAGAGGCAGAGTTACGCTTGTTACAGCCCAATAAGCCTTGCCAGTCAGACAAGAGCCCACACTAACGACAAAAGGCGAGCGGGCGATTCTCACACAAAAGAAAACAAGTAAGCCCAGCTTTCAGTTGTGCATCAGCCTTGAGGTTTTTACGCTTCACATAAATACAAACGGAGAGGAAAAATAAACAGCCCCAAAGACTTCTGCTAGCTAGAAGTCCTATTTCAATTTCAGAACGTCCCTCACATCTGAGGATTTGCATCGGCAACAGGAAGCTGTAGCTCAAGACTGGGGAGATCACCCCCCTCCCCCGCGCTCAGGCGAATGGTGATGCTGGTGTTAAAATAGGCATTAAGATGAAACCAAAAGGCAGAGGGACTTCGGGGTCCTCCATCAGCCTAATACATATCTGAATGGGGTTGGAGCCCTCGGGACATTAATACCCTCTAAACCCTACCTCTGAGCATCTAAGCCTAACCTTGGTGAGACCTCCAGTTTACCAAGTAAACACAAGCCCCCGATGACAGGTCTTTATGAGGATTCCAGTTCAGAGCTGCCAACACAAATACCATGGCATCTACACGTGTAATAATTTTGAGTCTTCTAGTAGCTACATTCAAATAGTAAAGTGGAACAGGCAGAGTGACTCTTCAAATCTTATATTCAACTAACAGATCCCAAATATTATTATTGCAATATGGAATCAATATTTTTTTTTAAATAGAGATATTTTCCTTTTTTTTTTTTCTTTCTCTACTTGGAGAAAGTATCAAGATTCTAAACCCAGGCATGTGTGCACCTGACTTGTTACGAGCACGCCTCATTTGCACAGGCCACAGTTCAAGTGCTCAGCGGCCTCACGTGGCAGGTGACCCATGTGTTGGATCATAAATGTCCAGCACATGCAGGTGGATTTAAAAAGATGAGCAGTTCAGGCTGGAGAGAGATGGCTCAGTGGTTAAGAGTACTTGTTGCTTTCCCAAAGGATCTGGGTTCAATTCCTAGCACCCACATGGCAGCTCACAGCTGTCTGTAACTTCAGGGCTATGATGCCCTGATACAGACATACATGCAGGCCAAATGGCACTGTGTATGAAATAAAAGTAAATCTTTAAAAATTCGTTTTCAAAGTTAGCAGCTTTACCAGGTATATGGCAGCTGCTCAGCATATTGCGGAGGCTAGATCCGCAACCTCCAAGATATAAAAACAAAAACAAAAACAAAAAAACAAAAAAAGCTGCTGCTTTGAACTCCCCACTATCCATCCCGGCTAGTCATCCCAAAGGCTCTGCCCCAAGTGGCGATAATAAGTGGCGTTTTATTCAAGGGACTTGCAGAATAATAGCAACTCCCCATTCAGCAGCCGACCCCCCACCCCACCCCCAATCTCACAATTAAAACAATCGTAGCATAATTGGGCCCATTTCAAAGTTTTCTTAAGTAATTTGACATGCCAGCCACTTTACATGTCAGGTTTTTATTGGCTGAAAAGTCAGTCATGAAATGCAAACACACCTGACAGCAATTTAAAAAAAGGGCGCACCAGAGAGCTGTTCAGGAAATAATATCTGAGCTAATTAAAACCATGAGTTAAAAGCTTCCTGTTCCTTCCTCCAGTTACCCTAAGGAGTGACCTTTTCCTCCCTCCGTTGCTTTATACGCAACTAGAGTCCCTCGCCTTCCACGACGGCTTCAGATGAGCCTCGGCCAGGACCGGCTATGCCATGACTCTTCCCGGTGGCAGGGTGGGTGCTCAGACAGGTCACTGTCCAGGGACTGACTTGTGAGGGCTACTGAGGAGGCTGCCAGACCAAACCCCAAACCCAACCAGAAAGCAAAAAGCAGTGTTTCCAAAGGAGAGCTGTTCCAGGAGCCATGTTGGGGAAAGCTGGCTTCTAGCGGGGAGGAAATAGTTGGTTGCACCACTTACTTTTCACGATCCCACCTCCCCCCCCCCCTCTCTCTATTATCTATCTATCTCTCCTCGTGGCACTGACTGAGTCCAGGACCAAGCAACTGCTTTATCCGTGAGCCATCTCCATAGCCTGGGTGTGCAGTGCGCCGCCCTGAGTCCCACAGAGCAGCACTGTTACTCACCCACTGGATTTCTTCAGGCCCTTCCACCTTTGGCAACATCAGAGTAGAGGGAAGAACTCTGGCCTGCAGAAATGTCTCGAGGTCAGCTTCCGCCAGACCACTGGACACCGAGTTGATTCTCACGCACTTTTCTGTTGTGCCTAGGTCAAGGTGCTGCAGAGTGTCCACTATTCTTAACCGAGCTTCAGCCTGTAAATATTGAGAAAATGTATCTCCTAAACTCACTCTTACCATCAAGGAGAAGCCAAAGAACTCTCTACAGAGCTTTGATGGACACTCACGAATACTGTGATTACAGCAGCACATTTTCTGCCCACGAAACGATACTGTAAATGAGTGACTCGTACACAGCGCTCAGTGGCTGCAGCACAATGGGACTGTACGTCGGCCTACTGGTATACCTCCAAGTGCAGAGTCATTTGCTCGTTAGTGTGCTTTCCAAGTGAGGGGGTAAAACAGTTAATTCATCGATTGGGCATTAACTGCGGACTAAGCATGGCTCCAGGTCTTTTACCCACATTTCTTCATTTAATAAGTCTTAGAAGTTGGATGCCATCGGGATTGTGGCTATGCCACCCATCAGCATACCCACGTTAGGGGAAAGCTAAGTATTTGCTTTTCTGCTCCCCAGGTATCAGGGTTAAAAAAAAAAAATCATCTTTTTTATTTTATTTGTTTTCTGACTGAGTTGTGTCTTGACATTCAATTAGGGAGGTGCTCACATGGATCTGACACTCGGTACCACGTGAGAAGCTCCCACTGGTCAGGTGGAAACAGTAACATCACCAAGAAATCCCACCGTAGAGTGCTTGACAAATAGACTGTTTCTTTGATTTGACAGTCTTTGCTGCAGTTAGGAAATGCTGAAAGTCACACTTGAATTATCCCAAGGAAACCCTGTATGAGACCAAACATGTTACATATTAGCTTTGAGTTTGAGGTGAAGACTGTGGGGTGGGTGGGTGGGCGAAAAGACGCATGCTAAGAAGTGGGGGTTGGTGCTGGGACAAAGGACTCGTGCGGCCATTGTTTCCTGCCAATTCCAGCTTCGAAAATGAAGTCTTCCATCGTGCCAACAGCCCTCAACAAATTGCTCCCTGCCAGAAACGAACGCTTATCAAAGGTAGTTTCATTTGGGAAGAATTTTTATGACACCAATAAAACTGTAAAGCATCTAACCACTGATGAATACATTAAAAAAAAAAAAAAAAAAGTCTTGGAGCCAGGCGTGGTGGTGCAGGCCTTCAAATCCCAGCACATGGGAGGCAGAGGCAGGCGGATCTCTGTGAGTTTGAGGCCAGCCTGGTCTATAAAGTGAGTCCAGGACAGCCAAGGCTGTTACACAGAGAAACCCTATCTGGAAAAAACAAAACCAAGCTAAACCAAACCTAAAACAGAAAAAGAGTCTTGGAGCTGAAGTATGGCTCACTGCTCTTGCAGAGGACCCAGGTCTAGCTCCTACATTCAATTGGAGGCTAACAAATGTCTGTAACTCCAATTCTCTCTCTCTGTGTGTGTGTGTGTGTGTGTGTGTGTGTGTGTGTGTGTGTGTGTGATGCTTTCTCTTGGCCTCCATGGATCCTAGTCATAGGCGCACACACACACACACACACACACACACACACAAACACACACACACACACACACACACACACCTGTGTTTTCGTATAGGCAAACATCCAAACACATACAATAAAAAATATATAAATGTAAAAAAATTCTAACAATATGCAGCCATTTGAAGCGCCTACCTAGGAAAACAGCTCCCAAAGCATAGACAGCAATGCATTATGTGGTGCAAATGGTGGAGCCCTAGCACTCAGGAGGCACAGGCAGGCAGAGCACCGAGTTCGAGGCCACCCTACTTCACACAGTGAGGGCCACACGGGCAGAGTCGCAGGGTAAGAGCCTATCAACAACAACAACAAACGAGCAAGTTAATTGACGCCAACCTGAAGTCTAAATCCAGGCAAAGAGCCAACCCAAGACGGTCAATTTAAACCAGACATCATAAGTCGGCCTCTGAATGGAACCAGGCAGGCTTCTGGGTGGGGGGTTGAGGTAACCAGTGCCACGAAAGGTAGCGTAGAGTTATTAGGTGGCATAGGAGTGGCGCCCACGAGGAGTACAGGACGTCTCTGTGGAGACTTGATTTGCAAGCGTGAGCTGTGAGTACCTAGGCCCACATTCAGGCAAGAGCAGGAGGAAGCTCTTGGGATGACGCGGCCACTGGCAGCTTGGGTGCACACAATCATTTCCCTTTTCTAAATCTTTTAAAATGTATTTTAATAGTCCATGTGCATGTTGTGGGGAGTGTGCATACGTAAGTGCCAACAGAGGTGGAAGGCACCAGACACCCCTGAAGTTGCAGTCCCAGGTGGTTGTGAGGGCGCAGGGAGCCAAGCTCACGCCCTCTGCTGACCTGTACCCAACCTTTACCCAAAGTGGTTACTCCACAGCGCAGACCCCACTTGGGCGCTCCGCCATGTAGCGCCGCTTTGGAAGCTAGTGGGAACACACGCTGACCAGGAGCAGCAGTTGGCACAAGCAGGCTTCGAAGGCTGCCTACGGGGACGAGGGGGATTCCTCCGCTTTCACTAGTGCCTGTTTCCAGACTCACAGCCTCAGAGAAGCGAATATCCAGCTCACGGCCTGGGAAGCTACGAACTCGGGAGGGTTTGGGTTTGCAAACACCCCAACTCATGGGGTCTCGCCGCATAGAACGTTAGTCTTGCAGAACTGAGACACACTGAATAGCAAAATAGAAGGTATTTCTCTAGACTGTTAATGGGAAAACGAACTTTAAAAGCCAAATTCTGGTACAGTGCTGAGTATGATGGCACAGTTGGGAGGCCATCCAGTTTTAGTCCAGCCTGGTCTACAGTGCAAGGCTCCGTCTTTAAAAAATAAAAGATAATCAATAGGCTGGCCAAATACGTGTGCTCAATGACGCAGAATCCCTTGCAACTTCCGAAATTTCGTCTCTGGTATTAAACAGAACCTGACCTCTAAGCTGTTTGGCTGGTTCCTTGGATTTGAAGGGAACTGTTTGTTTTAAACCTGTTTGTGATTTTCATCTGCTCAGATTGCTATGGTTTTGGCACAGTCCAGGTGACTTAGTCAAACTCCATCCTTGTGACATTGGCTGCAAACGAAGCACCTAATTCCAGTTTCTGATCTGATTAGTCCTTTCCACGTTATAGTAATGGGCAGTGAGTGTTCAGCATCTTATTCTTTTCTTTCTTTTTCTTTTCTTCTCTGCCCCCACCCCACACCCACCCCCTGTTGGGTCAGAATGAACAGGGAGCCCTTTCTGGGCATCCCACTACACCTTTCCAAAACTGGAGGACTGCGTCTGAGGTACATTGCTGCACAGAACTCTTATTAACAGGCTGCTTGCTACAATTTACATCAATGAAGAGCGGATCCCTCTGGTAAGTATCCCAAAATATCCAACAGCCTTACTGAATTTGCACCAACCAACAAGTGTGTGGATTTTTTTTTAATGGTGAAATATGTCACTGTGCTAGTAAACACACCCATGCCATCTGTTGGGCTGAGGGAAAGGCAGCTTCTGAGAACAATTAGTGCTGTGTGTTCCCTTAGCTCCATCCACCCAGTTATGAGAAGAAGGACATTCTGTACTCGCCCTTTGACACTCACTGCCATCCATCTCACCTCTATCACCCCCTTGTCTTTCTCCTCTATCCTTCCTCTACCTCCATCTTCAGGTGGGGTAGTAAGAGGTCTACAGGTGCCTGGCAGAGGCTCTCAGTGCAGTCTTTAGAGTGACTTGAAGCAATTTAGAAAGGAGGGTGCTGCGACCACACTGCACACACAGCAGCCTCGCTGAAGGAGCCTCACAGTGGGATGAGCTCGGCCTTCTCATACCTCACACGCTGGATGGCTGAATGACAAAATCAAGGCCTTTTATGAGAAGTTTCCTTAGGTCCCGGAGCAGCTCGCTCACTGCCACGGAGTGCTCTGTACCATGTCTGATTCCAGACTTCACATGGGTTTCGGGCAAGGTTGGGATGGACCAGAACCTTCCGAGGCTCTCCCGCAACCGATCGATATGCCGTGCCACGGGCTACTTGGTGCAGTGGACCAGAGGCTAATAAAATTTTCCTTACCCATAAGCCACAGTATTATGTGACTGTGTCTGGGCCAGGAACCAAGGCGTGCTATGATTTCAGAGCCTGGGTTCCTGTCACCTGGGGAGGAGACGCGCTCCAGTGACGTAAGGAAGCAGATAATCAACCATCCCCCAAAGACCTGCGGCCTCCAATGCTAAGGGAGAAAGTCGGCGTGCAGTTGGCTCGATTGGCACCCATTAAAGCTAATAAGCACTCATCCTCGAGAGTTTCTAGCTCAGAACGATGAGATCTGCAAAGAAAACAACATCCGTCCACTTTTACACTCCAGTGGAAGGGGTGGTCCCTCGCGGCGGGGCGGCACAGTCTCGCCATCTGGAGAATAAATCGAGTGTGAAGTACAGTATAGTTTGGGACCAAGCTCCGTGGCGGCCGCTCAGCAGTCAGTTCATTAGCCCCAAACTTCCTGGGATTAGAGGGGCATCAATTCTACTGTCGGATAGGATGAGACAGACAGGGCACCGGATTCAAGACGCATCGAGCAACCAGGAGCCCCCTCGGGCTTATTTATAAAGCCACAAAGTATAAACAGTCAAATAAGTGCCTCGAATAACAGCGTCGACACTGTCCCCTAACATCTGAATTAACACTCCCCCTCCGCTTCTCCCCTCCCCAAACTGTGAACTTTAAAGTACACACTTTACCGGGACCTGGGAGGGGAAAGCATGCCTCTGTCACATGCTGAGGCCTGGTAATTAAGAAATAGAAAGGACTTTCTAGACTCGGGAGAGATGTATAGCATTTGTAATTAAAAACATACATAAAATTAATATTTCATTCCAATGCCGTGCTTTATGATCCAAGTTACTAGTGAGCACTACCTTTTCTAGATGGGTCCATCCTAACCCATTTCCATGTAATCTCATTGGTCAAGTGAAGTCACAGGAAAGGCCTCTTCAAGGCCCTGAGAGCATCTTTATGTTAAAAATTTCAAGGTCTAGAAAATCCAAAATAATAATATAAAAATTTCAAAGTAAAGGTTAGTTTAAATCAAATCTAAACAAACAAACAAACAAACTTAAAAACAACAACACTTCAAGTGAACCATTCTGTTTTAAGACCTTGTTTTTAATCTTTTGGTAAAAAGCAGAAATGCTTGTGATGCAAAAAAAGGTCATCACAAGGAGAGCATGTTGCACCTTTATAAACACACAGGATTTATCACTAAAGGGTCACTAAACAGGATGTGTGGTAACCGGAAAACATGTCCCCTGATTCCTCTGACCCGGTGGTGTGTTTCATTAGCCAAGAGCCGGTGTTGACTTTTAAAAGGTCACTAATTGTACAAAATAATGAGTTTTGTTCTGACATTTTCAAATATGTATAGATATACTTTGATCATATGACTTTCTAGCTCATTGTTTTTTTGTTGTTGTAGAAAAGAAATCTTGGTTTGTTTCCTTAAAGGGGAAAAAGAAAAGGAAGGGGGGGAGGAAAGAGGAGCTGCAGGGATGGCATTCCTTGTATCAACTGGCTTAGAATCTCACGCCTTGATTCATCCTACAACATTCTGCCTGGTACCCCTATTTACTCTCAAACCAGATACAGCAAAGTTTCTCATGTGTTTATCGTGAAAGATACATTAAAACGAAAGAGCTTATAGGGAAAAAAGGCAAACCATCTTTCACTTCATTTCAAGGACTGAGAGGGCCCAGGAAGCTTCCAGTATGTGGCATTCTGGCATTCTCATCAGAGATTTAATTGACTCTACGACAGACAAATACAATGTATCAAACAGGATGATGACATTCAAAACTCTATGGAAACAATTAATTTTATAGTCTCGGAGGCATTAAAAACATTTCTGAGAGAGCCAACAAGAGGGGCTCTGAGGGTAAAGGCCCCTGCTGTCATGCTCAAGGGCCTGAGCCTGACCCCAAACCACAAGATGGAAAAGGGAAGGGACTCTTGGAAGCTGCCCTTTGGCCTCCCCGTGAGCCAGGTGTGCTCCAGCATGCAAAAAAGCTACAGATATCTCTAAAAGATACTAGAGCTACGGCTCTGAGACACGTGGGCCTTTACTTCTGTCTCACACCAAGGATCAAAGACTACATTTGTGAGTTTCACTGTAGATAAATTTCACCTCAAAACCGGAAAAAGAACTGTAAATGAATATCTACCACTAGCCAACAATAAGCGCAGTGGGATTAAAGGCAGGGGCGGGCTGTCCGCAGCTTATGTTGGATTTTAAAGACAAGGTGGGCAGACTAACACGCTAGCGGGAAAATCCAGTCAAGAGTACACGGCATTCGATGTATAATCTTCTAAATTCTCTGGTGTTCAAAATCCTGGTAATAAAATTGAGGGGGAAAAAATTCTGAAAAGATTTCTAAAATGTTCGTATTTAGGGGAACTGGTCAATGACTACATATTTTTAAAAACCACAACTCTCTTTAATGTTCATGTATATCTGGGTATCTTCACAATAAAAAAGTTTTAAAATAAAAACTTTTACTTTGTTATTTGTAGAAAACTATTTGAGTTTTTGGTGTTTTGTTTTGGTGGTGGTGGTGGCATTTTTGTTTTTATTTATTTATTTATTTGAAGTTTTATTTTGGTTTGGTTTTGGGGTTGGTCTTTTTTTTTTTTTCCCAAGACAAGGTTTTGTTGTGTATTTTTGGCTGTCTTAGACTTGCTTTGTAGACCAGGCTGGCCTCAAACTCACAGAGGTCCACCTGCCTCTGCCTCCCGAGTGCTGGGATTAAAGGCGTGCGCCGCCACGCCCGGCTTTTTTTGTTTTTTTTTTTTTAATGTATACCAAATGCATGTCTAGTGTTCTCAGGGGCCAGATGGAGGCACTGAACCCCCTGTGACTGGAGAGTGTGGTCACGGGACACCACGTGGGTGCTGGGAACCAAATACAAGTCCTCTGAAAGAGCAACAGTTGTTCTTAACCACTGAGCCACGGCTCCAGCCCTTTGCTAACGCTTTAGTGAGATAAAATTCACACACATATGCTTCACCCATTTGGACCTTTTCTTTGTGCACATGTGCTCTGCTTTGAAACTCAGGAACATAGTGCCCAGCCTTCTGAAACGGCTCCTCTCACTGTGGTCCTGCGTCACCCCTGCTCTGCCACCTGTCAGCACCTTCTCTGCCAAACAGTCTCCCAGGCGACGGCACCTTACGTTCACTGGTCATCAGCTAACGGACATTCAGGTTGATTTCTACTTTGGGGCTGTTATGGAATATGCTCTTAGGAACACTTGTGAACGCCCCTTTTTTATAACGTCCCCATACGTGGCTACCTCTCTTGAGCTTGTATTTAAAAGAAAGGTGTGACTCCTAGGTCGCACGGTAACTGTGCGCTCAGCCTTTTGAGAAGCTGTTAGCTGGTTCTCGAAGCGGCTACATCAAGCTAATATTCCCATACCAGCATACGTATACCAGTACACAGCGAGTGCTGAGAAGCCCCTAGGAGGGCTGGAGAGATGGCTCAGGGGTTAAGAGCACTGGCTGCTCTTCCAAAGGACCGGGGGTTCAATTCCCAGCACCCACATGGCAGCTCACAACTGTCTGTAACTCCAAGATCTGACACCCTCACGCTGACATGCATGAAGGCAAAACATCAATGGACATAAAAATAAAAATGAAAAAAATTATTTTAAAAAGAAGAAGAAGAAGAAGAAGAAGAAGAAGAAGAAGAAGAAGAAGAAGAAGAAGAAGAAGAAGAAGAAGACGACGACGACCATAGGATTAGAAGTAAAATAACCATCCAGGGGACAGAACCTGCTCCCCATAGGCAGGGGTGGCACTTCATATAGAGCCCAGGACAGGGACGGGAGCCTGGGCCTGGCGCCTCTGAAAACTGAGGGCTTTAATAGCAGCAGCAGCAGAGGGAACAGCCCCCAGGAAGGAGCCCAGATGGACAGATGGGACGGCTGTGAGAATACAAACGCTTGCCATGTACAAGCCTGACCATCTAAGCTCAGTCCCTGGGATCCACAGGGGGCGGGGGAAGGAAAGCTGTCCTGCGACTTCCATGCCGGGCACTTGAGTATGTGTGCTGTGGTACGTGTGTATCCACAAACACACACACACTCTCTCTCTTCTTCCCTCCCCACGCCCCACAAACATGCACACAAGTAGATTGCTAGTGTATATGAAGCCGGGGAGGGGGGGGGGGGGGGGCCCTGCTTAATGCCAGGGAATGGGCAGGAAGACAGAAGAGTCTACGAGCGAGCGCTGTGTCTTAGAAATGAGAGAGTTAGGGCTGTGCTCCCCTAGAAGGACGGCTGAAGAGCTCGCGGAACATGAATGCAGACATGGACCCTATGGTCCTCTGGACCAGATGCCTTGTGTCGGTGACCGCATTTGGAGGGACTGTCCTAGGTCAGGTCCCTGCTCCACCCCCTCTACATCGAAGCCTCTTCCTCTGGGAAGGCCTCTGGGCCCAGATCGACTCATGTGTTTGCACATGGGTTCCATTTCAGGGACTCCCGGTCCAGCCCACTGACGCTGCAGAGTGGGTGGCCAGCCACCTCCCCTGAGCACACCTTCTAATTGGTCTCCCTCTACCCTGCCCCTGGAGGACTGAGGTGGTGTCTCTCCTCCCCAACTGGTACAAAGTACAGCTGGAGCCAAGCTGCCCTCTCCATCTCTCCGTATTTATATTTCACGACTTCTCTGGGTTAGAGGAGGTAATTAACTGTTTTGGTTTAAAAGCCCTCCTGCTGGGTCGCAGTCTGCGTGGGAGAATCAAAGTAAACAAGCAAAAGGGAGCACTGTCATCAAAGGACTCGCCCCACCTCTCTTCATCATGAGAAGGGAAAACGCACCATTTGCTGCAGGTGCGTCGGATCACCCGTGCGGGGCACGGTCCCGGTGCTTTCATTCTCTTGGACGGTAAATCAAGAGTGCTCGGTTCATAATTTAATGAGGCAGGCTTACTGAGGGTCCAGGCACGCTGAAGATAACAGGCACATCGCCCGTGACCCTGCCTGAACAGTTGTAAATGACGCTGGCAACATATTCCGACACTTAACTTTCTCTAGCTACGTTGTGGGGGAAAAGGGATCAAAACTTTCCTTTTCCTGTGAACATCAAGGCCAGTTGTTGGGGCTGGGCACCTCACTCATTTGTACAACTGTTTGCCTAGCACGCCTGAGGGCCTGGGTTTGACCCTAACGCACACAGACTGGGTGTGGCCGTGCTCACTGGTGACACCAGGCAGCGAGGGTCAAGGAGTTCAAGGTCACAGCAAGTTTCCTGTCAATTTGAGTTACATGAGGGTCTGGGTTTTTGTTTGTTTGTTTTAAGGGGAAAAGAAAGAAAGAATGAACCAAAGCCAGGTAGTAGAGGGTGCACCCTTTAGTCCCAGCACTTGGGAGGCAGAGGCAAGTGGATCTCTGTGAGTTCGAGGACAAGCTGGTCTACAGCGTGAGTTCCAAGCAGCCAGGATTACAGAGAGAAACCCTGTCTCAGGAAAAACAAACCAACCAAAAAATTTTAAAATGCATTTATTATATTGTGTGACTGAGCACAACAGGTACGACCCATGTTTTCCTCCTTGCACCTTTCTGTAGGTTCTGGGGGTTGAAGTGAGGTCACCAGGTTTTTCAAGCATCTTAACCCACTGGGCCACCTTGCCACCTTGCCAGCTTACTTCTGTGTAGGAAGACATGTTTCTCTACCCATCAGCAAGGCTTGGAAGCATGCTGGGCTACACCGTTCCCAGGCTGCCCAACGTGGATTATAAACAATGACACTGAGGTCAGAAATTCTTTGTTTTTTTTTTTTTTTTTTTTTGGTTTTTCGAGACAGGGTTTCTCTGTGTAGCCTTGGCCATCCTGGACTCACTTTGTAGACCAGGCTGGCCTCGAACTCACAGCGATCCGCCTGCCTCTGTCTCCCGAGTGCTGGGATTAAAGGCGTGTGCCACCATGCCCGGCTGAGGTCAGAAATTCTTGCCTGTGCCAGCTGCTCAGCAACACCTGAGGAGGGGCACAGGAACCTGGAGTCCACGGCAGGAAGAGGTGAAAGTGCCCAGATGCTCGGCCTGACCGGCCTTGTCTCCAGGCAAGTCAGGCTGACTGAGCCTCATCCATCGAGTTGCTGGAGCAAGCCCTCAACCCCCGCCCCCCAACCCCCATTTCTCCAAGCAGAATAGCAAATCTGCCTCTCTGTGAGTTTGGTCTACCAAGTGAGTCCAGGACAGCCAGGGCTACACAGAGAAATCTTGTCTGAGGGGGAAAAAAAATCCTGTCAAATCTGTTAGTGTGTCCATTTGTCTTCCTCACAGCCAGGAAGGGGAAAAATTAGGAAAGGCAATAGTGTGTCTAGTAACAGAAACAAGATGAAAAGGAGCTATTTTAGCAGTGCATTAAAATAGACTTTAAAGCAAAAAAGAAATAGGGGTTGGGGATTTAGCTCAGTGGTAGAGCGCTTGCCCAGCAAGTGCAAGGCCCTGGGTTCGGTCCTCAGCACTGGAAAAAAAAAAAAAAAAAAAAAGACAAAATAAAAAGCTAAAAAGAAATAAATACGAAAGCAGAAGAAAGAAAGAAAGAAAGAAAGAAAGAAAGAAAAGAAAGAAAGAAAGAGAAAAAGCACCCTAAACTCTTCCAGAGTTTCTCTCAAACAGGGTCTTGTGTATCCCAAGCTGGTCTCAAGGGTGACTTACATTCTTTCTTTCTTTCTTTCTTTCTTTTTTTTTTTTTTTTTTTTGGAGACAGGGTTTCTCTGTGTAGCCTTGGCTGTCCTGGACTCGCTTTGTAGACCAAGCTGTCCTCAAACTCACATCGATCCCCCTGCCTCTGCCTCCCAAGTGCTGGGATTAAAGGCCTGCGCCACCACGCCCGGCTTGGAGGGTGATTTTCAGTTCCCCAGTCTTGTTTTCCACCTTGTAAATGCTGGGGCATCACAGGCTCAGTACTTTCATCCAGAATGTTAGCAAGCACTCACTCAATTAACTGAGCCAGCTTGGGGCAATTTTTTTTTCTTTTTTGAGACAGGATCTTGCTGGATAGCCTTGGATGGCCTGTAATATACTCTGTAGACCAGGTTGTCCTGGAACTTACTCTGTAGACCAGGGTAGCCCACCCATCATCACACAGACTCAAGTCAGCAGGCAGGCTTGGCAGCAATCACACTTATATGCTGAATCATTTCATTGTCCCAAGAAAATATTTGAAAGGATAATTGCCTTTCCAGAACAAATTTACAGGTATCTAAAGGGTCCTACTTTTCCATCTCATTCATTTTTTTTTTTTTTCTTAAAATCAACAATGAAAAGAAAAAGATGGCTGGGCGGTGGTGGTACACACCTTTAAACCCAGCACTGTAGAGGTAGAGGCAGGAGGATCTCTGAGTTCAGGGCCTGTGGGGTCTACAGAGTTCCAAGACATGTAAGACTACACAGAGAAACTCTGTCTCGGAAACCAAAAAATATAAATAAATAAATAAGAAGAAATAAAGAAAAGGATGAAAGACCTGAGATGGCCATGGCCACAAATCCGCCCCCCTCCCCCCCTTTTTTTTAAGAGAAGCATTTCACACAATCCAGGCTGGGCTCCACCTTGCTATTTGGGGTTATACGGGCAAGGGTGGTCTTGAACTCTTGATCCTCCTCCTCTGTCCACTTCTGGAGTGCTTGGAGTAGACCTGCTTTAGACAGTGCTGGGGATCCAGCCCACACACAGTAAGGCAAGCAGAGTACCAACTGGGCTGTACCCCCAGCTCGCCCAATAATAATAAATAACAACAACAACAACAATAACGATGATGATAACAATAATAATAATACCACATTTATTTTAAAAATTACATTTATCTATTTTATGTGTGGGAGTGGGGGATCCGCGTGTACCACAGCCCAGAAGAGGAGGTTGGAGGACAACTTGTGGACGCTGGTTTTCTCCTTCCACTATGCGCTTTCCGGGGATCCAACTCAGGTTGTCAGGCCTGGTGGCAAAGTGCCTTTACCCACTGAATCATTTCTCTGCACCCACTTAGTTGTTTTATTTTTATTTTCATTTTTATTTTTATTTTTTTAAAGAAGGGGGAGACTAGGGAGGCCTGGTGGCCAGCGCCTATAATCCCAGCACTCAGGGAGGCAGAAGCAGATGGATCTCTGAGTTCGAGGCCAGCCTGGTCTACAAATCGAGCCCAGGACAGCCAAGGCTACACAGAGAAACCCTGTCTCAAAAAAAAAAAAAAAAAAAAAAAGAGGGAGGCTATGATAACTGCTGTCCTCTGGCACCACCCACACAGGCAGCAGCTTCTCTTCCTCGAATAGCACGTCACAGTCCCCTGCAAATGAGAGCTGTACAGTAAGAGGCAAGAGTCGTACCTTGTCACAGAGCGCACCAACTCCCGCTCACAGGATCGTCTCTAATCAAATGCCCAGCCCCGGCCACCCCACGGGGCTCCCACTGCCCCCCCCATGTCCCCCATACCCCCCACCCCACCCCCCACCCCATGCTAACAAAACAGTGGTGGGCTGGCCGCACAGTCGCGTTTCCACCTTTCCTGTGCCAGCCATTTACTTCTACTAGCCATTTACTTCTCGGCAGCAGCTTTGTCCCCTCACTGGTGCCAGCCAGGCAGGAGTACTGCAAGGCCACTGGGGTTTTCTTTCCTCTTTCTGCACACAGTAAATTTTCATAAAGCGTTTAACGTGAGAACAAGTAGGTTAATTTCCCGAGTGGCGAACTCGGAGCGCAGCAACCACAGCCCAGCCACGATTTGGCTTCTGAGGCAGGGGCCCCAGCCCTAGCAGCCAGAAACCTTGCCAGACCCCTCTCTGAACAGCCCCAGGTGCGATTTAGCAGAACAGATTGTGTGGACGCTGGATGGCCTGTGTCACAATGAAACGGTGTCCTTTCTCCCTGTGAGATGACAACGGAAGCCTCCTGGGCTGGCAGTCCTGCCAGCAGAGGCCTCTGGACATGCCGCACCGGGAAAGGCAGCCCATCTGGCCACACACACCTGGCCTCAAGAACATTAAAGTTCTAACAACGCCGGAGCATCCTCGCCCAGCCCCCTGCCATATTACATCATTGTTTTCTCTGAACTGTAAGTGGAGTAGGAAATGCAAGGATTTAAATCGGCTGTGCAAAAGACGGAATCATAAGGAAAACTGAAAACTCCTTTGTGTCTGGCCTTTAAAAGACACCTAGCTGGACTCTATATGAAACCAGGAGAGTGACCTGTGAAGCAGGCGGTGACCCAGTGTTCGTTGATAGCTAGGTGTCGGCTCGCCCTGTAATGGCCAGGCAGCTTGGGGAAGACGCGATGGAGAGAAGCCAGGCTTCACAGCTAGGAGTGTAAAGCTCAGAGATAAGACTGGCCTGCTCCCTCAGCTTAGTGAGTCTTAGGAAAGACCAGCCTTGAACCCCAGATACAAGTCCCCAGCTACAGCAGCCTTGGCTGTCCTGGATTCGCTTTGTAGAGCAGGGTGGCCTCAAACTCACAGCGATCCTCCTGCCTCTGCCTCCCCAAGTGCTGGGATTAAAGGAATGTATCATGACACCAACTCAAGTTTATCTTTAGTGAAAATGGAACAATGGAGTCCCTTTGCCAATGGCTTTGGAATAAATTATGCAGATGCCTTTTAATTTATGATGGGTTCAATCCTTAAACAGACCATAAACCAAAAGGTCAGACATTTGAGAGCTAAGGCAAGAGGGATGTCATGAGTTCAAGGCCAGCCTGGGTTATAAAGTGAGACTGGATAAATAAGTAGCCATAAGTAAAAAATCTACTTCCTGGCAGCTGGGTGTGGTGGCGCATGCCTTCAATCCCAGCACTCAGGAGGCAGAGGCAGCTGATCTTTGAGTTCAAGGACAGCCTGGTCTACAAATGAGTCCAGGACAGCTGTTAGGGTTCTGGTTCAGTCTGCCTACCTGTGATGTCACTGCTTACCTGCCACGGGGGCGTGGCCCTGCCCTGGGCCATATAAAAGACACCCTCCATGTGGCATGCTCTCTCTCTCTCTCTCTCTTTACCTCTCTCTACCTCTCTCCACTTTTTCTCCTTCTATCCTCTCTTTATTTCCTCTCTCTCTCTCTTTCTCTTCACATGTGTCTCCAGAGATGGTCTCTGTATCTCCTTATTAAACCTCTTAAATGGATCTGCGGCATGGTGTGATTCCATCCCTCTGTACAGCTCCGCCGTTCACCTCCAACCCCCGCCACTCACTTTTTAACAACAGTCAGGGCTGTTACACAGAGAAGCCCTGTCTCAAAAACCCAACCAACCAACCAAACAAACAAAAAACCCACTTCCTGGCTGTAACCTTCAGACCATCCCATCCTAGGACCACGGCACACTGTAGAAAGCGGCTGTTTGTCCCCAGGGTTGTCACAGGGCTGACTAGAAGCTGTTCTCACAACAGACCTGGGGACAATTCGGTGCACATTGACTATCTACAGCCACCCCAAAAACGAGAAGGTTCTGGGAATTGAATTCACATCCTCAGGCTTGGTGACCCTACTGCCCAAGGCACTAAGTACAATACACTGTGTTGGGGAAGACTTGGGGGTAGGATCGCAAGGTTGCTCCCTCATATCTAGGCAGAGCAGAGAGCAGAGAAAGGGGAAACCCAGTGTTTAACTAGCCTTATCTTTTAAAAGTTTACTGTGGGAGGGCATGGAGGCTGCAGTGGGAGGGTATGTGGTGTGAGGGGGGTATGTGGTGTGGCGGGGGTATGTGGTGTGGGGGGGTATAGGAGCAGGAAGAACTTGGGTTTTGCTTTTTGTTTTGGTTTTTTGAGACAGGGTTTCTCTGGTAGCCCTGGCTGTCCTGGACTCACTTTGTAGACCAGGGTAGCCTCGAACTCACAGCGATCCTCCTGCCTCTGCCTCCCGCAGGAAGAACTTAGAGCAGCTATAGCTTCTTACTGAACAGGAAGCATTGACATGACTGGGGGGATAGGGACAGTTTATAAACTTATACCTGTCAGCTAAGCATCCTGGCCCTGTACCCGCAGTCTCTGGAATGCAAGTGGATCAGAAAAATTCAAGGTCATCCTCAGCTATACGGTTAAGTTTGAGACCCAGTTTCAAAAATGGGGTGTATTTGGGGGGCAACAACAGAGTCTGATGCAGGTAATGGTGAGGTTTGGAATAAGTACTTAACATTTGTGAGGTTACAGCATGTAGAATAAGGTTGCTTTTTTGAGGTTGTGCAACTTTGAACACCCATGATCTTGTAACCGCACAAGTGGGTGGGGTCTAGGCTTATGCTAGCATGGCCCCCTGGCTTCAAAGACCTGATGCTCTCATGCCTGAAGTGTGAGCACAGTGTGACCGCAGCATGTAGCTCTGGTGTCCTTGATGTCCAGCCCAAAGGAGAAGCCAGGGAGCTCTCTTGGAATTGACACACATCCCTAAGAGAGGCCAGTGTGCTCATAAAGCCTCATGGGTAGGGTTCAGTATAAACCACCCTCAAGCATGGCGCGGTGGCGTTTCAGCAGAGCACGGATGGGTGGGCAAGATGGCTCGGTGGACAGCGGCTCATGCTAAGTCTGATGACCTCAGTTGGATTCCTCATGACCTGACATGGCACAAAGAGAGATATGACTCTGCAAATATCCATATGCGCATGCGCACATGCACACACACACACACACACACACACACATGCACACACACACACACACACATGCACACATACACACACACACACACACCATTTTAATTTTTTTTTAAGGAAGGGGCAGAAACAGAAAAGCCATTATCCTTTTTTGTCCTTTTTCCCTAGAGTGGCTCGTAAAAGCGTCAGCCCAGTGGAGCCCTTCCTACAGGTGAAGGAGAGGGTCACCCCCACCCTCCAACACGCAGGGCAGGAGAATCAGGCCGCTAGGCCTTGCTCAACTCCCCACTTACTCTCACCAGTGGTCAGTCCCTTTGTTCATCACGCTCCTGCACGCCTGTCTACTTGGCGTCAAACCGAAGCTTTATAAAAAAGGTAAATTTCCCTGCTTCTTTATAAACAGGGTAATTTTCCCTGCTTCTCTGGGTTTCCATTAATGAAGCGTCCTGTAACAGTTGGTGCTAGATGTCAACTTGGCACGGGATCATTTTGGTCACAGTGGTTGAGGTGGGAAGACCTGCCAGTTGTGGGCTGTGTGGACACAGAAACAGGGCTGAGCAGCAGCAAGAGCATCTCACTCTCTGCTTCGTGGTTGTGGCTGGGATGTGCTGTCTCCCTCAGGCCCTTGCTGTCCTGACACCACCCCCATGATGGAGTGCACTTGAGCCGTGAGACGGAACGTCGCCAAATGTGTAGACCGGGCGACGAGCCAGCTCCAGGACCCACCATCTCTACCTCCAATGCCCCAGCACCCCTCCCGTCATCATTTTTACCCTGGCTCCGGGACTACAGATGGGTGCTGCCCCCCTGGGCTCCTCCAACGGGCGCTGTGGATCAACACTCAGGTCCGCACGCTTGCTTAGCACGCGCTTTGCTGACCGGGCGTCTCCCCAGCATTGAGCTCCCAATCCTCCTGCTTGTACCTCCTAAATGTCAGGGTTAGCCTGTTACATCCTGCTCCTTCTCCACTCTCACTAACAGACTTGATGCGACACAACTCGAACTTGGTGTCTCCCCGTGTGGGCCCACAATTACTACCAGAAGCAAATGACTATTGCAATACCCAAGGTCCTAATTCTGGCTGTGACAAGTGGCCAAGGTTGTTCTTTCTGGCTAGTTCAAGGCCAAATCCGTAGCGTCACTCAGAACGTAAGTTCAGGGTTCTAGAGCCCTGTCTGGCCGTGATATTCCTTTCCAGGCCATGTCCCAGGTTATGCTGAGTTCTGAACACAGACACTCAAATCCACACCCGACACAAATCAATACACTCCCTAGGCCCCTCCCTATCCCACCTATCCCAAGCATCCCGCCAACACGCTGCCTTCTTCTACCTGACAAGCAATTGGCAAGCGTCTTTTAAGCGTTTGCTTCACCAAGCTGATGCCGAAGAAGAAGAAGAAGAAGAAGAAGAAGAAGAAGAAGAAGAAGAAGAAGAAGAAGAAGAAGAAGGAGAAGTAGATACAACAGTAGGGACTGGAGCATATTCCTTATTGGAGAAGTCTAACGAGTGTAATCCCAGTCCTGATGAGGCAAGGCCAGAAGGATCTGCCACAGGTTCAAGGCCAGGATGGTCTATATAGTGAGTCCTGGGTCAGTCAAGGCTGCGTGGCAAGACTTCATTTCAGGACAAAAACTTGGGGAAGGAAAAATAAGTGATTTGTACCCTAGGAAGGTAGATATGTTGGGAGGAATCGAGAACAATCCTGGGGCCAAGGAAATGGAACCGAGGATAAAAACGATGCCACAGTGAGCAAACCTGATGGCCTATACCCAATTCCTGGAACTCACATTAGAGGGGAAAAAAAAAGCACTGCAGAACTCAGGAGGCAGAAGAATTCAAGGCTTCCAGGACTACATAGTGAGTGCTAGACCAGC